>NC_139948.1:29878780-30298780 GCF_963454915.1 Gymnoscopelus microlampas | reverse complement strand
CACGCACGCACGCACGCACGCACACACGCACGCATGCACACACACACACACACACACACACACACACACACACACACACACACACACACACACACACACACACACACACACACACACACACACACACATAAAAACACGCTTGTTCAGACAACTTGTCCAGTCGCACATCTTAGTTCATGAGAATGAGTCAATGCCAACACACACTCCAGCACTTAATTCAAGACTGGTATGTGAGCTGTAGACTGGAAAAGGGAAAGGACTGTGGTTAGGCTGCGGCTGCCAGGACAAACCACAACTATGCAAGGTGTACTTACACTTTAAAATCCTCAGTGTTCATTTAACTCAGACTGTACAAATTGGTCCATTCGGTTACATTTGTGCACGCTCTGAGTTACACATGGGTAAAATAACACTAAGGATATTACTGTGTAGAGAAATCTGCACACACACAGTGCGTGCGTGTGTGTTCGCTAGCATGTGTGTTCGTTCACTGTGTGCTCGTAGTAGAAAAGAAGTCCGAAAACAGGCGTAAATCTCACATCGTTTCAATGGCAACTCGTTTATCTTGGCCATGTGTCCGTCCAAATGCCTGCTTATGCAGAATCCTGATGTTCGGCCGCCCGGTGATCTTTGAGGAAATCCAGCAGAAAATCAAGACGGTCTTTGGCCAGGAGCTAGACCTGCACTACATGAACAATGAGGTGACGCTTTGATTTTCACACCCCATTCCATCTCTCTCCTCTGTCCTGCACCCGAGCCACACAACAATGAGTCCATACAGAGAAGGGCTGGGCAATATATCAATATTATATCGATATTGTGATATGAGACTAGATATCATCTGGGATATTACATATTGTAATATCGTATTATGGCAAAAGTGTTTTCTTTTCCTGGTCTCAATTTATACTTAAAATGTTTTTTCATAAATTGTCAAAAATAGATTTTCTAGCTCACAACGCATTGCGATCCGACAAATTATAAGCTTCTAGATCTGCTATATCTGCTTCAGATATGTTTGACCATGTTTGAAGAATTTACGAATTAGATTTTGTTCATATTGTCCAGCCCTAGTCCATATACATAGTGTATATGTGTGTATCTGACATAAGTGTGTGTGTGTGTGTGTGTGTGTGTGTGTGTGTGTGTGTGTGTGTGTGTGTGTGTGTGTGTGTGTGTGTGTGTGTGTGTGTGTGTGTGTGTGTGTGTGTGTGTGTGTGTGTGTGTGTGTGTGTGTGTGTGTGTGTGTGTGTGTCTTCAGTTGTCCATTCCTCTGCGAAATCAGGATGACCTGGACAAGGCCATCGACCTGCTGGACCGCAGCTCCAACATGAAGAGCATCAAGATTCTGCTTCTAACACAGGAACACCGCAACGTGAGACCTGCACACACACACACACACACACACACACACACACACACACACACACACACACACACACACACACACACACACACACACACACACACACACACACACACACACACACACTATACACCGATATGCATGCATGCACGTACAAACAAATATTTGAGCAGTCAGCATACAGTATGCAGTATGTGTTTCCCCATTATGGAGCAGAGGTGTGCCAGGCTGTGACACTCATTCATTTCCTGTTGTTTTAGGCTTCAGCTGATCAGCACTTGATCAGCTGGTTATTTGTGTTTTTTTTGCCTATGCCCAAAATAGGGATGCCGGGGTGAAAGTGGTTAATGACAAGATGTAGACTTGTGTGTGTTGTTCTCTTGTTGTATTGGGTAGTACTGAGTGCAGTGTCTGGTTCTTGCATACGTTCTGTTGTAATGTATTATGCTTTTATGGCGTGAAGTTTTCATCTTGGGGGATTAATATAGTTTATCGAATCAAAATCTAATTCCAGAAAAGTCAGGAAACATTCTGCCTTCCTTAGAAGTTAGAAGATAAGTTCAGAACATTTTTATCTCTTTACAGTAGTACATAAAATGCAACAGCCTATGCACTCACAGCAGTGTATGTATAATCCGCCTGTTCTCCACTCTCTCTTTTGCTCTCTCTCTCTCCCTCCCTCCTTCTTCCTTCTCCCTTTCTCTCTCTCTATATCTCTCTCTCATTGTGTGTGTGTGTGTGTGTGTGTGTGTGTGTGTGTGTGTGTGTGTGTGTGTGTGTGTGTGTGTGTGTGTGTGTGTGTGTGTGTGTGTGTGTGTGTGTGTGTGTGTGTGTGTCTCTCTCTCTGTCTGTCTGTCTGTCTGTCTGTCTGTCTGTCTGTCTGTCTGTCTGTCTGTCTGTCTGTCTGTCTGTCTGTCTGTCTGTCTGTCTTTCTCTCTCCATCTCTCTCCAGGCCTCTCCCTCCTCCCACCACACAGTGTGTAAGCAGGTGAGGATCAAGGCCTCTCAGTCAACAGGGGACGTCAGTACAGCGTACCAGACCTCAGAGCCCAGGGGGCGCCACCTGTCCTCCAGTGAGTATGAGCAGCAGGGGGGGTTACACTTCCTGCTGTCCTGGCTTGAACGTGCTCTTTCTATCTTGGACAAGTTAGTTCACACACACATTGAAAAAAAGGAAGTATAGCGCCATCGTGTTCGTGCTTTAAAAAAACAGACGGCTCACTGCTTTGTTGATATTGGGTTGCTGTTATGTCGCACTGTCCGCCCGCTTCGCTTATTGCTCTCTCTTTGTTTCCATCGCTCTCTCTCTCTCTCTCTCTCTCTCTCTCTCTCTCTCTCTCTCTCTCTCTCTCTCTCTCTCTCTCTCTGTCTCTCTCTCTCTCCCTCCCTCCCTAACTCTCTCTCCCTGGCTTCCCCTCTTAGCAGTGGGTCCTCTTCCTTTTCCTGTCCGCCATCGCTGGCTGTTCTACAATGCCTGCTGCCCACCAGCAGGCCTGGTTCAGACATATTGGTTGTTTTGAGTGGTGTGGGGAGGGTCTGCAGGAGGGGTTGTGATTAGGTTCTGCACGAGACAAGCTGTAGAAATACCGGGGAGAGATGTGTTGCTTCGTAATTTTTTTAGGATTGGAATATCACTACATTTATTATTGTCTTCATTGATGTGTTTGGCTTGTATATTATCATATATCAGTCATTACAAAACCAAAATGCATGGATATTGTTATGCACTGAGCAGAGCTGATGGTCTTATATCATCCATATGGGGTGTCACGATACACTCATTTCACAATGCGATACACGATATTGGGCTCACAATATCAATACGATACAATATTAGTAATTATTATATTTTTTCCCAAAAGAATATATAAATATATATAAAAAATCACACCCAGTGTGAAGTGGGCGGTGTGGTCATCACAGACCCATGACTCACTTAAAAAAAAACATAAATGTGTTTTTTTGAAGTGCATAAAAATGTATAGGACTATGCACATGTGTCATGTGTCTCGCTAGCCAATCACAGTGCAGCAAGTGGTCATCACAGTGATGGAAGCTCACTTAAAGAAAAATATAGATTTGCATTGAATGTGTAGGGGTTAGGGGTGTACAATGGGTGGCCAATCACAGTGCAGGGTTAGGGGGGTACAATGGGTGGCCAATCACAGTGCAGCAAATGTCAATGTCCCAACCTCACATATAGGGGGCGGTTACACCGCCCAAAAATCTTTCTAAGTGTCCAGGGCCCTCGAGGAGGTGGGCGCCTGCCTTCCTGCCTCCGGGAATTTTCTTGCAGGTGCCTGGAAGGCCCACCTGTGCCATCGGATAGTTATGCCCAGGACAGAGGCCTCTTCCTGGGGTAGCGATGAGTTCAGCAAGGCCCAAAATCCTGGTTCTCAAAAAAGTTGAGATTTTTTGCCGGGGGTCCTCCAGGGGGTCCCCGGGGACTTCTGGAGCCCATGCAGACACTTAGAAACATTTTAGATTTTTTTGGGAGAACCATGATTTTGGCCCTCGCTGAACCCATCGCTACCCCAGGAAGAGGCCTCGTCCTGGGGTAGCGATGGTTCAGCGAGGCCCAAAATCCTGGTTCTCAAAAAAAAATCAAAACATTTTCTAAGTGTCCAGGGCCCTCGAGGAGGTGGGCGCCTGCCTTCCTGCCTCCGGGAATTTTCTTGCAGGTGCCTGGAAGGCCCACCTGTGCCATCGGATAGTTATGCCCAGGACAGAGGCCTCTTCCTGGGGTAGCGATGGGTTCAGCGAGGGCCAAAATCATGGTTCTCAAAAAAGTTGAGATTTTTGGCCGGGGCTCCTCCAGGGGGTCCCCGGGGACCTCTGGAGCCCATGCAGACACTTAGAAACATTTTAGATTTTTTTGGGAGAACCATGATTTTGGCCCTCGCTGAACCCATCGCTACCCCAGGAAGAGGCCTCGTCCTGGGGTGGCGATGGTTCAGTGAGACCCAAAATCCTGGTTCTCAAAAAAAAATCAAAAATATTTCTAAGTGTCCAAGGCCCTCGAGGAGGTGGGCGCCTGCCTTCCTGCCTCCGGGAATTTTCTTGCAGGTGCCTGGAAGGCCCACCTGTGCCATCGGATAGTTATGCCCAGGACAGAGGCCTCTTCCTGGGGTAGAGATGGGTTCAGCGAGGCCCAAAATCATGGTTCTCAAAAAAGTTGAGATTTTCGGCCGGGGGTCCTCCAGGGGTTCCCCGGGGACCTCTGGAGCCCATGCAGACACTTGGAAACATTTTAGATTTTTTTGGGAGAACCATGATTTTGGCCCTCGCTGAACCCATCGCTACCCCAGGAAGAGGCCTCGTCCTGGGGTAGCGATGGTTCAGTGAGACCCAAAATCCTGCTTCTCAAAAAAAATATATATATCTTGCTACCATAATTGACGGCCACAGTCATGGAGTGTACACGAGTGTATGTGCTCAATTGCCAAGCAGACACATGGCCCAACTAACTCCACATTTTCCCCCAAAATTCCTCAATATTCTGCCTGTGACACCAGCTGCTTCGCATCCCATCACTGTACTTGCAGGATGTACAATTAATATCAAACGCATTATGCTCCAATACTTATGCAAATCACTTCGCCAACACAAAATTCACGTCCGGGTGTTTCTTTTCACCAGCCAATCACCTTTCACGTTGCCACGTCCGTTGCCACGTCGCGCTGACGTACGCTAAACAAGCGCTGCCGTGCGCACAATGCAAACGAGCCCAAAGGCGCGCAAAAATAAGCCGACCATTGCTTAGACACAAAGTCAGACCTGGCAACGCAGCCTACGCCAATCATGTGTGAGAGATCTACAAGCTATGGGGCAGAGACGCCACCGTATCTTAGCAACAACTACAGCGCTCACTCTCATTGGTCGTGTCACGCTAAGAGCAGTCTCCAGACAATGGCATCGCAGACAGCTTGCTGTTACTGCTGTAGCCATCACAGGCAGTTGCAGCACGACGGACAGGGCGCTGTGATAGCTGCCATGTCGCTAACGCTAACGTGGTTGTCATGCCTGCAGCGGCTGTGCAATCACTTTGTCAACAATGCACGTTCGTGTGGTGAATGTCAATTTGGAGCGCCTCAGTGCGGCTGCAGAGTTCATGTGCAACCTCTTCCAGAGAGACACAGAGACACTAGAAACTCTGCTGGGGAAAAAAAACACTGCTGGGCATTGACTTTCATATGGACATTGATCTACACACTGCAGGTATATCTGCTACACACACAACATCAAACTACACACTGCAGGTATAATGCAGCGTTTGCATTACAGCCAGCATGCCAGCGTAGTTCCCATATGGTTTCAAGGTGGGCTAAACCATATGGACCCCATGTCAGCAATGTCAGCGGCATCCACTTCAGTCCCAACTGCGATGCCCATGCAGGCTATAAGTAGCTTCTACCTGGCCCTTAGGTGGGCCCCAACTAGCCATGTTTATGTGGGACCAAGGCGGGTCCTAACTGGGTTTGCCCATGCAGGCTTTAACTGGGTTCTACCTGGGCCCTAGGTGTACCCTAACCAACCACAGTGCAGTGCCCATCGCTCCAATTGTTGTGACGTCAGGGCTCTCAATACTGCACATTGGTGGAGGAGGAGGGGCCGCAGGGCGACCGCACACATCGCTGAACCAATGGTAGCCCACGGATGTTTCCTCTGGGGATTTACAATCTGCCCCTCTATGCCACATATCATCCGCACTACAGGGTCTTCACTGACCGAGCCACGGCCCCACTGACCCTCATGACGCTACGCCACTTATATGAGTTGCCAAGTGGCCGCGGGCGCAACGTGGGCGTGGCCGCGGGCTAGACGCGAGCCCCCGCGTAGCGGGGGCGAGCTTCTAGTATTTCTAAGTGTCCAAGGCCCTCGAGGAGGTGGGCGCCTGCCTTCCTGCCTCCGGGAATTTTCTTGCAGGTGCCTGGAAGGCCCACCTGTGCCATCGGATAGTTATGCCCAGGACAGAGGCCTCTTCCTGGGGTAGCGATGGGTTCAGCGAGGCCCAAAATCCTGGTTCTCAAAAAAGTTGAGATTTTCGGCCGGGGGTATCTCCAGGGGGGCTCTGGAGCCCATGCTGACACTTAGAAACATTTTAGATTTTTTTGGGAGAACCATGATTTTGGCCCTCGCTGAACCCATCGCTACCCCAGGAAGAGGCCGATGGTTCAGCGAGGCCAAAAAATCACACCCAGTGTGAAGTGGGCGGTGTGTGATCATCACAACATGACTCACTTTAAAAAAAGGATAAATCACTTTTTTTAAAGTCCATACTGCTATTCATAGGGCTGCACTTGTGTCATGTGTTTCGCTAGCCAATCACAGTCCTGAATTTGCAAAGTCAGCCAATCACATTACAGTTAGTGGTGATGACACTAGCTGTAATGTGATTGGCTGATATGAAACAAGTAAGACGCGCGAACGCTGGAAGCGAACGCAGCTCGAAAATAACAATAAGAAGAATAGAAAGGAATGAGCAATTACTTGCCATCCGGCCTGAAATATGCACAAATGACATGGAATTCTTAGATATCCCAATAGATGAACTCGTGTAGATGCTTGTAGATGTGTTATTTTTGACTGTCGCTGCTATATTTTTCTCAGAGGAGTGTAATGAGTCACCCAGGGGCACAGGCGAATTTCAGCCACACTGTAGTGCATGCAGGCAATGAGAGCGTGACTCACATGGGGGCAGCCAATGAGAGCGTGAGTGACATGGGGGCGCGGCTGCACACATACTGCACACAGACAGACACACAAGCCGAGCCGAGTGTCATAGTATGCTCCACTTGGTCGGAGGCGCGGCTTCGCAAAAAGTATCGATGTGCATTAACAATGGATGGGTTAGGGGGTACACAAATGTTTTGGTCGGTGTCCAAAACTCACTTAAAGGGGGCGGCTACACCGCCCCAAAAATCACACCCAGTGTGAAGTGGGCGGTGTGTGGTCATCACAACATGACTCACTTAAAAAAAAGGATAATTGACTTTTTTTAAAGTCCATACTGCTATTCATAGGGCTGCACATGTGTCATGTGTTTCGCTAGCCAATCACAGTCCTGAATTTGCAAAGTCAGCCAATCACATTACAGTTAGTGGTGATGACACTAGCTGTAATGTGATTGGCTGACTTTGCAAAAGTATCGATTTGCATTAACAATGGAAGGGTTAGGGGTATACAATGCGTTGTAGACTATTGGCCAATCACGGTGCAGGATTGGTCAGTGTCCAAAACTCACTTATAGGGGGCGGCTACACCGCCCCAAAAAACAAAGATAAAATCTAGAGTCAGATCGCAGTTTAGCCTATATCACTATTTAGTTATAATTCATCACATAACGTCTTCTCCTGTCCAATCGCAGGCTCTCAGAACACAGGGCGCAGCTCTCCGCCCCCTGGCTACGTGCCCGAGCGTCAGCAAAGGATCGCTCGCCAGGGCTCATATACCAGCATTAACAGCGAGGGCGAGTTCATCCCCGAGACCAGTGATCAGTGTGTGAGTCACAGCACCGCACACACATTTTTTAAAGGGAAAATCCCAGTTTTATGGGTTCATGATCTTTCATGAAATACTTCAGTAGAGTTTTGTGGAGACATAAAACAAGCCTCTCTAAGCTCACGTCAAGGGAGCTAAGCCGTTATCTGGACCTGCTCCATTAGGCATGAATAATGATTAACGTGACCGTTATGATAGGAATGAAGAAATGTGGATTTTGTTTCAGGGTGAATTTCTTTCCTCTTTTAAAGATATTTAGATGTTGTATTTATTTATCATAAATACCAACCTTATCTTGACTTAATTTAATATATTCTTACGTATACAAATTAGTAATGTGCACATGATGCAAACATTACAACTTTCTCTGTAGGTGCTTGATCCCTGGAGCAGCGCAGAGAACTCTGTCTCTGGAAGCTGTCAGTCTCTGGACAGCAGCTCAGATAGGTGAGGAAAAGTAAATCTGTAAATCTCAGAGTTTTCATTTAACTCAGAGTTATGGGTCCATTTGGTTCCATCTGTACACTCTCGGAGTTAAATTTGACTGTATGCAATGATTTTTAAAACTTACATTGATACATTGACTGTTGGCAGATACAGCTACAGTAGTTTCCTAAGTACACCCAATGATATTAAACAGTTTAATAGTGCCACATTATACACATCAATCATGTGTAATCATGAGAACTTTGTTTTAATTATGCGTTTCTGTCCCTTGCAGCCCCTCCATGAGGAAGTCTCGTATGCACAGAGCAAAGAGCTACCCTGATAACCGGCAGGAGTGCTCAGGTGGGTGCCCGGCGTGGCCGCTGCCCAGATCCATGGCATCGCTTCCCAAAAATAGCTCCTGGCAACAGTGCCAGGAGCCAGCACTTAGCAACAGCCTCCAACCATTTCACGTCTTTCTAGTAACAATGCCACAGGGTTGTCCTGAGCAGCAAAGCAGGTCTTAACAGCAGAAGCTCACGTGGATACTGTGTGCAATGAGCTAAACTGAATTGAATTATGGCATGCCTCTGCTAACCTTTGACCTCTGGCCATGTGTTTTGGTTCTAGACCGGGAGAATCACATGTACGACAGGGTGATGGGGAAAGGAGGGACATATCCCCGTAGGTACCACGTTTCCCTACATCATAAGGACCACAGTGAAGGTAAGCTTTAAGCCTCTCGTCTATCCTAGTCTCACATTTCTATTGAATCTGTTTAGCATTATTCCATACACATTAACTAAATTCAACTCAGTGCAGATATCCGTCCAGCTACCTCCATGAACTCCATGTCTTTATAACACACCTCTCTGCTTCTTGGACCATCGAGTCCGGAATAAAAATTGATTGATATAAGGAAAAACAGAAGAGCAGCTCTTCCTCAGGTTATTGAGAACTCAGACTGTCAGCAAGAGCAATTCATCGACAACTACAGAGATACGTTATTGTAGGGTTGCAGTGTATAAACCCCTCATTACATAGACAAATGCACATTTGAGAGTTTCAGGGGTGTAACAGAGATGTGGAAAAGATGATATGGTCAGATGAGTCATCCTTCACCATATTCTCCAAAAGTGGACAAGTGCATGTGTGGTGTACACCAAGGGAATGGTACAGGCCTGAATGATCGACTTCTTCAGAGAGGGGGTCCAGTGGCTCTGTTATGCTTTGGGGGGCACTTTCTCATATCATTTTGGTTCACTTGTTCACTTAGAGTTTTTTAGAGACAGAAGGATCATTGAAAATCGATAGAACCTTATTCTGCGTGATCCAGTTGTCTTTTCCAGGATGACAATGCCCCAATCCTCAGGGCACGAGTGGTCACACTGTATGGTTTGATGAGTATTAAAATGACGTGAATCATGTACAATGGCCATCGCAGTCACCAGATCTCAATCCAATTGAACATCTATGAGAGATTTTGGATCGACATGATAGACAGCGCTCTCCACCAACATCATCAAAACACCAAATGAGGAAATATATTTTGTTAAGTTGAGTGCATCCCTCCATTAGAAAACCAGAGACTTGTACAATTTATGACAAAGTGCACTGAAACTGTTCTGGCAGCTCCTGGTGGCCCAACAACTTACTAAAAGACACTTTATGTTGGTCTTTTCTTTGATTGTCACCTGTCTGTCTATAAACCCTCCATTCCTTCATTTCAAGATTAACCTCAGCCAACATCCTTCCATCCCCCAGGCCGGCGGACGTTCCCACGGATACGGCGTCCTCAGGGCAACCTGTTCACGTTGGTGCCATCGCGGCGCTCGCTCAATGGCAGCGAGGAGAGCCTGGGCAGTTGGCAGTTAGTTGACGCCCAGGGCAGACTCCGCCCTCAGGAGCGCCCTGTTGCTCATAAATGTAAGTGTGGACTTTGTAGTTGGGAGGCGTGTGATGATGCAGGTCATTTCTATGTACTGCCAGTCATGTTTATGTCACTTGTTTGATATTTATTCATAGGGATGCAGGTCTTATGACATGGAT
Organism: Gymnoscopelus microlampas; assembly: GCF_963454915.1. NCBI lineage: Eukaryota > Metazoa > Chordata > Actinopteri > Myctophiformes > Myctophidae > Gymnoscopelus > Gymnoscopelus microlampas. Next base: position 30,288,438 of record NC_139948.1, on the reverse strand, counting down.
GTTATGGCCATATATTTCTGATAGTTGTCATTTAAAGCATGTCATTTAAGTGTACCATAGAGACGGTATAGAGTTTACCTTGTCATGAATTAATTAAACATATAGAGACAATAGTAATATTTCAGGTGAATAAGATGATGAATAAGACTTAAATCATTGTGGGTTTGTCTTTTTGTAAACTAGATTATACAGCACTACAGTATTTTACATTCTAATCACTAGTAAAAAAAATGTATGCTCATTTATGATGAGACATGACTGTTCTTCCATAGCACCCAGTGCTCCAGTGACGTGGCGGAGGGGCAAGCTTCTGGGCCAGGGAGCGTTTGGGAGGGTCTATCTGTGTTACGATGTGGACACTGGGAGGGAGCTGGCTGCCAAGCAGGTCCACTTTGACCCTGACAGCCCTGACACCAGTAAGGTGAGACACAAAAGGGGAATGGTCAGAGTTAAAAATGCATCAATTAGTTTTATGTGTGCACAGACTAGCAGCCATGTCTGGTTTCTATTACATCCTCACTGATGTCTACTGCTTCTCTTTCTATCTTTTCTATTCTCTGACCTTCGACTGTAGTAGTGGTAGATGATTTAACTGACTGTTTGAATGCCTAACATGGGGCTTTTTGTGTCTTAGGTCTAATACAGTGGAATATAGGCAGCTCATTCTCTGCCCTGAGATCAGCTACAGGTCTTGTTATGAAATGTCTTCATACAAAGTTCATGACATCGCGAGAACGCACTCCTGTCCCATTTTGTTTAATTAAGTCCCCTGAAGATATTAAAGCCACCCTGCGCAGGATAACCTATTCACAGCAAGTGTGGGCCCAACATTCTTGTTGCACATTCAATATTCCGCCTGCATTCATTGCTCATAGCTGCTAAATGGCATGTAATCGCTTCCTGCTTATTTTGAGAGTGTAGTGCCGCACACACGTCCTAAGAATCACAGTCCCTTTGTTTCCAGTATGTTGATTGATGGTTGACCCGAGATGCTGAGCCAGTGCCACCTCTCCGCTGGAACAAGGCCAAGGATGAGGTCATGATACATTCTGCATGTTAATCTGCCGTAGCCGTTGTACTGTAATGCAGGTTTTCGGCATGTCTGACTGAGCACTGGTCTGTTAAATGCATCTCCGTAGTGTTCAAGTGACCCGATTTCAAGATGCAGTGATGAATCTCCCAGGATCCACTGGAGAGGTGGAATGTATTGAAGACGCCGACCCCTCCCCCTCTGCTCACACACACAACCACCCCTCTGTTTTAATGTCCTTTCCTGTCTGCCATGGAGAAAACATGCACTGTCACTTCCTGTATCTGAGTGGAGTGTTTGTGGGGGTTGATGAGAGAAAGGGGGGGGGGGGTCGGCATTGCCTTGGCCTCCTATCACCCCTTAAAGCCCCCCACTCCTCCCCTCTAACCGTTAGCCTACAGCGGATGTGAATCAGTTGTTGTCTTTTTCTATGTATTTTGTTGGCTTTTGTGTTGGTTGTTGGGAATACTTTGTGTCTCGACTTTCCCTTCACTCTATTTCTGTGAGTGTATCTCTCTCTCTCTCTCTCTCTCTCTCTCTCTCTCTCTCTCTCTCTCTCTCTCTCTCTCTCTGTCTTTCTATTGATTGTCTATCTCTTTTTCTGCCTCCCTTTCTCTCTTTTCCTTTGTCTGTCTGTCTCTCTGTCTCTCTCTCTCTCTCTCTCTCTCTCTCTCTCTCTCTCTCTCTCTCTGTCTCTCTCTGTCCCCAGTGATGTGACCTTTGTGTCCACATTCTCTCAAACAAACAGTAAACACCGGAACTTCTTTTGAGGAATTGAACTGCACTGGCCCTCCTTTTTTCTCTGCTTTCGGTTCTACTCATAAGCCCGCAAGTTTGCCCCAGAATTGTCACCCTGCTGCCTTCCATTTATCACTGTCAATTGTAGATATATACAATATATACACTCCTAAAATGGTTAAATCCCCATTTTTACTTAAATTATATTTTTCAGTTAATCAATATAGCCCTACATACTTTGTTGAGCGAAATCCCCTAGGGCTCTGTACTTGGTCCGCTCCTTTTTTCCCTCTACACTAAATCTCTTTGCCGAACATAGCCAATCTACAAGTTCACAACGTGTCTAGTTGCGATGCATTGTGAGCTTGTAGATATGATATTTTTGCTGAATATTTTCCCCAGAATAGGGACGCTAGGGTTCATGTGTTCATTAGGATTTTATTGTGTATGGTATCCATTTTTGTGAGCAGTGGAAACTCTGCTGATGGTTGATTTGGCATTTGTGAAACGAATGAAATAAGACACATTTTTGGGGGTGATGCTTGTCTTTATCCATTCTCTTCCTGTGTTGGTTACGAATGATGCAGCACAGAGCAGTGTTCTGTGATTTATACTTTCTCATATGACGGTGTATAAATTAAACATTAGATTCTCAATGCTTTCTTTCTTCCTCCCATTGACTTGTTGTTGTTGTTATTGTTGTTGTTTTCTTTAGGAAGTAAGTGCTTTGGAGTGTGAGATCCAGTTGCTGAAGAATCTGCATCATGAGCGTATTGTCCAGTACTATGGCTGTCTGAGGGACCTCGGTGAGAAGACCCTTACCATTTTCATGGAGTACATGCCAGGGGTGAGTCCCAGTAATATTCACACATAGAAGCTTAAGGGTGATTTATACTTAGTCGTGCGGCGGTGTCGCCCACCAAAAATATCAGATCTGCTATTTTTCGGTGCACAACACCAGTGGGCAAGCAAGTACAAATCAGGGTATAGTCTGGGTCTCACAACTAGGGCTGGATGTTACAAGGCAATTCCTGCTAACAACGTTTGTTATCTGTATCATTTATGGGAATTCATGGATATTAATTGAGGGTATCAACTGACCAGGTATTTTATTTTAAAAAGTAGTGGGCTTGCACAACTGTGAATCAGAAAAGAAGTGATAGTGTGACACAATAACTTTCTCAACTGGAAGTGAATTGTAGTAACCAGACCTGGCACATGGTATCAAAACATTTACATTCAAACCGTCTGCATGGCTGCCCTGCTGTCTTTAGGGTCTGGAATGTAAACCATGCACTTCCTTCCTCCCAGGGTTCAGTCAAAGACCAGCTGAAGGCCTACGGGGCTCTCACAGAGAATGTAACCCGGAAGTACACCAGACAGATCCTGGAGGGCATGTCTTATCTGCACAGTAACATGATCGTTCACAGGGACATCAAAGGTACTTCTGTTTAGCAGAACCTCGCCTCAGAAGCCTAGCTGCTGTTGTTTTGGTGACAAAATGAGTTATGGCACTGTTAGACGCTGGATAAATATACCCTGATAAATGTTTAGACACAGCGTTAACTTATGTATTTGGGTTTTGTAGAGTGTGGTGTGTGGTGACTGGTTATAGAATAATATTCATATATTCTCCTATGGGTCTGTCTTCAGGGGCCAACATCCTGCGGGATTCGGCGGGCAATGTGAAGCTGGGAGATTTTGGTGCCAGCAAGAGGCTACAGACCATCTGCATGTCTGGCACCGGCATCCGATCTGTGACCGGCACCCCCTACTGGATGAGTCCGGAGGTGATCAGTGGAGAGGGCTACGGCAGAAAGGCTGACGTCTGGTAAGATGAGGAAACAGATCAGTCTGATTAGGGGCTAGAAGGTGAAGTATGTTTATTTACAGATGTTAAAGGATTTGTTCACTGACGAGTAAAGAAAAAGAGAGTTGTTCAGTTGCCTTATTGAGAGTTGTACCCTTAACGCCCTTATAAGGAGGTTTATTCTTTCGATGAACTTGCTGCTGCTGCAGTGATTCTTGGCATGTTGAATGTCAAGGAAGTGAAAATTGTGTCTAAAAGTGTCAGAGGCAGTTTCAGGGAACATTTTTATATAATCAGGACAATTGCTATATTTAACCCTAGCATCCCTATTCTGGCCATGTCATAATAGGCAAACATTTGGCGAAAATAGGCAAACCTTTGGCAAAAAAGAAAATAAATCTACAAGCTCACAAGTTAATGCATCGCATTTGGTTTCCATCACGTTGGGACCTGTTGTGAGCTTTTCGATCAGCTGTTTGTGGTGAAAAGATTTCGTGTACAGGGGAAAAAGGAGAGGGCCAAGGATAGACCTCGGAGGACCCTGATCAACAAAGTATGAAGGGTTTAAGTGGTTAACTCAGTTTTCAGAGGAATCCCATCACTCTCCCACACATAGGGCTTGACAGCGGTATGAATCCACCTGTTGCCAGAGCAGTCCCTGGTGCAATATGATTGGCTGGTGACGCATCAGGCGAGGGATGTGATTAGCTGAAGGCCAGGCTGTGAGCTTGTAACAGAGGTTGTAATATTCCCAGTCTCCATTGGGGTCATGCCAGTATTCCAGTAGACTGAAAGAACGAGCCCAATCGATGGTCTTGAAGGTCGGAGCCAAACCCAGGCGCTGGATTCCAGCGCCTGGGTTTGGAGCACTCTGATTGGTTAGGAGATAACAAGGTCCTAAGACCAGCGTTCCTGCAAGGTTCTCCCAGGCTTTTTTTCTTTTGAAACAAAAAAAAAAGGCATGGGTTTCCGAGGCTAGTATTCCAGTAGCACCAGCAGTGCTACCAGCAAGCTCCCCCCCTACTCCGTTTGGCCAACCTGGATCGAAATTAATGACAGGATATGGTTAAAAAAAAAAAAGTGATGGGAAACCAAAGCAATAGTTCCACCAAAACATTTTTAGTCAGACAAGTTGCGCATAAGAAGGAAAACGTGATTAATGACATATTTGTGAATACAGTTAATATTTCCAAAACAGGAGAGACAGTTGCAAAAACATTACATAATTGCAGCTTTACTGCTGAGAAGCAAGCCTGCCGCTAAAGCAGGGCAATATATCGATATGAGAATCGATATAGTCTCGGATGTTAGTTATTGTAATATTGATAGCTTAAGTATTGTCTTTTCCTGCTCTCAAAGGCTACCTCAATTCAGTTCTACAATTGTCTTAACTTATTTAACTGTTCTAGCTGAGCTAAATTAACAACAAATACCTCTATCTATTTGGTCATCATATCCACATTACAAATGATAATTTCTCAAAATGTTCTTGTTTGTAAATATCTTGTCACATTGTTTATATTGAACATTGAAGTTTTCAATAGAACTTATTGTGGTATTTGATTTGGTCAATAATATCACCCAGTCCTTATAATTTATTTAATGGGAGACAAAGAGAAATGTAACATGTTTATCTTTGTGTTACCAAGGAGCCTCGGATGTACTGTGGTGGAGATGCTGACCGAGAAGCCACCCTGGGCCGAATATGAGGCCATGGCGGCCATATTTAAGATCGCCACACAGCCCACCAACCCCCTGCTGCCCTCACACATCTCCGACCACACGCGTGACTTCATTCACCGCATCTTTGTGGAGGCCAAACACAGACCCAGCGCAGAGGAGCTTCTTCGACATTCCTTCTCCCAGATCCTGTGCTGAGACTTACTCTGTCTCTGAACTAATGCCATTATCTCAGTCATGGTCACATGTAGCCTCCCTCAGCAGCTTTTGTAGCGCTACGGCAGTAAGCCAGGATCACCAGAACATAGATCTGACCATCTACAGCTCTCCTTAAACACTGCCATAATGCAGACAGAGGTTCCATTTCTGACTACACTGTTGTCCGGACCAGAGCCATTATTGGTGTTGACAATCACAGTCCATGTGCTGCTTTGACAACCCTTAGTGCAAGCTCTCATTATATTCACCACCAGGGGGAAGCAAAAAACCAAGGTTGTCTCTCCACCAACTGTGGGTTCATGATCTCTGTGATCAGTGGACAAACACACACTGATGCAAACACACAACGTTTAAGAACAATGCACTCCAACAACTACATGCAAGTCAGAGGTATGTACCAAATATGTCCCATAAACATGCTAAAGATCCACTTCTCTGTTTACATTCTCTCACTATGATATTAAGAGGAACGCCTGAAATGTACTGAAGTGTTTGACAGGAAACCTAACCTTTCAAGCTTCTAGCTGAGCTGTCTCAAACCCAAGTCACGTAACCTTTCCCCAGGGCAATGCCCGCCAATGCCGCCATGCTGAATGGTCTCTGGTGCACTACAAATAGTGTTAATGAGAATGGACTTTGCTTTCTCTTCCTTATCCCGATGCTCCTTACATCCGTCCTCAAATTTCTTTTTGACAAAGATCCTTTTAAAGATCTTTTTAAGACTTCCCCTAATCTCATGCTGCCTTCCCAATAATGTGTCCTTATTGTCCTACCTGCCTACCGTACCTTCATTTGCGGCTCAGTCTGACAGGTGTTCAGTTTAGAATGTGCCAAAGAATGGTGGATACAGGGTTTTAGATTCTGCATTTGCGTCAGTGATATCTGCTGACAAAGCAAATGGTGTTTTGTTACAGCTGCAATATATGCCTGATATATATTTGGGTGCATGCCGGTGTCGTGCACTGAAAATATCACATCTACAAGCTCACAACACATTGTGTAGCAATGTGTTGTGATCTTGTAGATCGGGTGTTTTTGGTGCACGATACCGGCACGCAACTAAGTATAACTCAGGCTATACAACCCAAAGGCCTTGATTTGACAGTGATTGACCGTTGCGTTTGCCTGAAAGCACACTGTTGATGTGCAGCTGGGCCAAACATCCCTGACTGGGAACCCTTTGTTCAAGGTTCTATTTAAGTCAGATGCACTTTTATTGTAAAATGAATGTTGTTGGGCTTTTGTTCCCCTTACCAAAGTGTTTTGTTTTTGTTTTTACTTTTAAATGTGAAAATTGTTTCACTTTTATTTATATCCCTGTGTTCATCCAATTTGATGTTATATGCAAATATATATGTATAAATATATTTTTTATATATAGACCATTTCTTTCAGGAAGTTATGTCTTTAAAAGTAATACATTGAAAGCAGCTGGTTTTGCAAAGATTTCAAAATTGGGGTTTATAATTGAAAGCTGGGTGGAAAATGGACTCTGGCTGTCTAGTTCATGCTCCAATGCAAGAAACATTCCCCACATTCTTAGATATATACATTAAACTTATTTGGAATATAACTTATCCACTTGCAACATAGGCCTGCACTGTAAAAAGTGTGTTTATTTAACAATTGGATACATTTACACAGAAGCTTTAGCTGTGTACTTGTCTACGGATACAGGTCCAGTGGGCACCTAAACCTTGTGGGCGCTTCAACGTTAAATTGGCAGTTAAAAAGAAAAGAAAAAGAATAAATCTATGCTTTGGAAAATGGTCTGGAATCATGTGAAGTATACACGATTTTAACGTGCACAGTACATCATTATCAGACCTAAATTTACCCTCCAACTTTTTGTTTATCCCAAAATGACAATCACTGGTTTTGTAGCAATTTGTAGCAATTGTAGAACTATTGGGCCTTAAATGGAATTTAAAAAAATGATATGATGGCCCCTCATTTGTAAAATAAATGTAGATATAAAATCAAATACAAAATAAATTAATATCTAAATAGAATTGTGCCCAGTGTTCTCAAGGGCCCACTGTTCCAGTTACCCGTGTCTACATCGCTTGGTTACACTTTGAAGTTGCATAAGACAATTGAAAATGAATGCTTGTTATTGCCTATAGGCCATACTTATAGCATTTACCTTTAGGTCTCAGTGTTTCAGTGACTGGATGAGTGGAGTGTTTGTGTGCGTGAGCCAGACATGTTCAGCACTGTAGCAAGTAGCCTACTAGCAGTCAGAGTCTGCTATTCCACCCAATAAGACGACTTTGTTTAGCCCAGGGTTCACACTACCAGTATTGAGTGTTTAGGCTAATCAGCACTGAGCCAAAAGGCTTGCTAATACTTTAAAGCCTAATTTAGTTAAAAAGTGTCTGGATAATCAGTTGACCATGTATAAATTAGGCTTAACTCTAATCTATGAAGTTTTACCTGGCTGCTGAATGCTACAGGCAGCTGAAATAAGTTCAGTATTGGAATTATACCAGTTATTATTATTAGGAGAATGATACAAAGAAAGAACCCTGGGTTAAGCAAATGAACATGAGCTAGTTCTTTAGAGATTTTATATTATGTAAATGATTGTGTACCACAACAGGACTTGCAGTGCAAAGTCCAGTGTATCAAATTTATTTTACAATAAGAAAAGAGTAGTATGTTTAATGACAGCGTTTTTATATATCGTGCCCTTCCCTCAAAAACAAATAAATTGTTTTGTTTTGTCTTTTTGTTCTCATTCTATCACGATGTGTTTTGTTAATTTGTTTGTACGCTTATACCAGGAGAGTCTAATGCCACAAGTTAACTAAGCATGTCTTGTATTGGTGGCATGAGCTGCTAAGAAATACAGGCTCAGTAAATAAATGGACACAGTGGACTGAGCCCATTGTTGGAAGTAAGAAGCTGAGTGATAGATATTGTTCACCCCCCCCCCCCCCCCCCCCTCTCTCTCTCGCTCTCATCCTTTTCTCTCTGAACATCTCTGTGTTCTTTCTTCTCTTGAGGAAAAACAGGAGGCAGACACAGAAGAGGGATTTCTGTGAACATATCTGTGGCAGTGAGATGGGAAAGCAGATTGTACTGTAACAAACAAAAGGTTCCTTTTGTTGAGCTGATGTGACAAGATGGATGGAGGATTTCGGTTTTATTGCAGTTGTGTGTGTGTGTGTGTGTGTGTGTGTGTGTGTGTGTGTGTGTGTGTGTGTGTGTGTGTGTGTGTGTGTGTGTGTGTGTGTGTGTGTGTGTGTGTGTGTGTGTGTGTGTGTGTGTGTGTGTGTGTGTGTGTGTGAGAGAGAGAGAGAGATTCACAATTATACTATGTTGGTCATTATGTAAAGTCGCTCGCTGTGTAATCTAAATCATATTTCATTTTATTGTGGTTATAAAACAGCACTTGATTTTAGATTATATTACAGTGAATTTAACCAATCAATTGCTCAAGCACACAGAGTGAGGTCATTAGATGATTACTGGAGTGGGACATCAATTACATTTTATTGAGCTGGAGAAGATTGTATGTTTAGCGGCTGTTTGACATTCACTTGCAGTTCCATGTTGGTTATTCCACTCTCTAGGTCGTCCTTGGACCGCATCTCGATCCTCCGCACGTTATCCTGATATCACGGATTTGTACATCTTTGCAATGATGCATGTCAGACGGATGTGTTAGCTGTCTGATTTTAAGAGATATCCCTAACCCTACTGTAATGAATGGAATCCAATGGCTTCCAAGACACCACTGTATGCTTTGGAAAATGGTTGACAGTAATGTCAAGTATACTTTAAGTTGTATTCAATGGGTTAAATATGCCAAACCACCAGTATGGTCCTTTCACACCTTGTACCTTTCTTCCCCACCACCTAATTTGCTGTTAGTATAGTGTTGTTGACAGGTTGGAGTCACCTTTCCATGATGTCAATATATACGTTACATTAATGTCTCATTTATGCATCCTTGTATGTGTTTTTCTGCTCTGTTTTGGTGGTATACAGCACGTGCTTGTGTTTTGGTGGTATGCGATTGGGTTTGTGTGGTATGCAGTTCTGTCTCTGTGCTATATCTCTGAGCCGCTGGCCCCCCAGCATTACTGCTGACAGGCAGACATCAGGACTGGGCTCAACTGGGCTCCCCATTGCCGCTCTTTGTGCCTGCACTCTGTTTGGACCCAGTGGTGCTGAGTCATATAGCCTGCCTGTCTGCCCCAGTTAAGCTCCCTGCTTTCCAGTACGCCCCATTCACACTGGTGCCCTCACTGCTTCAGTGTCACAGCAACATGACTTCTCTGTTATAACATCAATCATGTCTCTGAGGTGAGAAATGCCCTGATATTTTTGTGCAGGACTACAAATGGTTGTGTGGTTGCTGAAAAAGTTAAAAACAGGATGCATACATATAAACATAAATATAAATATTAGATATAAGACATTGATATATAAAAATAAACATAAATTAGGCTTTAGATTCATTTGTGGGATGGAGACTTCATAGCAAGCTAAGAGGCAGCAAATGAGCAAGCTGTTGAGCCAGGCTTGCCTGATGAAGGAGGGAGGAGCAAAGGCAGTGTGTTGCCAGCTCCAGCTACTTGGCCAAGAGTCAGATTTAGTATGCCACCATTCGTTCACGTGTTAACGGGACTGAGGGGTGGATGTATTGGACTGTCAGTGTAAAATGCCTGAAGACAAAGCGCAGAGAATACTGTGTGGTCAAATGGAGCTGGCAGCCATGTTGCGTTGGCTGAAGATCAGTGTAGTCCAACAACATTAACATTCTGTGCTTTTCTTCTGTCTCTAGCAAACGAGATGGGCTCCTCCTGTGGACTCATGAATCAGCTCTTTGCCGTGACCATCAACTGACTGCAAAAGCCAGGGGTGGAAAAGGAGAAGAGCGGGCCAACCATTCCTTTCTTTGTCTCTCTCTCTCTCTCTCTCTTCTCTGTAATGTTTTGCCTTTGGGCGATATTACCCCAGTGACCACATCTGAGGCAACGGCTGTGAGGAGTTCAAAAATCCAGGGGGCCAATACTATTAGTGTCACCTTAATGATGCAATCATGTCGTTAATCTTCAGGACTGGAGACTTTTAAAACAACAACACCCTGCCAGACTTACAGTGGGCTCACTAATTTGACCTCTATTAACAGCAGGTAATTGGAATTCAAGTCACTCTGTTGTTTTCTATCCCAATAACAAACACACAGGCCCACATAGTGAAGTCCTACTAGGTTGTATTTACCATCTTCCAGTACCACTAGTTTCCACTCCCCATGCTTTTATGAGCTCATAACAAAGAGGTCCTTTGTTCTCCTTGGGACCTGTTACAAGGCCAAAGTTTAGTTAAGGATCTCGATAAATAGGTAAGACAGCATGAAAACGCTGTGTCACTGTCAACTCCCTGCTGTGGTCCCAAAGTATTTTGTTAGTCTTTATAGTGACGATCCAAACTAAGATTTCGCCACTCGGCTGGGTACAGGGATTATCAGTTTTTGATGCGTTTCCAATCAATTGAATGTCCAAACAAATACTGCTGTTGGGTGAGGTTCCCATTTATTCATTCAAACAGAAAATTACAGCAAGTTTTGTATATGCATGTTAAAACGGTAAAAACTGTGTGATCTCCTCCTGTGTACCCAAACATTTCCATCATTAAGTGGCTTGTTGCACCTGTGCCTATGAACCCGCCCGTTGCTGTGGCAACCCCCTCAGGTGAACCCACCCACATCAGGCTTAAAGGCACAAGGTCAGAATGGCTCCTTCAGTCTTTAAACACTAAAATGTATGACAAACAAGTTTGTATGAAACTGAAATGTATTGAACATGATTTTGGCTTTAGCCCCATCACAGATTAAATTAAATAATTGATTAGTCAATTAAATCTGGAGCATATTTAATGCACACAGTAATAGTTTCCCACAGGGCATGCAGATGGGGCCTGGATGCTGGTGGCGGAGGTGGAGCAAGGCGGAGTGGGGTTCTGAAATGACAGCACAAGGTGGCAGCAGGTAGGCAGGATTACATATAAAGTATATAAAGATATATATTCATTTTTAGAGAGAGATACATAGAGATACACAGACATGATAGGCTGATTGACAGAATGAGGTTTAGTGGCTGAATGGTACTTTAAGCACAAGTTCCTGATTGAACTTGCATGGCTTTGTTAATCACAGTGTTTCTCTTTAGGAGCACATTTTCCAAAGAAGAAAATCCATGGTCCCATCTCCAAAAATCACTATTTTTTTCACAAGAAAGTCAGTGGTCCCTAAGGTTGTCATGGTGATGGATGGAAATTGGATTTGTAACAGCCCGTCTGTCAGTTGTTTGTGAGCCCATACCAGATCAGTAGGCCCATCCCATTCCCAACTGCCTCCACCTTCCATCTGTGACCACGGGACCATCTTACCGTCTTATGTGTGTTATTGTGGTCATTCCAAAGATGTCCAACAGCCATATAACATCCTCCACTCATTAATAACTGCATCTGTGTACTTATGCTGCATAATGGCCCATTTACCATATTCAAAAGGTGTCCGTTTTGCCCGTAATGTCATACTTACCATGGTAACAACATTGAGAAATGTGAGCATTTCAATTGGCTTTAATGTTTAGGTAAGGTCAGTTATTAATAAAAGTAAGTTAAGTAACCTAATATGATTTTAAGTGATATGTTAGACACACACACACACACATGCATGCACACACGCACGCACGCACGCACGCACGCACGCACGCACGCACGCACAATCTACTTGTTTTACCTCTGGTGGACGCATGCTTTATGTTTTGGGGGTTTGCGTCAGTCCATGCATTTGTAGCCTACTATGTGTCCACCCATCTGTATGTACCTATATCTGTACGTACGTTTGTCCCAACATTGTGAACGCGATAACTCAGAAATGCTTTGAAATAATTCACGACATTTGCCAAATTGCCACAAACATCCACTTGGACTCAAGGATGAGCTAGAAGTAGGTGGTCAAAGGTCAATGTCACTGTGAGCTCATGTCCGTGCCATTCTCGTGAACTCGAGGGACGTTCATGACATTGGGCACAAACGTCGACTTGAACTCAAGGATAAGCTGATTAGTTTAGTAGGTGGTCAAAGGTCAAGGTCACACTTTCATTACATTTCTTCACAGTCTACTACTATGTACTATATCAGTTTGGACAGACTATGGATGTGAACCGCAGCTGGTTGGCGCCGGAGGAGGCATACAACCATTACAATTTGCCTGGTTTGACTTGGGTACATTTTTACACCCTCAGGGTTAAATGAACAGAATTTTGAGTAATGGGAAGACTCCATATCTATTTCCTATTTCTTCCCTGCCTTTTGCCTCAAAATGAGAAACAAGGCAGAAAGGCAACAGGAGCCAAGTTGCTCCCCCTAGATTGTACCTCCCCACAATGTGGTATTGGGCCACACAGCGTAATTCCAGTAAATCCTACAGGCTTAAGCATCTTTCACACTTGCACTGAAAGCTGTCGTTTTCCATAACCTTTTGTTACGTAAATTTGCCCACTTACTCACAGCTGACGTGGGAATGAAAACATCAGATTTAGGTAACTTATGGCATTTTGATGTTTTGGACATATGCAATGATTTCATGCCACACAGTGACACATGCTACATCTTACTCTTTCCATAGTATTCATTCATCTGCTTCATCTATCAGTCTTTCCCAATCACAACTGCTGTCATGTTCTAGGAGGGAAACCCAGTTCTTTTGTTCAACCACTCTCCATCTGCTTTTGTAGGGAGCATGTGTGGTCATGTTGAATTGGTGGCCAAGCTCTGTCACACAAATTCCTATTCATTCAATTGAGAGAGAGAGAGAGAGAGAGAGAGAGAGGGCAGCAAAGAGAGTGGAGAAAAAAAGGAGATGCCCGAAAGACATTTGTAGTTGAGTGGACGAGCACAAACAATCCCTGGCACACATTTTTTTTGAGTGTCATTTAAACCACCCCTCCGCTCTCTCTCTTTTTTGTCCCATTCACTGACTGCCACCTTCCCTCCCCTGTTGCCCCACCCTGTGGCCTCTCTGCTTGGGACTCGTGGGAGGGGGGGCATCTCTATAAAAGCACTGTTTGTCCCCTGACCAAGCTCTATTCCTCATCATGGAGACTCAGAGAGTCCAGTCATCTTATAGGAGGCGTTTTGGGCTCCATAGCTCCAGCAGCACAGTCTCAGGAGGCAGACTTGGCCGCCTGTCCTGGCATGGCAGCCCTCGACACCTCACCCACTCCACCCCGGTGACCAGGATTTCCCTGGGCTCGGCCAGCGGGGCCCTGCTCTTGGGGAGTCCTGGGGACCGGCTGGATTTCTCGGCCGACTCGCTGCTGAAGGCCCAGTACAAGGAGAACCGCACCAACGAGAAGGTGGAGATGATGGGTCTAAATGACCGCTTTGCCAGCTACATAGAGAAGGTGCGCTTCCTGGAGCAGCAGAACAAAGTGCTGGTGGTCGAGTTGAACCAGCTGAAAGGAAAGGAGCCCAGTCGCCTGGGAGACATCTACCAGGATGAGCTGAGGGACCTGCGTAGGCAAGTGGACGGACTCAGCACAGGGAAAGCCCGCCTGGAAATAGAGAGGGATAACCTGGCAGGAGACGTGGCCACACTCAAGCAAAGGTACAGTGAGCAAGGAGCAGCATATCATGTTTCATGTTGCGGTGATGTCTGTGAGTGTTATTTGTTAGATTTGCAATGATTTCTTACAAATGCCCAGAAAACAGCTTTGATATAAATGTGTTCAAAGAGTGTGCAGTATAATTATGCATCTACAGTATTGCAATATCAAAGACAGTTCTTTCTTTCTTTCTTTGTTTTTCAGTTTTGATATTACTGTTATTAATGAGTTTTTTTTATTCTTTATGTTTTTAATAATCACTTTACTGAAGATGGGTCAGAGTTGAGGTGATTTAGATGAAAATCAAATCAGCAGAATATATATATATAGAGAGAGAGATTTTATACAATGACAAAATCTTACTAATTCAGTTCTAAATTCTGATTAATAAAACAAAATGTGTATTTATGCATATTTTGTGAATTTCTGGTTTGATGGCATTTGGACCACTGTCATCTGGTGGGGCTTTGGTCATGGATTCCTCTTTATAAACTTCATCCAGCATAGACCCCCAGTAGCCATTAAATGAGTGTGAAGGAATGAAGGAAACACAATAGAGAGCTCTTCACAAAGAGAGCTGTGAGCAAGGCAGATGTTCTCTTGTTGCATGCCTGTTAATCAGCATCCATATTCTGGGGTAACATTTGTCAAAAATAGCCAATCTACAAGCTCTCAACACGCTGAAATGTGATTGACCGATGTGAGCTTCTAGATCGCCTGTTTTTGACGAAGAGATTTGGTGCAGACGGGGGAAAGGGGTCCAAGTAGAGAGCCAACTCAGGTTAAGTTTACTTGTCTGGAGTCTAGAGGGTTTAATGGGATATTTCTCTTTCAAACATGTTTGGGGTCATTTTAACTTCTACTCAGGCTTTTGTGAGGACCCCAGACAGTTTTTAAGTTGCTTGATTCAGTATTTAGATATTTGATATTCATTTTATCAGACACGCCCCCTTCCTATACAAACCCATTGTAACTTCAAACTCCATTTTAACCATGATAGATTCATCAAAAACTGATATTGTCGTGTTTTCTCAATTACTTTTTCTTTTTTATAATGTTGAAAAAGAAAAAAAGATTCTTTTTTTTTTAAACACGGCCCCCTTACATATTAGAAGGCCAATATCAGTCACCAGAACCATGGATGGGTGTTTTTAATGAAGAGGTTAAAATGGAGTTTGAAGTTAAATGAGTTTGTATAGGAATCTGATCAAATGAATATAAAATATCTAAATACTGAATCAAGCAACTTAAAAACTGTCTGGGGTGCTCTCAAAAGACTGAGTAGACGTTAAAATGACCCCACACATGTTTCTATCTAATCTATCTAATACAATCATCTCTAAAATTGATATGTGAACATCCTTGACATCAGCAAGCTCAGTTTCAGAGACAAGCTCACTCTAATGACCACAAAACTGCTGCTCTTTACAGAAGGAGTGAGTGAATAGTGATGGTCAGAGGTCCCTGTATGGTTTTGTTCTTCTCTGTGGGCCATTCGGCTAACACTGCATGAACACATACAGATGTTGTCTTGGGTCTGTGAGCTTGTGCAGGTGTCTGTTTGCATGTGTGTGCACTTGCACATCTGTGTGTGTGTGTGTGTGTGTGTGTGTGTGTGTGTGTGTGTGTGTGTGTGTGTGTGTGTGTGTGTGTGTGTGTGTGTGTGTGTGTGTGTGTGTGTGTGTGTGTGTGTGTGTGTGTGTGTGTGTGTGTGTGTGTGTGTGTTTGTGTGCGTGTGAGAGACAGATGGGGCATAGGATGACAGGATGACGTATCTCTGTGTGAGAGTGTGTATGTGGATCCATTGTAAATGTGTAAACTCCACCCCGTGGGAAAGGCTTCTGGCTGCTAGATTGGTGTGAATGACTAATGACGCGTAAGCTTCCAATTCAGCTGAGCCCTGGCCTTCTCTTGCACACCTCTGCTACTGTAGCATGGGGAACAGTAGTGCATCTATCATTAGAAACCAGCCAAAATTGTGTTTTTATCTATGCAGCATAACCCTATTATATAAAGTAAAGTAAAGTATAAAGTATGTTCAAACAACCTTGCTGTTGAACTTGATGTAACTGTAAACTACTGGGGAGTTGTTTGATGTGTCTTTTGCATTATGTTTTGATTTGCTCCGGCAGTGTTGCCAACTGATTTTGTTTGTTGTTGTTTGTGTGATGCTCAGATTGCAGGAGGAGATGGGTCTTCGTCAGGATGCGGAGAACAACATGAATATCTTCAGACAGGTACTGTATTGTTATTCCTCTTTTTATATACAGTATACAGTATATTTTTCGGGCTTTTCTGCCTTTATTTGATAATGTTGGAGATTGACGGGTAATGGGGAAAGAGTAGGGGAGTGACACGCAGCAAAGGCCCCCGGAATGAGGAATCGAACTCAGGACTCGCTGTCAGAGCCTATATATGGTATGCGCCTTAACCACTTGGCCATTGGCGCGACAGCACTCTGTGTACTGTAATTCCTGTGACTAGATGAAAGCGCCCTTCAAGCGTTGGCCCGTCCTACCTGAAAGACCCCCCCCCCCACCCCCCCCTCTGTAGCTTCCTGTAGATGACGCATGCACACAGTAGGGCAATATTTGTGCCACCTTTGGAGGCAGTTGTACTACTGGTCTGCTGTGGGACCCGGCCACAAAAAATAAACACGCACACACTCGCTTTCCAATTCTACTATTAAGATATCTGTCACCTTCTGTCACAGCTTGTTATTTTAACAATATGTTTGACCGCTTATTCTTTGCATAGGATGTAGACGAGGCATCTCTTAACCGTGTGCAGCTGGAGAGGAAGATTGAGGCCCTGCAGGATGAAATCAATTTCCTGAAGAAGATTCATGACGAGGTGAACCACCAAGACCCACTACCAACACCACCACCACCACCATCTCCACCCGACACTATGTATCCACAACCAACTCCACCCACCATCACTATTGTCACCCCACCATCAACTTTACCCTCGTCCATCACCAACTGCACTCCACTCACCATGACCACCATCCCACCAACATTACCGTCCACAGTTCCTTTACCCCACACGTACTTGGATGCTAAGGACACAGCAGAAGATTGCTCATGACCTTATGGGTCATATGGCTTGGGCACCAGTGTTTCCAAAGGCTGCTTACTTAACTTTACTACTTACTACACTTCACTTGAATCAATAAATCAGATTTTTTTATGTGTAAAAGGTAACAAACAATGAAAGATTATTTTGCCATTAGAGTATCTGTTAAAAAATATTCCTCCACCTAATTTATCCCTTATTTCTTATCATTCCCATCTTCATCTTATTTTCTGTTGCTTCCTGCCACTGTATGCAGGAGCTGCGTGAGTTTGTGGAGCAGCTGCAGGCCCAACAGGTCCATGTGGATTTGGATGTGTCCAAGCCAGACCTGACCACTGCTCTCAGAGACATCAGGGTTCAGTATGAGGTCATGGCCAACTCCAACATGCAGGAGACAGAGGAGTGGTACAAATCCAAGGTCAGCTCATTCACATTTGCACCAGTCTTCCTCCAGCTAATGTAATCACTCCTGTCTGTGTGTCTGTCTGTCTATTAGCACAAAAACTTGAGAACGAATGGGTTGATCTTTATAACATTTGGTGGCAATGATCAGTAGGCTGCCCCCAAGAGTTTATTAACTTTCGGGTGGAAAAGATGAGAGGTCAAGGTAGAACAAGAGATATATTGGTTTAGGCAGGGTTTATACCATAGGAGAGAAGGCCCTGGCATGTGGCATTCAGTCTAAAGCAAGAGACCAGAGACAGAGGTCTGAAACACTGGCGGAAGCAGAGATGCCTTTTCATGAAGAAATTGCAAGATAGCCTACACAAAAGTCATTAATAATCAATAATACCACGAACAATAACTAGCATCTATTATACACTGATGCAACTGCAATGATGCACAGGGCATAATATTCATCTTTAAACACAGTTTGCTGACCTGACGGATGCAGCCAATCGTAACGCAGAGGCCTTGCGACAGGCAAAGCAGGAGGCCAATGACTATCGCAGACAGATCCAAGTGATGACCTGTGACCTGGAGGGTCTCCGCGGGACGGTGAGTCAACCAATCAAGAGTTGATTTTATGTTTATAATGATTAAGTGACAGGGGTGCTCGGGTGGCGCAGTGGTAAAGTACCTTCCCACCACCGCAGAGTCTGAATCCACCACAGTGCATCCGGCTTTGTCAAGTGTCTATCTGTACCAGTGGTTCTCAATCTTTTCAGGCCGTGACCTTCAAAATAATCATAATTGAACTGGGGACCCCCCAAAATAATCATATTTGAACTGGGGACCCCCACCCTGACAGGCTCTTGGAATTGCAGGAGTTTAGGCATTACATTTAGTTTGACTCGGTTCCACAGATAAATATTGTGAAAATAGCTGATCTACAAGCTCACACTTGCAGATCAGCTATTTTCAAATTTATTGTATTATTTGAAAATGTGGCCAATGTTTGACCAGTTTTTATAGGTATAAGTTTGTTGATTACTTTTGATGCAGTAATGGTATTTTTTCTTTTCTTTCTTTCTTTTTTTGAGGGATTAAAAAGGTCTTAAAAGTATTTAAATTGTCACTTTACTGTCAGGTTGAGAACCACTGATCTATACAAACACAATTGGCCCATGTTCGGGGGGAGGTAAGTAGGGCAGGGAGGCTGATATGTGTCACTGCACATACTCCTACGGTTTGGGGCAGCACCTGTCAGCAGGGAGTGGAGTAAGACGGACAGGGCCGCATTAACCGTGGAACTTAGTGGAACTTGTGTTCCACGAGAATTGTGTATTTAATTTTTGTGTATTTAAAGACATTTTTTTGATTTATATTGGTCAAATAGAACCGAATTAGACCAAATTAGACCCGAATTAGACCGAATTAGACCCGAATTAGACCCGAATTAGACCCGAAAAATTTCTCAGGTTGTGCGCATGCACGCGCGCGCATGTGCGTGAAATTACGCCACTGGGGGGGCCTTTGATTTTGTGGTGTTCCACTGCCCTGAGGGGTCTTAATGCGGCCCTGAAGACGGAGGTGTGCGTGAAATTACGCCACTGGGGGGGCCTTTGATTTTGTGGTGTTCCACGGCCCTGAGGGGTCTTAATGCGGCCCTGAAGAAGGAGGTGCTACGTCTTCCCAGTGGGGTCTCCTCACTGGTAGGTGAGCCAGTAGGACACAACAGCAGTGTCAACACTCAGAAATGTGTGTGGGAAGGAATTAATTAGCATAACTATTACATTTAGGAGAAAACAAAGATGAAGATCACTGTGAATATGTACATTAACCACTAATGTTTATTTTCGCCTCACAACCCTCTTGTCCCACTCCAGAACGAGTCCC
The DNA here is from genome assembly GCF_963454915.1 of Gymnoscopelus microlampas. Taxonomy (NCBI): domain Eukaryota; kingdom Metazoa; phylum Chordata; class Actinopteri; order Myctophiformes; family Myctophidae; genus Gymnoscopelus; species Gymnoscopelus microlampas. The sequence goes on along the minus strand of NC_139948.1, from coordinate 30,268,976 downwards.
TGGAACGCCAGCTGCGTGACATGGAGGATCGTTTTGCCATGGAGATAAGTGGTTACCAGGATACAGTGGGTCATTTGGAGGAGGACATCCAGTCTCTGAAGGAGGAGATGGCCAGGCACTTGCAGGAGTACCAGGATCTCCTCAACGTCAAACTGGCCCTGGATATTGAGATCGCCACCTATCGGAAACTTCTGGAAGGGGAGGAGAGCAGGTGTGTGTGGGAGAGCATTTTAGATTGTTGGTATGATTGTAAGTGTGAAGGAGAATAATTGTTGTTTGGGAACTGTAATTGTAATTGCACTTGCTTCTCTTTTTAGGATCACTGTTCCAGTTCAGAGTTTTGCCAACCTGCAGTTCAGAGGTGGATAAAGAATCAATCTTTCCTTTATTGAATTGATTGTGTTGGCTTTGCATGCTGATCATATTACCTGCTGTTTCAATAAATAGTTGCTGTTAACATTTCCTGCTCTTTTTGAACCATTTGCTGTAGATATTATTTGATGCTGTTTACAACACCTGTGCATTCAGTTCCATCTATTTTGATATTATGTGTTGTTTGGTGCCTTTATGCCCATTTGAGCAGAAGAAGGAGCTCTTTCCAACTCATTTTTATTACACACATTTCCATGTAATGCTACAGAACACTAACCTGACTTTGCCAGAAGGGGGCGCAAGTTCGCAACCTTCTTCCATCTGGCAGAGTCAGGTTAACACAATGCAAGGTTTGACACTATTAAACACCATTAAACATAAAATACTAATAACAATACCACAGAAAGTGCAACAATTGAATGAGTTGAGATGCACTTGATTGTCCACTTTTTTATTAGATTGCACAGCCAACAGGACTGTGTCATTAATGTAATTTCATTACTTCTTTGATTGATTATTATGACTGTGCTTTCCAGTTATTTTTGTTCTATGTTCGTTTCTTCTCTATTCTGACTTTCCCTATTCCGACTCGTGTAATGTTGAGAGTTTGCACAAACAATTGCTTCACCCACTCCAATACACCTGTAATCTTGTCATGTGACATTAAAGTTGATATGATTCTGGCCCTCTCTTTCCTCTGCCATCCTTCAGAAACCAATGTGGACACTAAATCTCCAGAGGCCCAGCACGTGAAGAGGAGCATCCTGGTGCGAACTGTGGAGACTCGAGATGGTGAGGTATGTGTCAAAATAGAACAACCTAGAACACAAGCCTATTCTACCACAGTGGTTCCCAACCTTTTGTGGATCAAGACCCAATTGCAAATCTCTAAAGCATTCGTGGGCCATAAATCTGACCACTTAAAGCTGCACTATGTAAGTATCCTCTTCTACCCCGGATTTGAACCTGGTTTCCTGCACAAGTGCTGACATTTTGACCATTGACCTAATAGAGCCTGCCTGCTTGCTCATGGGATGAATTGAATATTGACCATCAGGTCAAAATTCGTGTCAGATCCTGTATCTAAGTAAGTAAGTAGATCGGGCGAGGCTTATTGTCGGTATCAGCTAATGGCGCGGGAGTCTGTCCCTGTTACAATGCGCTAGACCCCTGGGAGATGGATTGCTGAGGTGGAGCTCTCAGCTCCCAGTACTTACCGCACGACTTGATGCACCCTAGCCGTGCTACTCATATGCCAAGTTGCCGATGCTCGGGATCGAACCCATGACTTGACTTTGTGGTCCAAAGGCGAGAGCTCTACCGACTGAGCTACCCGGTCATAGATCCTGTGTCTATAGGTGAAGACATGACCTTTGATACGATCTAAATGTCTCTAAATAGAAGAGCAGGGAGACAAAATACAACCACCCCAATTGCATAAGTTATATTGTATTAACATACTCTACCATACTATACAGATTGGACAAAATTACATTTCATTCATTAAAAAAAAAGTTACATAGTGCCGCTTTAACACGGCAGTGGGCTGCGTGCATATTTATTTTAATGACCAATCAATCGATTGTGTTCCAGCTTGGATCAATGGAACTAACATTCCTATTTCCTATTTAATTGGTATCACAATGAAACATTTTTTTTTAAAGAAACAATACCATGAAATGATTTTACATTCTTTTTTTAATATTAATGTTTTATTATCAAAAACATCTTAGCGTTTTGCCAATTATTTGGGGGCCCACTTTGAACATCCTCACCATGAGAGGTTGCAAGTTGGGAATCACTGTTCTACCAGACTGATCTGTATTGTTGCACCGTACATCCCTCTCAATGCCTCTAGAGGGCAGTGTGTCATATTGTGTACTGATGTAAGCCCCTGTACGCACACTTCATCCACACTCAGCAGCAGCACAGCTGATGCCTTCTGTGACACATACAGCAACTCAACAGGGAGTTTACTATTTTTAACTGTGATCTCTTTGCTTTTCAGATTATTAAGGAATCCACAACTGAGCACAAAGATCTTCCTTGATTTCCAACTAGGCACGCATATTCAACAGTCATCTTGTCTTCTGTAACCCTCTGAAGATTTGAATGATTATTACATGTTCCTTGTTTTCAAACTCAAACATTGCCCTGTACCCATCACAACATTTCTTTTCTCTCTTCATTATCTACAAACCATGATGTGCGATACACTGTCTGTCACGTGACCACAGCAAAGATCATTGACACCAACATTATGCCTAATTTATGCTCTGTCGTACGATTGAGTATAAATCAGGCACTAGAATTTCTGGCGATTGCATATTTTTTCTACTATTAGCTTGAGTGTGAAATGTTGGCCACTGTCTTTGGGCCTATCCCAATAACAGCACACTGGTAGCTCCTCTGATCCTGAGTGATAGATCAGATTGTTATCATTGTTTTGGAATAGTTGCCAGAGAAGAGGCCTTGAAACGTAGTGATTGTGTGGCGCAGAAGTTGTGTGGTTACTGTGTATGTGAGGAGCAAAGAGTAAGCAGTAGTCAGGATGGGCTTTTGGACAAGTATGATGTGTGTATATGACAGTGCTTTTTAGCAAAATCACAGCTGGTAGTAGATCGGTTTTATTCTCATCCGGTGCGATGTTATGGCTCATTCCACTGTTGCCACGGCCACCTTTGTTTGCATAATCCCTTTGTAAAACTCACCTCTATCACAGCATCCACCCTCCATAGTCCTCTCTCTCTCTCTCTCTCTCTCTCTCTCTCTCTCTCTCTCTCTCTCTCTCTCTCTCTCTCTCTCTCTCTCTCTCTCTCTCTCTCTCTCTCTCTCTCTATCCCCCTTTCTCGCTCTCTCTCTCTCTCTCTGTCTCTCTCTCTTTCTCTCTCTCTCTCCTCTCTATTTCTGTCTGTCTGTCGGTCTGTCTGTCTGTCTGTCTGTCTGTCTGTCTGTCTGTCTGTCTGTCTGTCTGTCTGTCTGTCTGTCTGTCTGTCTGTCTGTCCGTGTGTGTGTGTGTGTGTGTGTGTCTCTCTCTCTGTCTGTCTCTCTCTCTCTCTCTCTCTCTGTCTCTCTGTCTCTCTCTGTCTCTCTCTCTGTCTCTCTCTGTCTCTCTCTCTGTCTCTCTCTGTCTCTCTCTCTGTCTCTCTCTGTCTCTCTCTGTCTCTCTCTCTCTCTCTCTCTCTCTCTCTCTCTCTCTGTCTCTCTTTCTCTCTCTCTCTCTCTCTCTCTGGTGCTGTGTTATTCACTGTGTGATAACAGAACATCATCTTTTAACACTTAACCGGTGTCAGGACAGGGCATGGCCACTTAAGTAGCAGAGGTGATGGGTGCAGAGCAGAGGTGAGACATGGGAGTGTGGGGAACCACTAATGTGACCTTTAACCCCCGACCTCCAGTCAAGGGTCGGTCTCTGGAGTGGTGGAAGTGATAGTACAGAGAGACATGGAGAGAGGAGGGTGTCATGGAAATAACACAGTGCTAGGACAACTGCTGTGGGGGATGCGGCTGTCTCCATGACTACAGCCTCCCCACCCTCAGCAGAAAGCCTTTATTTCACATTCATGGGAGGGGTTGGAAGGGTGGATGTCACAGCACTAAACATGAATCCCTCACTGCTATAGCGGAAACCCCACGGACTTAACCGAGCTGAAAGCGACGCCACTAATTACAGTCACTGTGACTGAAGCTGTGCATCGTTCTGTCTTCGCCGAAGACAGACTGTGATTGTGTTCCCATGTGCCTTTGTTTGGTCTCCCATCTCTGTCTGTCTGTCTCTCTCCCCCTGTTTCTGACAATAACATCCCTCCCTCTTGTTTATACTTTCATGTTCTTTGTTTGTCAATTGTAGGTCTAACTTGTGACTGCTGAGTCTTATGACATGAAGCAGCTGAATCGCACGCAGCTCGTAAATATGATGTTAATATAACTCTAGCTTTGGTCAACACTATACATTATGATGACATGTTAACAGCAATAAAATGTTGTTTGTTAAATATTGTGTTGCTGTGTTTTTTTGTTTTGTTTTGTCTTATTAAAATTGTACTAAATTGTTCTTCATGATTTTGACTTGCTTGCTTTATTTAACGTTATGCCACCTGTTTTTCCTTGGAATTGTGATGCTGTGTTCGCAATTTGCATTGACTCACTGTGAATTCCAACCTGGGTTGTGTGTAAAGAATAAGTGATAAATTGCCTGACTCACACATCACCATAATCCTCAAAGCTGAGTATTATATGAACTGACAGCCGGCATCAATCTCAACCAGAAAAAGGTTAAGATACTGGCAGGAGAAGACGCTGGTGGTCGTCAGTTTGATCTTTTGTGCTCATTGCCTAGAGTCTTAGCACCGAGCAGATGGGTTCACCTCATAATGTGAATGTCACTCTAAGTACGTTGACACATATGGCTGCCAAGAATAGCAGCCATATATATATATATATATCTCCTGGGGCTAATGTACTGTATGAATGTATGAATGTATGTATGTATGTATGTATGTATGTATGTATGTATGTATGTATGTATGTATGTATGTATGTATGTATGTATGTATGTATGTATGTATGTATACACCTCTGTGTGTTTTTGTGTTGTGTTTGCATCGAAGTGTGTCCCCTGTGACTGTGAGTGTACGATTGCAACAGTGTGTAAAGTACATACGTATCTGTTTCGCCTGAGTCTTATCTGAGGAATGGGGGACTCAGGTCCGCACTAGAGGTGGCCTCGAGCTGAAGGAATTCTCAACAGATAAAACTCTCTTGCTGACGTCTGGACCACAAAAACTTTTCCATACAGTCTCTTTAAAGTGGTTACCAAACTTTTTCACCCAAACTTATAAAAATACATTATGAATTAACCACTTAAGCCCTATTTAATAGTGAAAATAGCCGATTTGCAAGCTCACGACGCATCGCCTCGTGGCACGTTGTGAGCTTGTACATCTGCTATTTTCACTATTTCTCAAAGTTTTTTTACATTTATGGATTGTCTTAATTTTATTTGTATTCTTTTATTCAAATCTCTCAAGACGGATTCTGCTAACAGCAAAATGGGCCCGCGACCCAAGGATGAGTCCGGACCCAATGTTTGGGTAACACTTTAGAGTAGAATGGGAATCAGGTAAAAGGTGGGTCAAGGGTACAGAGATGTGTATTTTTCCTGCCTGTTATCTGTCCAGAGCAGGCACGGGGTGAGAACAGCTGACATGTTGTGCATCAGCTTCCTCAGAGGAGTACTTTTCATGAAGACACATTTTAAGTCTCTCAGTTCAGTTGTGTTAAAAGGAAACTATACCTGTGGATTACAGAATTGCGGGTAGTGCTGCAGACCTCCATGTCTGAAAATACACATAATGTGTGCTCTAATCATCATGGCAATAATGGTGATGATTACTGATGATTATCTTCTGTCCTGGAGACATTCAGTCATGGGAGGTTGTCAGTGTACAAAGAATAGATACCGTAATTAAGTCTGCTAATGCATTTCATGATTTTAGCAAAGATGTACATACAATGGTGTTACATTCTATTGTTAATACTGGGTTGTACAGCACACACACACACACACACACACACACACACACACACACACACACACACACACACACACACACACACACACACACACACACACACACACACACACACACACACACACACACACACACACACACACACACACACACATACACACATGCACTTTTTTAAGGCTCTTTGTCTACTGCCCTCTCTGGCACACATTCCTGTCTTACTTGGCCCTCACACCAAAGGGTCATGGGAAGGCATGTGGGCTTGTTGGTTAATTTTAGCCCTCATTTCATCAAGCCCATTGAGACAAAACACAGAGCAATCACCTCATCCTCTCCATCGAGGCCTGAAGTCACATTCCCTCTCATCCTTAAATACTGTCGAAACCACGCCACAGATTAGTTTTCAGTGTTGTTGTCCATTATACATAAACACAATGATGATTGATTTATGTTAAACTAACCTGGCTCACACTGAAAACCCATGGGGAGCCAGTATACAAGAACATAAAATAAGGTCTGAACACTGTAACTTACTTAGATGCAATGTATTGGCACATATGGTGGATGTGCCAATACATTGCATCTAAGGGAGCTACAGTGTGGGGAGACTGTGGACTGTCTTTCATGTTTCATTTTTTGTAAGAGCAGTACTGCAATGATGAATCGTAACTAGATTAATTGCTAAAATTATATAATCCTTATGGTCATCACATACAATAAACGTCTTTTATCTGGGTTTGACTTTCCTGTCTATTATGTTAAGCCTCACCAGCATTCTCAGCTGCCATGGACATCATCAGGGGCTGTGATTTGATTTTCCGAAATACGTTATATTAATCAGTGTGACAGTGTGACACATGAATGAATATGGAGAGACGGTCATTTTCAAGGCTCTGAACAACTGGTTCCAGTGAATGAGGATGGGCAATTTCATCTTTACAATGAGCTACTGCCATCCTTAATCTCCTTCAAAACCGCTCTAAAAGGCACTTACAGGTGGCTGCAATTCAAAAAGTAAAAGCCTATACCCCCCCCCCCCCCCTCCAAACTGTTTATATGATGTTTTGCATACTAGTGTATATTTGTCTGTCATTAAATGTTTCGATGAATTGAGTACAAAGGACATCTTGGGGTTAAAATCCTCTTAGCAGACCTTGTATTTGAACTGTTCTTTCCTGTGTGTTTTTTTTTTTTTTTACAAACTGTCAATATGTATTCAATCAATCAATCAAAACTTGATGTTCCCTCAACTTATGACCAAAACTAGGCTCCTCTGTCACTCACACACACACACACACACACACACACACACACACACACACACACACACACACACACACACACACACACACACGTGCGCGCGCTACATGACCATCTGTATTATTACAGCCAATTATTGAGATTAAAACGGTAAAGGGCTGTGATAGCAGCCGTGGAGAAAGATGCTATTTCTGGCCTGGGTTCTTGTGATGTGGAGTGAAGCGGTAGATGATGAGAGTGCCTGCTCTGTGTCACAGTGTGTCAGGCGCGTCGCGGCTGCCTCGTTTCTCACTTGTCAAAACGAGGGAGGGTGGTCGAGCAGTGGTGTAAAGTAACTAAGTATTGTAGCTTAAGTACAATGTTGAGGTATTTTTTTTACCTATTATTTCCAATTTTCAGTACTTTTACTTCTACACTATACATCTACATCTCAGAGGCAAATCTTATATTTTTACTCCACTACTATTTGAAAACTTTAGTTGCTAGTTACTTTGCAGGTATAAATTATTATATTATAAAACATACATTAACCACTTTAGCCCTATTGTATACATGGGCTGTTTGAAAATAGCCGATCTACAAGCTCACAATGCCTCAACAGCTTGTAAATCTTCTATTTTCAAAACTTTTAGCCTACTTTTACTTTTAGTACTTTAAGTAGCCTAGTATTAATATATTTTGATGCCAATACTTTTTTTTTAACTTTTACTCAAGTGACATTTTGAACACAGGCCTTTTTACTTGTAACAGAGTCTTTTTTACATTGCAGTATTGATACTTTTACTGAAGTAAAAAACGTGAGTACTTTTTCTACCACTACTCACTTCTCACTTGTCAAAACGAGGGAGGGCGGTTTGGGGGTGTGAGGATCAGTGTGACTCTACCAAATAGGCGCTCGAACGCTTCTTCCCTATTGTCCGCATCGCTCGCTATTCAAGCTTCGCGAAATGCTGCCATATGGCATAAAGCTAATTGGATGGATATAACAAACTGGGAATCACTTCGTTTCATGTCTCGGCTCACTTTTTTTTTCTTTTTCCGAAAGCAGTTTCTTTCTTTTGAACGTTGTCGGCAATACGTATAGCCTAGAGACCCTGGACAGTTTCAATAGGTCTTTAAGTAGGCCTAGTTTTTCCCCCAGTCACTTTGCGTGTGTTTTATTCGGTGTTGCTTATTTAGTCAACGTGGCAGTTTGTCTCTTTTTTTATGAACTTTTTTTTAAAAAACAGCTTTCTTCTTTTAATCGGTAGACGTAGATCTTGACTTGTCTCAATTGTCTTGACGGTTGACAGCTGTGTTCCGTCAGCAGAAATAACGGAGCAGAAATAAGACTTCCGGTTGACGATCCCTTCAGAATAAGAGTACCCTCTAGAGTAAAAAGAAACCATTGAAAACCATTGAAAAACGGTTCATTTGCACATTAAAACTATAAATTAAGCATTTAAACGAAGCTATACAACACATATTATGTTTCTGTGTAACAAAAACGTTTTTTAAAAGATAAAAAATGTATCTAAATGGATAAATGTTGTTCAATGGAGTGCATAGCCTATAGAAATTGGACACTGGACCGGAGACGGACACGTGTGCCAACACTTGTGACATACTCACGCGTTCGGGGAGACCCCCTCTACAACGCCAAACTCTCCGCTAAGCGGCACAGGTGTAAAAAAAAGTGTGGCGGACCGTCCAGTGAGGTCAGAGGTCAGAAAAGTGCCGTTTTCAGTGCGTAGCCTATACCAATTGGACACTGGACCGGAGACGGACACGTGTGCCAACACTTGTGACATACTCACGCGTTCGGGGAGACCCCCTCTACAACGCCACACTCTCCGCTAAGCGGCACAGGTGTAAAAAAAAGTGTGGCGGACCGTCCAGTGAGGTCAGAGGTCAGAAAAGTGCCGTTTACAGTACATAGCCTATACAAATTGGACACTGGACCGGAGACGGACATGTGTGCCAACACTTGTGACATACTCACGCGTTCGGGGAGACCCCCTCTACAACGCCACACTCTCCGCTAAGCGGCACAGGTGTAAAAAAAAGTGTGGCGGACCGTCCAGTGAGGTCAGAGGTCAGAAAAGTGCCGTTTTCAGTGCGTAGCCTATACCAATTGGACACTGGACCGGAGACGGACACGTGTGCCAACACTTGTGACATACTCACGCGTTCGGGGAGACCCCCTCTACAACGCCACACTCTCCGCTAAGCGGCACAGGTGTAAAAAAAAGTGTGGCGGACCGTCCAGTGAGGTCAGAGGTCAGAAAAGTGCCGTTTTCAGTGCGTAGCCTATACCAATTGGACACTGGACCGGAGACGGACACGTGTGCCAACACTTGTGACATACTCACGCGTTCGGGGAGACCCCCTCTACAACGCCACACTCTCCGCTAAGCGGCACAGGTGTAAAAAAAAGTGTGGCGGACCGTCCAGTGAGGTCAGAGGTCAGAAAAGTGCCGTTTACAGTACATAGCCTATACAAATTGGACACTGGACCGGAGACGGACATGTGTGCCAACACTTGTGACATACTCACGCGTTCGGGGAGACCCCCTCTACAACGCCACACTCTCCGCTAAGCGGCACAGGTGTAAAAAAAAGTGTGGCGGACCGTCCAGTGAGGTCAGAGGTCAGAAAAGTGCCGTTTTCAGTGCGTAGCCTATACCAATTGGACACTGGACCGGAGACGGACACGTGTGCCAACACTTGTGACATACTCACGCGTTCGGGGAGACCCCCTCTACAACGCCACACTCTCCGCTAAGCGGCACAGGTGTAAAAAAAAGTGTGGCGGACCGTCCAGTGAGGTCAGAGGTCAGAAAAGTGCCGTTTTCAGTGCGTAGCCTATACCAATTGGACACTGGACCGGAGACGGACACGTGTGCCAACACTTGTGACATACTCACGCGTTCGGGGAGACCCCCTCTACAACGCCACACTCTCCGCTAAGCGGCACAGGTGTAAAAAAAAGTGTGGCGGACCGTCCAGTGAGGTCAGAGGTCAGAAAAGTGCCGTTTACAGTACATAGCCTATACAAATTGGACACTGGACCGGAGACGGACATGTGTGCCAACACTTGTGACATACTCACGCGTTCGGGGAGACCCCCTCTACAACGCCACACTCTCCGCTAAGCGGCACAGGTGTAAAAAAAAGTGTGGCGGACCGTCCAGTGAGGTCAGAGGTCAGAAAAGTGCCGTTTTTTTTTGTAAATCGCATTGTGAGCTTGTATCGCCTATTTTAACTATTTTAAAATAGTCCCAGTCCCACACGTACAGTCCCAGTCGGCAAAGTGTCACCTGGTACTACCAGGTGACCAATTGACACTTATTTGCACAATGTGCACTGACAAGTGATTCTGACGTATATCTGTATGCAAATCGTCTATTTTCACTATTTCAAAAATGTTTTAGAGGGGGTCTGAAAATGACTGTTTTCTGACCCCTGACCTCACTGGACGGCCCGCCACTTTTCAAAATACACCTCTCCCGCTTAGCGGAGAGTGTGGTGTTGTAGAGGGGGTCTCCCTGAACGCGTGAGTATGTCACAAGTGTTGGCACACGTGTCCGTCTCCAGTCCAGTGTCCACTATTGTCTGAAAACGGCACTTTTCTGACCTCTGACCTCACTGGACGGTCCGCCACACTTTTTTCTACACCTGTGCCGCTTAGCGGAGAGTGTGGCGTTGTAGAGGGGGTCTCCCTGAACGCGTGAGTATGTCACAAGTGTTGGCACACGTGTCCATCTCCGGTCCAGTGTTCAATTTGTATAGGCTATGCACTGTAAACGGCACTTTTCTGACCTCTGACCTCACTGGACGGTCCGCCACACTTTTTTTTACACCTGTGCCGCTTAGCGGAGAGTGTGGCGTTCTAGAGGGGGTCTCCCCGAACGCGTGAGTATGTCACAAGTGTTGGCACACGTGTCCGTCTCCGGTCCAGTGTCCACTATTGTCTGAAAACGGCACTTTTCTGACCTCTGACCTCACTGGACGGTCCGCCATACTTTTCTTTACATCTCTTCCGCTTAGCGCCGAGTGTGGCGTTGTAGAGGGGGTCTCCCTGAACGTGTGCGTATGTCAAAAGTGCTAGCGCCAACAGCCGTCTCCTGTCCAGTGTCCAGTATTGTCTGAAAATGGCACTTTTCTTACCTCAGGCCGCACTGGGCGGCCTGCCACTTTCCTTTTTTTACAAATTATCTCTCAAATGTTCACCAGCATTCTGTACTGGTCTGTATCCATTTTCTATCAAGTTTATGGGCGCTCAGTTATGGAGAAGTACACACACACACACACACACACACACACACACACACACACACACACACACACACACACACACACACACACACACACACACACACACACACACACAAACTACAAATTTACTAATATTTCTGTCCTCTATCTTTTTTATGCTGTGTTTCCATGTTGTATATATGTTGTTAAATAATATACATTTTTAATTATTTTTTTCTGATTACATTTGTATTTGTATTGTATTTTAGTTTTTAAATAGGTGAGATCAACTTTATAAACCCCAAATTCTTCTTTTTTTTTAATCTCACCTGCACTATCTACTATTATTATTTGTAGCATATTTTGTGGTCTCTTTTATCATTGTTTATTTGCTTCTGCAATAAACAATATTATATCATCATCATTTTCCAAGAGTGACCTGGCCTAGAGTCAGCATTATTACAACAATGGACAAACAATACAAAAACAATACATATATATATAACACACACAAATCAATATCCAGTTAAAGTGCAAAACAGTGCTAAGTGCACATTTAATGGGGGTCAATAGCCAATTTCAAACTGGAACAACCATTTAAAAAGACATACTGTACATCATAAATGTATTTTTTAAATACAATTGTGTCTTTTTTTTAAAACTTGCCACTTAGAAGTGTTTTAGTATGAGCCATTTAAAAGGCATACATCATAAATGTATTTTTAAATTAGATTTGTGTCTTTTAAAAAACATAAAAAATTCACGATCTTATTTTGAAGGCAACCGGAACCCTTATTTCTGCTAGGTCGAAAACCGGAAGTCCAATTTCTGCTGACGGAACGGAGCTACGGTTGACGCACGTGTGTGTGTGTGTGTGTGTGTGTGTGTGTGTGTGTGTGTGTGTGTGTGTGTGTTCGATACTTTTCTATCGGTCCATCCTCCAGCCTGTGGAGCGCCCCATTGCCCTGGCAACCAGTCGTCGCTGCGGCCGGCCAGCATCTCACTTGTCGCTCGTTTTAACATCTGCTGTTACGCGCATCACCGCTGGAAAGAGATCTGCCTGACTTTCTCTGAACATTTGCACGTTAATCTGTTTCGAGAGGCGTTTTTTTTTTAGATTAATGTGTCGGAGAAGTGTTTTCTTCCAGCGTAAGAATGCCTGTGAGACGCGGTCATGTTGCTCTCCAGAACACCTATCTGGACACCATTATCCGGAAATTCGACGGGCAAAGTAAGTGTTAGTGTACTATTTATTGTTTACTGTTTACTGTAGCTACATCGTCACTTTTATTGTTTTTTGAAGTTGGTGAGCTATAGTGAGACTTTATGACGGGTCACGGTCCTTTCATCAGGATGGATGATGCTTTCATTGCCTTAAAATAATACAATATAAGTGTAATATATCAACTTCAGTGTGAAATTATAATAGGCCTGTGTGTGTGTGTGTTATTTTATTTATTTGCACAGTAGTAGTGAGGTGTAGCCTATCAAATATTTCTAAGATTGCATAAAATGGGACTTTTCCAATTGATATTAGGCTATAGCGAATAGCGGGACTAAGTATTGATCAGTGATAAGATATAAGGCACTACTGTTCACCAAGTGGTTCATTAATGCGTTGACATAGGCTTAAACTAGGTGTTGTGGTCATCTTGTGTTCACTCCCAATGTAGCATTGTAGCCTATTAGATCAGTGTTTCTCAACCGTTTTTTGGGCCAGTGCCCGGGTGCCCCTATATCCAATATCCAGGTCCCTTACCTTACCGCCCCCCCACGCCCAATTTAAATGTAAGTTTAATTTGTATTGTATATTGTGTTGCTTGCATAACTTAGAAAACATCTAATTGATTTCCAAATATCAGATTTTACATTAAACTGGGCTGTTCGTATAGCCTATGTGAATATTATGTCATTATTAGCCTACTTCCTAGGGAGAGAGAAAAAGCCTGTTGATTATTGTATAAAGTAGAATTGTATATGGATGTCAGGCCCTGTATCAGGCCCCTCACGGCACTGAATGGCAGGGCTGACATGACCCTGTCACAGGCCCTGCCATGGCACCATGTTACCATGGTAACATATTACCAGCCCTGTCACAGGGATTCTTCTATCAGGCCCTGTGGCATTGCCTGACATCCCTGTCACACAGTGGTGTGAGAGGGGCCTGATGTGACAGGGGCCAGGGCATGACATCACTGTGACAGGGCTGTGACTGAGCCTGACAGCCCAGTGACAGGGCCTGACATCCCTGTCACAGGGCTGTGACAGGGCCTGATATCCCCGTGACATGGTCTGACATGCCTATGACAGGACTGTGACAGACCCTGTCACAGCCGTGTTTACAGCCCTGTCACAGGGATGTCAGGCCCTGTCACAGCCCTGTGACATGATACAAACACCCGACCAATGCCGGGATTTTGAGTCCGATGCCGATCCCGATTTTGGAGAGTCTTAGACCACCGATTAACGATTCGGATCGATATTTTGTCAAAAGGTGCAACACTTTCTAATCAATTTGAAAACATTTAACCAACATTTTCAAAAAGAATCGATCTAGCGATACGTTGTGAGCTCGTGGATCTACTGTTCTTGAACACTTTCACCAAGAATGACACGACCAAGATATATGTAACAGAAAGGTATAAAGTACACATCGGCTGCATAAAAGTCAAATAATGACCAATATATAGGCCAATGATACTGACCATGATTCTGACATGATACTGACCATGATACTGTCATTACTGACATGATACTGACATGATACTGACACGATACTGTCATGATACTGACATGATACTGACCATGATACTGACGTGATACTGACCATGATACTGACCATGATACTGTCATGATACTGTCATGATACTGACATGATACTGACATGATACTGACATGATACTGACCAGAGTCATGATACAGAGTCCGCACAGACACAAAAGATCAAAGGTTTATTACCACCGTTACTGTGATGCCTAGTGGCTCTTCCTCAGACGTTTCGAGCCACTGTGGCATTCATCAATCATAATCGAGGCAAAAGTTAGAAATAATTTTGATAATGATTTGAAGTCATATCACCCAGCCAGCCCTATTGTTTACATGTAATCTCGTCTGACTAAGGCCATTTTGGTCAACAACAATCTTAGTGGTCCGTTTCACTCAAAACCTATACCTATAGGACCCCACAGCACCTGTTTCTTGCTGCATCCTACTTACTTTTATGAAAGTACTCTCTTAGTAGTATGACCGACAGTAACCTAGGTCTCCTCCTGTCTAGGAGGAAGTGTTTTCACCTCATGACAAAGGGGTTCACCATGCATTTGTGACAGACAGTGTTATTGCCCAACCTAAATGCCTTTAGGTTTTTTGTCTGATTAGATCTCGACCAATAGTGTTTGAATCTAAAGACAAATTTTTCATGGTTTGCGAGAGATATTGTGGTGTTTCATTATGCAATGTCACCAAATATCTGTGTGTGTGTGTGTGTGTGTGTGTGTGTGTGTGTGTGCGTGTGTGCGTGCGTGCGTGCGTGCGTGCGTGCGTGTGTGTGTGTGTGCGCGCGCACGCCCATCATGAGTGCATGCGCGTGCACGACCAGGTGAGGCACGTGCCCCAGCAGTGCTGCTTAGCAACGGTGTGACGAGATCAGTGCCTCTGCTCTGAGCTCCAGATAATGAATCTGAATAGGATGCTTTCCAAAAGAGGAGCTCAGCTCACCCATTTACTTTAAAAGAGAGGGACTCGAGAGCAGCTGGAACAGAGGGACACCTTTTCTGGGCAAATCACCAAGTCCTTTCCTCTCATTTGTTTAGATAGTGAGCGATGAGAACTGTTGAATCCAGCCTCTCTGGTTGATAATAAAAGCAAAATAGAAAGGTGTTACAATATGTGATCTCCCTTCATGTCAGCTCTTATACTAAAAGCCTTCGAACAAATAGCATGTTGGTTGTGCAATGTTTACATCATGGTGTGGGAGTGGACTGGTTACTGTCAGTGCTATGCACATCATAGGCATCAATATAGAACACCCCTGACGGCACTGTGACATTTAATGTGTGAGAGTGCTGCTCCTCTTCATTCCCTTGGGGAAGTCCTTTAATAGGATTATCACTTCTGAAAGGTGGACTTCATTATTTCCACTTCAGCTGCTTGTTGAGCAGGAACAAGGGAAGACTATTAATCCTGGATCTTAAGTGACAGCCTCTGGTGTGCGCTCCGTCATTATCCAAATGACAGAAACCATCAGCAAGGTTTTTGCCCACTTAAAAGCATGCAATGAACCACATCAGCCACTGTCTGTGATAACTCAGGCCCCCAATTCCCCCCGCCCCCGCAATTATGCCCCTGTTCGGATGGCTTTACAAATCAGTTCAGTTTCATCTTCTTGAGCGTTCACTCCCTGTCCTTTCACTTCCCTCTCAAGATCGCAAGTTTCTGATCGCCAATGCCCAGATGAAGAACTGCGGCATCATCTATTGCAACGAGGGCTTCTGCCAGATGTTTGGCTTCACCAGGGCAGAGATCATGCAGCAGCCCTGCACCTGCCAATTCTTGGTGGGGCCCGGCACCATGAAGAGCGCGCTGGGACAACTTACACAAGCTCTGCTGGGCTCTGAGGAGCGCAAGGTGGAGATTCTCTACTACTCGAAAGACGGTAAGGCATGGCGAGAAAGGAAGGCGTGAATGTACTAACAGAGATAAAATCCTCAGTAAAACTTTATATACTTGATTGACGGGTGTCCCCCAGGGGTCTATAGTTGGTCCCTCCCCTTTTCCCCTCTAGATCTGATATTCCTGCCGAATGTAAGAATGTATCTATATCAGTGTTGCTGTAGATAAGGAAAGTCAAGAAGTACAGAAAGATGTTAATGGGGGAGGAACATTAGAATTGCTGGGTGAGTGAGTACACAGTAAAATCCTCAATGATAAGTGATAGTGAGTGTGTACAACTGTAACCAATGGTTCCTTACAGGTTGTTACATGTGAGGGTTCTTTCTATTTCATTATATTATTTATTGCAAGGTTATTTGGTAGTCCATTCAGCATGCAGTGCATTCAGCTTAGGATCTGCATGGGAGAAGACCTGGCTGGGAGGAGACCTTCAATCAGGTGATGGACCAATCAGAGGACGCCCTCCTCCCCTACTTAATAGCTGGCAGCACCTGTGTGCTTTGGCAGTGTGTGGTAGCTGTCAGTGCTGCTACATGCTGTCCATATGAAGTCAATGCTTTGGGTGCTAAAAGTTTGGTAGCCCCATGTATTTTGTGCGCTCTGTGACACCTTATTCAAGTTGCACCCTGTTTAAGTTGAACTTACCGAAGTAGTGTTGAGATTCTAAAGGAGTAAGTTTAACCATAATTCGGAGTTTGTTTGACCACCAGTGCCAGCTTTTTGTGAACCAGCCACCATTTTGTTTCAGTATAGATTAGAGAAGTTAGATTAGGGAATTAATGTAATTTTGATTTGGTAGAGGTTAGGTTAAGTAGGGGTTTCAAAGCATAGGTTAGTTTGTTATATTCATTTATTGATTTTGCACTGGGGTCGTTTTCCAAGTTTATATAATTTAAGTTTAAATTTGTATTAATGTAAAAACTGTATTATCTGTGTCACTTTCCGAACAACAAAAAGAAAAAGGTCAAAACAATAAAACTACTTTTCACTTGCCAACCTTATGTCACAGTCCTTTCATTCCCTAGACTAAGGATCGTAACACAGGTCCATTTGGTTACACTTGTACACTCTCAGAGTTAAATTAACACTCAGGATTTTACTGTATACAGACAGACCAGTGACCAGACCAGTGATACATATAAACTCAGCCGAGGCATACATCACTGAGCCTTCCCTTCGCTCTCAAGGTATTCGATGTCTTCATGTCCCTTCACTTTCGCGTAATCGCGGTGATGCCAACAGTGTCAGACTGTGTGACCTGTGTGTGGAGGCATGTTGAAGCAGATACGCTTCAGTGCGCTTGGCCTCTTTCACCTACAACATGTTTATTCCCTCTGCCGCTCCTGTTCCCCTCCTGTCATCTGTCACTGACACTCAGGCGTCAAGGCAGATGCACAAGAGGATGGAGTCCAGCAAACATGTCAACCTCACCACAATGGCATAAATCTTCGACAATCGGCAGCACCTTTTTACATTTACCACATTAACCACACTCTGGCGTCCCTATTTTGGGCATGTCAGTATAGATTAAATGTTTTTTTTAAAGATTTTCAAAAACAATCAAAACCATTTTTCTCTTGTCTTTGTTACTTTGGCCATTTGGGCAAGAGGCGTGCAGTCAGTGTGCAAACTCAAATCCGCTGGGCATTTATTTATTTGTTGGTCTGCAGTTTATTGGCTGAGATTTAATCTGTAGATACAATCTAATTAATATCCAGAGTTATTCAGCCACAGTCAGCTGTTGTTGCACAGTGGCATGTTTTATCTATTTATTCATTTATTTGACATAAAATAGATAAATTAGCCAAAGTGGATGTGTGAATGGCTGTGTGTGAATGGCTATTGTGTGTGTACATGTATGTCAGTGTGTGTAATCTTCTTTAACTGCCAATTTCTATTTTTAGATGTAGCTACCATATTGCAGACTAAATACATACATACAGTAGCATATCTACAAGTACTCACAACTAGTTGCGTGAACTTGTAGATCGTCTGTTTTCGGCAAAGTGATTTGATGTTGAGGAAAAAAGTAGCGGACCAAGTACAGTATAGAGCCCTGGGGGATCCCAGTTAGCTAAGTATATAGGGTTTAAGTGGTTCATCTAATTCAAGAATAGCAGATTAACCCTGTTTATCTTTCAATATTTCTAATTATCTATTATTCTCCCTTCCAATTTCACTTCCTCTCCCTCGTGTGTGTGTGGAGGGTAGTTATTTCTCAATCTCTCTTTTTCTCTCTTTTTCACCTCTCCTTTTCAGGATTGGTGACACCCTCACAGTCTCTTCTCTTCACTCCTGTAAAGCATGGCCTCATAAAGTGCACATGGTCAAAACATAGTCATGGAAAGCAGCTAAAAGGCCTTTACTACTGTTTGAAAGCGCCAAAGCTTCCAATAAAACTAAGAGGATTGCAAAAAAAGCCCAACATTCTAAAACTGAAGCATATGTATAACAGATGCTACTGTACCTCTCTTCATGTACTTAACCACTTATATCTTTGCGGTATGTCAAAAAGTGGAAATAGTCAGTCTATCGCTTATAGATCTGTTATTTTAGTGACTAGGTGTTATTTTGTTAATGTTCTTAAATTTCTGCCACCAGGGGGGTATAGCTCAGTGGTAGAGCATTTGACTGTAGATCAAGAGGTCCATGGTTCAAATCTGGGGGCCCCCTATGGTAAACTTTATACATTTCTTCTTCTTTCTGTTATATAGGGACCTGCAGGCCATGTCTGGTTGATGTGGTCCCTGTTAAAAATGAAGATGGACTCGTTATTATGTTCATCCTCAACTTCCAGGAGCTGGTTGACCCTTCCCTTAAGAAATCTGGCCTCAGGCAGAGAATGTCCCAAGGCTGGGTATGGGCAGGTCAGTAAATGAAAATTATAAACAAGTGTGATGCTTGAAATCCCTCCCCTCTGTGCTTGCCTGTTTTCCTACACTTTCCTGTCTAAATAAAAACGAAAGAAGAAAAAATAGTAACACACGCACGCACGCACGCACGCACGCACGCACGCACGCACGCACGCACGCACGCACGCACGCACGCACGCACGCACGCACGCACGCACACACACACACACACACACACACACACACACACACACACAGACAGTATATTTATTTATTGGTGTTGATCCAGCGGTTTGCTAGATATACAAATGTACAGACAGACAGACAGACTCCTGCAGAGCCATGGCTTAAAAAGTGTACATGACCTGCTTCATCTTCATGCGAGCAATTATTATGTGAGCGCTAACATCAACTTATTTCACGTTGTGCATGTGAAATGGCTTGTTTTAGTTTTGATGAGGCTTAATGAGTGGAGATGTGTGCTGCAGGTCAGAATCGCAAGCTGAAGATGAGGCTACCAACCTTGCGCTCCATGCACAGACCTTCTTTTTCAAAAGATCAGCTTGAAGGGGTGGTGGTGGATTATCTGCAGGTGAGGTGGTATAGACATACATACATACATGCACGCACGCACGCACGCACGCACGCACGCACGCACGCACGCACGCACGCACACACACACACACACACACACACACACACACACACACACACACACACACTCACGAAAAACTCTTTCCCTAGCAGCCCAACAGTGAGGAGGTCCCTCTGAAAGAGTTTCGTATGCCGTCCAAGGAGAGCTGCATGCAGTCAGAGACGGAAGCTCTGATAGAACAGGACCTAGAGAATCCCTCCCCTGTGGCCCAGCCAGCCCCCAAGCGCATGTCTCTTCTGGCTGACCGTCTAGATCTCCCTCGGGGGTCTCTGGCTCGCTGCTGCTCCCGAGACAGTGTCCGCAGCCTCCGGCGAGCCTCATCCCTTGATGACATTGATGGGATGAGAGCTGATTTGACAAGTCCATCTGGAGACCCATGTTCCAACAGCAGTGAGTGTTGAGTTCATGTGGCTGTGAGCGTCTACGTGAGAGCATAGGTGTATGTGAGAAAAATGTTTGTGTGCTTGAACTTTGCAGTTGCAGTAGCTTTGTGCAGGTTTGTGAGTGTCTAAGGGGAATTGCAGTTCAGCTTTTCTTTCAGGAACATTGCACATAGAGTCAGACAGTCAAATCACATCTGCCGCTCATCTCTCAGGGGAAATGCCTTGTGAAAGTAGTGTAGTTTTGCAGGACACAATTCTGTTCCGTCTCCTACGTAAAACATCTGTCCCGTTCTAAAATCACTGTCACATTTTCTTTTGTTAACTTTAGGTTTCAAAGGGCTTGCGTGTCAACATTTAAATTGTTGATTAAATTAAAGTAGCAACCCAAGAGAGAATAATGTAAAATACAGCAAGTGAGTTTGTAGTATTAGATGAGTGAATCCAGGACATGCTAAAAGAAATGATTTTGGTTTGTGTGTGTGTGTGTGTGCGCTCCAGACCTGAAACCCAGCGCTTTGAACTCCACGTCAGACTCAGACCTGATGAGACACAGGAGAATAAGCCGTCTCCCACAGGTTACCCTGACCTTGAGACCCCCAACCCCCACAGAGATAGAGATCATCGCACCGAGCAAGATTAAAGACCGCACCCAGAATGTCACCGAAAAAGTCACACACGTCACACAGGTAAGCATGCAAACCATTTGGCTAAAGTATAACTATGTGCAAAAACATTACTCAGTACTTTTAAAAGGCATGAGAAAAAATACAGCAATGGGGTGGTGTTTAGCAGATCAAAGTCTTGTTGGGGCTATCCGAGCTGTGTAGTTTGCTGTGATTGGTGTACATACACCCAATCCTGTTCTAGACAGCTGGCCCCTTTCAAGGCCAGGCCATAAAAACCATGACTTGGCATCTTTGCTGTGACTATGTGCACTCCTCGCTCATAATCAAGCACAGGTATGATTTAGTTGTAGTCAACTGAAAGAGCAGTCAGTCTGTGCATTGACTGTGCATAGATTAAATACAACTAAACTATACTCTAGGGAGGCCAAGGGAATATCTAGAGATTGTTGGTCATGCGTGCTTTGCACCCACTGTACCCATTGCAGCTCTGTTTATACTGTTGTTGATATTATTTTTTGCATGGTACGGTATCACAGCCCTCTGCCCACCACAAACATGAATCATTTTATCATTATGTTCAACGTGTTCAATCTTTCAGTAATTAGCTACTGACACATCGTTGGTACAGGTTTATGTAATCATACCAAGTTTTGACCTGAACATATATATGAATGGTATGATGTATTATTGTCTTTATTTTAGTCATTACTAGCATGAGGGAATACAATCTCTCTCTCTCTCTCTCTCTCTCTCTCTCTCTCTCTCTCTCTCTCTCTCTCTCTCTCTCTCTCTCTCTCTCTCTCTCTCACACACACTCCTCTTGTAGTCTGTGGGTTAGGTTACTGACAGGTTCAAGCTGCTTTGAAGAGTCTGATAGCGATGGCACATCCAGATCATTTAAGTCTATATATAGAGAGAGGAAAAGATAGAAAGTGTTAGTGTCATCCAGTAAACGGTGTTCATTTCCGATTCACTGAAATTGCCGTTTGACATCTGCTGTCACTGTGTGAATGTGAGGAAGAAGAATCTCACCAGAGGTGTGACATCTACACACAAAACACACACCTGTCATCACAGCACCATGTTGTGCTGCGCGTCTCACTGTGCTGATGCACCGTCACATATAAATCACATGGTCACATGCCCCAACTGCGGCCGTCACAATCATGACATTTAACTTGATGATTGATTGTGATACAAATAATTGCAATTTATTGTTTGGCGTTGAACATATAAATACAAAATACATTTATTTTAAGCTTCGTAAACAGAAATTGCACAGGGAAGATGTGAAAAATAACTAAAATATACAAAGAAATGACTGACATATTTAATAATTGTATTTAATTTTATTTTTTTTAATCTACAGGCTCAGAAGTTGTGAGCTTGAAGCTCACAACCTGTGAGCTTGTAGACAGAGAGCAACAGATGTGTTTCAACCTATAGGTCTTCCTCAGCGTGAGGTATAAGTAGTATATAGAGACATTGTTGTTAGCTTTCATGGTTATGACCGTTTGCGCCTGTATTCAGTTGGACTTGGTTGCATCATACACTACTTATACCTCACTTCCTGTTGCCTTGACACAACGCTGAGGAAGACCTATGTTGAAACACGTTTGTTGCTATGTCTGGGAGAGGTAAATACAACTGTGAAAAGGACATTTATTGAGTGCTGGCTGTTTTCTCCGTTTCACGATATTGTTGGACCGTGCACCTTGAGACTTTTGTTTAATTTAATGTTAAGCCACTTCATAGTTGGATGTCTATTGATGGCTTAAAAACGAGATTGATTAGTCCTCATATTGATTAGTCCGCTATTCATTAGTCTGCATAACATCAAGTGCACAATATGATTGACTGTACCAGAGTTCATAGCAGATTGACTGTCACTAGTCCTATTGCCGCAGTGTGTGTGTGTGTGTGTGTGTGTGTGTGTGTGTGTGTGTGTGTGTGTGTGTGTGTGTGTGTGTGTGTGTGTGTGTGTGTGTGTGTGTGTGTGTGTGTGTGTGTGTGTGTGTGTGTGTGTGTGTCGCAACTTGTATGACGAGGTAGGTCATTAATTTACATTAATGACATTAATTTACGGAGAGAAAAACAATGAAAAATAGATATACAAGGTTTCTGCCAGACAGCAAAAATACGCTAAGACAGGATGGAGTGAGGGTTAACAAACAGTTAAGCATATCTCAGTTTCCTTCCTGGGCTTGTTGCTTCACTTCCTCAACTGTGTGTGTGTGTGTGTGTGTGTGTGTGTGTGTGTGTGTGTGTGTGTGTGTGTGTGTGTGTGTGTGTGTGTGTGTGTGTGTGTGTGTGTGTGTGTGTGTGTGTGTGTGTGTGTGTGTGTGTGTGTGCGTGCGTGCGTGCGTGCGTGCGTGCGTGCGTGCGCGCGTGCGTGCGACATAGGCCACATTTGAGGTCAAATTCTGCACATGAAACCAGTTGATCGGAGTTGATAAAACTATAATGACACATTTTACTGAAGATTTATAAGGTTGGGGTAGGGGTTTAGGTTGGGGTTGGGGTAGGGGTTAAGGTACTGTAGGGGTTAAGGTTGGGGTTGGGGTAGCGGTTAACGTAAGGGGATCCATGTCCCAATAGCAAAACGAAAGTGTTTGTGTGTGTATAATTTATCGTTATAAGCACATGTACAAATGTTGCTGAGCAAGTGTAGTATCTGTCTTTTTGTTGCTGAGCACATTCCATGTCACCAGTAGTCACCATTTCTGTATATGTTTGCAGTTGAACTATTGTCACGTGTATGGTATCTCCATACAGCTTTTAAGGTTTCAAGTTCAGACAGAACTTGCTCACGTGAGTCGAGTCTCTTTCTTTGGTCTAGTTTTGATTAGCTAATGCTATAACACATATTTGTTACTGTGGTGTGGTGTACTGTAGTTATATCTATCTACACCATCGTACCTTTGGTATATAAAGATTTCCTGTTTCTAGCACTTACTTGAAAAAGACTGCAAGTTTGAAATGTTGTATGTGCTGTGAATACAAATTGGAGCATTTAAAACTGAGTTGCGAGCCCTTGTTTTTCATGATACTGTAGTTATCACATATAATTGTTATAATTATTGTGTTTATATTTGTTTCAGTAAAAGCAGATAAATATGCATTAGATTTTGTGGACTGAAATCAGCATGAGTCTGCTGATGGCTATGATGTTGACTGAAATATGAATGAAGGGAATTTGCATAGATTTACATGGCATTTATATATCACTAGAGTTTCGGGGGGCTACGCCCCCCTCAACCCCAGCCGCGCACGGGGCCCAGCGTGGCCGTGTGTATATTGGGGGACCCAAATCGCCGGAGTGAAACTGGGGAAAAGTTTTTTTGAAAAAGGAAAAAATTTGAAGAAATAATATTTGTTATGTTTCAGGGGGTCCACAGGGGGTCCGCGGACCCCCTGATGGTCCACTGACCCCCTGTGGAGTGTTGGGACGCGCGGGGACACCCCTGGAACATTGCGGACCATTTCGGTGTTTTTTTTTTTTTCATGAAGGTGGTTGCTTGTTTCTGGCGCAGGCTGTGCAAACCTGGCAACCCAGCGCATGCTGCCGCACGTTTAAGTGGCGTAGCGTCATGAGGGTCAGTGGGGCCGTGGCTCGGTCAGTGAAGACCCTGTAGTGCGGATGATATGTGGCATAGAGGGGCAGATTGTAAATCCACAGAGGAAACATCCGTGGGCTACCATTGGTTCAGCGATGTGTGCGGTCGCCCTGCGGACCCTCCTCCTCCACCAATGTGCAGTATTGAGAGCCCTGACGTCACAACAATTGGAGCGATGGGCACTGCACTGTGGTTGGTTAGGGTACAGCTAGGGCCCAGGTAGAACCCAGTTAAAGCCTGCATGGGCAAACCCAGTTAGGACCCGCCTTGGTCCCACATAAACATGGCTAGTTGGGGCCCACCTAAGGGCCAGGTAGAAGCTACTTATAGCCTGCATGGGCATCGCAGTTGGGACTGAAGTGGATGCCGCTGACATTGCTGACATGGGGTCCATATGGTTTAGCCCACCTTGAAACCATATGGGAACTACGCTGGCATGCTGGCTGTAATGCAAACGCTGCATCATACCTGCAGTGTGTAGTTTGATGTTGTGTGTGTAGCAGATATACCTGCAGTGTGTAGATCAATGTCCATAGGAAAGTCAATGCCCAGCAGTGTTTTTTTTCCCCAGCAGAGTTTCTAGTGTCTCTGTGTCTCTCTGGAAGAGGTTGCACATGAACTCTGCAGCCGCACTGAGGCGCTCCAAGCCAAACACTCTGACATTAAGCTGCTTCACACAACAAACATCAGCACCACGCTGCAGTTTGTCCAAAAGACACAATATCTCCTCTCCCACCGACGTCATGTGTTCATTTATCGACAGCCGTACAGACTCCTTTTGACACATTTTACGTCGTTTATCCAGCTCTCACTGACTCTCCACATCGGGCTGTTATTTTCCTGCGATCAAGTCAACGATGTGAGAGATTAGCTATCACAGACGGACGGACAGGGGGTGAAACATAGTCTTGCGCCATGCCTTTCGGCCTGGCGGAGACAATAAAAAACCGAAAGTAAAGGAAATGGCCATTTC
This sequence comes from Gymnoscopelus microlampas, assembly GCF_963454915.1. Classification (NCBI taxonomy): domain Eukaryota; kingdom Metazoa; phylum Chordata; class Actinopteri; order Myctophiformes; family Myctophidae; genus Gymnoscopelus; species Gymnoscopelus microlampas. The sequence continues at coordinate 30,243,800 of NC_139948.1, read as the reverse complement.
TGCAACAGAAGTAGTCAATAAACTATGCTATGAAAACATGGGCCACATTGGCAAAGAATGTAAGAAAGAGGCAATCATGTAGGAAATAGCTGATCTCCAAGCTTACAAAGCCTGTCAACGTGAGGCGTTTCGAGCTTGTAGATCGGCTATTTTCACAATATTTACTTGTGGAACGGAGTCAAACAGAATGGGGGGGGCCCAGATCAAGTACGTGTATTTGGGGGGGGGGCGGCGTGAAAGGGTTGATAGACACTGCTCTAATCGGAGCGAAATTATCTGAAATTACTACATGACCATAATGCAGCCTAACATGCCTTGCACGGGGCGGTCCTGCCATTACGTTAGTTACTGTAGTTGCTGTGGAGCTAAATAGTTCTCCAGAAGACACACACAAACATACACCATCTACAATGGACGAACTGAGCAGCAATATAGACATTCACCACACGAACGTGCATTGTTGACAAAGTGATTGCACAGCCGCTGCAGGCATGACAACCAGGTTAGCGTTAGCGACATGGCAGCTATCACAGCGCCCTGTCCGTCGTGCTGCAACTGCCTGTGATGGCTACAGCAGTAACAGCAAGCTGTCTGCGATGCCATTGTCTGGAGACTGCTGTTAGCGTGACACGACCAATGAGAGTGAGCGCTGTAGTTGTTGCTAAGATACGGTGGCGTCTCTGGCCCATAGCTTGTAGATCTCTCACACATGATTGGCGTAGGCTGCGTTGCCAGGTCTGACTTTGTGTCTAAGCAATGCGCGGCTTATTTTTGCGCGCCTTTGGGCTCGTTTGCATTGTGCGCACGGCAGCGCTTGTTTAGCGTACGTCAGCGCGACGTGGCAACGGACGTGGCAACGTGAAAGGTGATTGGCTGGTGAAAAGAAACACCCGACGTTACACCAGAAATGGTGCCTGGAGAAAATGGTGACCAAAAAAAAAGTTTTGAAAAAAAGGAAAAAAAACCCGCAGCGGCTGGCTGCTGTTGTGGTGATGAGGGCGTGCGCACGGTAAACGGTACGAAGCGGGCTCCCCTTCCGTTTTGTCCGACATTTGGTGAGTAGAATTAATTATGTTGCGCGGTGGAAACGGTGTAGTGAGCAGTGAGATGTCCCCTACGCGAGGCGTAAATTCAGCGCGGCCGGCGTGGCGAGTCAGTAGGCGACATGTGGTCTGGCGGTGCGTTGTTTAGTCGATAACAGAGCTGTGGGGTGTCACCACCGAGGGTGCGGAAGTTGCTCGCCATTTATATAGTTAGATGGCAGTTATTTTCATCCCGTCTGTAAAATATTGTCATCATTGACTTGTGTTATCTGTGTAGAGCTTGTAATCATTATAAAACAGTTGCAGAGCCATTGCGTGCAGACTGGAAGTGTCTGGCTGTCTGGGTCGCTGTGAAACACACCACAGATATCAATACATTTCTTGGATGAGTGAGAAGCTAACTAGGCTATACAGCAAAATACAAAGTTTTATTTGGTTAAGTAATGCACATAAACCTAAATGGCTCTTTGAACGCACGTAATTAGCATTTGCCAACTGTGTAGCAAAAAGCATGATGGTATACGTGTGCAAAAGTGAACATAATGACTGACTTTTAAAAACAAAATTGTATTAATGTTTTGCTCATGAGGCACAAAAAATATTTTTTATATTGCAAAACACTATACACTGTATTTAGATTTCAAAATATACAATAAATGGCTAAAGATATATCATTTGGACATCAAGTCTGAAAAATACATTTTAAGTGGCCAAACTATTTTGGTTCCTGGTCAATCGTTGTGCATTTTCAATCATAAATGTATGTTTTTTTGCAGCATGGGAGCGCAAGAGCCCCCTTTTCTCACTAAAGGACAAATGTACAGAATCATGGAGGAAAAGAAAAGCCTCTGAAAGGTCTATAAAAGATACAATTAAAAAAAAAAAGTCTAACCTTTCTTATCAAATATTTTATGCTGTGATATCCACACAGGAAAAACAGGTTCCCAATAGATCTGAGAGCATGAAATAGAAGAAGGTGAGAGAATGAATTTTAATCGCTACAGTAGCAATAACAAAACAAGCACTAATGTTTTATTTATAGGCTACTCCGTCGTACGGCAGTGTCACATGCTGAAAAATATGCATCTCATCACGATGTGTTGTGAGTGTGTAGATCTGCTATTTTGGAAATGTTTGCCTAATAACTAATAATAAATGCCCAAAATAGGGAAGCCAGGTTGAAAGTTGTTAATGCATTGATATCTTATGGTTATTTTCTGCATTGATGATAGTGTGTCCTTTACATGACTTGAAATGTCAGCCAGAGCTTGGATTACGTCTGGGCATTGTTTATATTATTACCCTGTCATCTCAAGGCAATGTAGTGCTAATTATACTTGTGGTGGTTGCTGTGTTTGGATAATGAGTTTAGTAGCATTATAAAAGAGATACTGCGGGTTTGGTTCAAGATATACAAACATTGGCCGAAATAATGTAATAGTAATACTTTTCATGCGATATCTTAGATTATCAGATACATTTCTGTCATTTATACACCTTTGTACTGTATATGTTTCTCCAGAGGCAGGATTTGGTATCTCTTTCCATATACAGGCAATATTTTCAGTGTTCATTTAATACAGGTACGATATCTTTTAGCAGCAATGTCAAAATGTGCTGTTTGTTGTACAACAAAGTATATAGGGTGTTACTTCATGTTCTTTTGTCATGGCTATGTTCATGCTTATGCAAAGTAATATGCAAAAGAGGGTTTAGTCTTTAGGAGATTCTGCTACACACATGCTCATAGACTGAGACAAGTGTAAGCTAAAGACATATGGGCCTACATGTTTAATATTAATTTGCATACCAATAGTGCAGCAATCATAAATAGAGAATACAGATCTACTGTATGTAAGATAAATGTACTTTCAGTCCAACAGTCAACTGATACAGCCACGCCGAGTATGACCTCGCAACCCTGGTGTGAAACGTGTTAATGAAAATGAGCCCAAGTCACTCCTCTCTGCATGGGCCCAAGTCGATTTCATTGTGTATCCGTTGGCCAGTGCATTAGCATGGGGGTCACATGGCTTAGAGTAAGTGGAGGGGGGCTTAGCAGTGGCAGGTGAGACTGCAATGCAGTGGGGTCTTTAAAAAGCCTGATTGATTGGTGAAAGACTAGGGCAGAGCGAGGCACAGTGTCTGAATAACTGAGTCCATCCTGTGTTTGGTCAGCTATTCTGTCTGCTACAAGCAGGCAGTGATCTGAGGGAGAGGAGGTGTCTGAAATAGGTAAGCTGAGGGCATTGAGAAGCCGACCCTCTGACCTAAACTGTTGCTGTAGGCGACACCAAGTTGTTGCGGTAGGTGGGCTCTGATTAGTCTCCTCTATTTGGCTGTTCAAATACACTGTTATTATGGTCTGCCTGAGTTGGGAATGACATGAGGAATATTAAACTTGGATGTGGGTTGCAGATGTTTGGCCTTTTTCATTTGTATATTGGTCGCTATCTTGTCACTGGTGGCTGTAGCTGCTTGTGTTGTCCTTTCCCTGCGTCAACAGTATTGAATATTGTGAAACAGGTAGGCTACTTGTTGCACAAGAACTGCGATATTTGCATGGTTAATTCGAATCATGTTGCAGAAGTTGTTCTTTAATCAAGGACACAGAACATTATTTGGTCCAGTTTAACAGAGCAACTTTTTTAAACCAACTGAACACACACCTTGTTAAACTAGCACAGTAACTGTTTTTAAAGAGTTAATGGCAGTATTTATAGGAGTCTCGGAAACAATGGTGTAATAGACTTGGTCGTTGTTCCATGTCTGATGCTTGGTGTGGTTTAGTCTTCATATTTTAGGTTTTTATAGTTTAAAAAGGTAGATGGTGTCACCTGACAAAACGTTAGGTGACATGTGGCTCAGTTCCAAATGGAACATGTGAAACCAGGCCAGTTCTTGAGTGGGTGTCTTAATCCCCAAAGGATGACATGTTTTGATCTGTCCTCATTTGCGTTAACCTAACTTCAAGTATTAAGCTGATGCACAGTAAAAAAAAATCCTCAGTGGTAATTTAACTCTGAGAGTGTACACTAATTAACACGGTTTTACTGTGTAATTCGTATCCCTAGTCTCATGGAGGCGAAGTGGTTCAGTTTTTTTTGTTTTGTTCATTAGTCTCTGTGAAAACCCCACACCGCATGCTTCATGTTCAGCGTTCTGTCACCAGGTGTTGTCCCTCGGTGCTGACGTGCTGCCAGAATACCAGCTCCAGGCACCTCGCATCCACAAGTGGACCATCCTGCACTACAGCCCCTTCAAGGCGGTGTGGGACTGGCTCATCCTGCTGCTGGTCATCTACACGGCCATTTTCACGCCTTACTCCGCCGCCTTCCTCCTGAACGAGGTGGAGGAGCAGCTGAGGCGCACCTGCGGCTACACCTGCAACCCGCTGAACGTGGTGGACCTGGTGGTGGACGTCATGTTCATAGTGGATATCCTTATCAACTTCAGGACCACCTACGTCAACCGCAACGACGAGGTGGTCAGCCACCCGGGCCAAATTGCTCAGCACTACTTCAAGGGCTGGTTCCTCATTGACATAGTGGCTGCCATCCCCTTCGACCTGCTCATCTTCCGCTCCGGTTCTGACGAGGTGAGACAGACGGGGAAAGATGTGCTTCATTCTGTTTCTGTTCAGAATCAGAGTTAGAATTATTTTTTTTGCCTGTATGTTTGCACATACAAGGAATTTGTCTTGTTGAGGTTGGTGCATTACACTTAAGCAACAGTATCTAGAAACATTTTCAATGATTTACTCAAAATATTTAAAGCTAATCTATGTAACTTTCCTGCCCTACCCCGGATTTGAACCCTGGTCTTATGCGTAAGTGCTGATTTTTCTTTTTTTTACCATTGAGCTAGTAGAGAGTGCCTGCTTGTTCAGGATCGTGCCAAAGATCATGTCAAACCTGATACAGGATCTAAAGGTCTCAATAGAAGGGTAGGGAGACCAAATACAACCACCCCAATTCTATCTTCTAACTGATATTGTATTAACATACTCCACCATACAGATTGGACAATATAAAAATGGATTAACAAAAAAAGTTACATAATTCAGCTTTAAAGGTAAGCAAAATGTATTAAAAACTAAAATGATTAAATAAAAATAAATAATTCCATGACATAACCTTTTTTCATATATTATTATATATGTTCTCTTAACTTTGTTTGTGAATTACTTGACATTTAAAGTGTAAACATAATTTTAATTACAATATCTGATGCCAAACCAGTGGATAATTGAATAAGAGTGATCAGTTTCAACAAAGTCAGTTTCTAGTAGACAAAAGCTCCTCTCTCTCTCTGTCTCCCTCTACAAGCCCCAGACAACCACTCTGATTGGACTATTGAAGACGGCAAGACTGCTGAGATTGGTGCGTGTGGCCAGGAAGTTGGACCGCTACTCAGAGTACGGTGCCGCGGTCCTCTTCCTCCTCATGTGCACATTTGCCCTCATTGCCCACTGGCTGGCCTGTATTTGGTATGCCATAGGCAACGTAGAACGCACTAGCACTGCCCGAATCGGAGGCTTGAAGATCGGCTGGCTGGACAACCTTGCCGAGCAGATCGGCAAACAGTACAATGACACTGACCTGGCCTCTGGTCCTGCGATCAAGGACAAGTATGTTACAGCTCTCTACTTCACCTTCAGCAGCTTGACCAGCGTGGGCTTTGGCAACGTCTCCCCCAACACCAACCCTGAGAAGATTTTTTCCATATGCGTCATGCTCATTGGCTGTAAGTGGGGCGGTTAAAGTGTGAGGCAGAGGGAGTGTGCATGGGAGGGGTGTGCCTGTTAACTAGGTGAACCCTAGCGTCTCTATTATGGGGTAAACATTTGGCAAAAAATAGCAGATCTACAAGCTCACAAGGTTGAAGATCGGCTATTTTTGGTTAAGAGATTGTAGAAGGAAAAAACGACCTATTATAGAACCCTGGGGGTCCCCGGTCAATGAAGTATTTAGGGTTTAAGTGTTTAAATGATCAATTCAAGTCCTATTTCAAAATATCCATAAAAATGCATTAACCAAAGATTATCCTAATATATCTTTAAATTACAAAAAACAACAACTTTATTTTGTACATTAACAGTGGCCACACACCCGCAATACTTAAATCGACCGGATTACTTACATTTGACATTTTTGCATGTATGGCTCCCCTATGTTAGTTACTGGTTGAGATACACTTTGGTTCAGGAGCACTTCATCAAGGAATTCTATTGTTCCACTGTGAGCACTTCATCATCTTAAAACAATAATTCTTCAGTTTTTCTTACATACAGTGTCTGTCCTCTGTCCTGTCCAGCTCTGATGTATGCCAGTATATTTGGGAACGTGTCAGCCATCATTCAGAGACTGTACTCAGGTACGGCTCGCTACCACACCCAGATGCTGCGGGTCAAAGAGTTTATCCGGTTCCACCAGATCCCAGGGGGCCTGAGACAGAGGCTAGAGGAGTATTTTCAACACGCCTGGTCCTATACCAATGGCATCGACATGAATGCTGTGAGTCATGCAAGCATATAGGCCATCAAAGACACACACATGTCCATTTTCTCAGATTATGTTAAATCTCAAACATTAAAAGCTGCAATCCGTATCATTTATGACCCTTCTGGGATTCTAACCCAGGCCTCTGCACAGAAGACAAATTTTCTATGACTGAGCTAAAATGGAACACCTGCTTGGGCCGGGGAGATATTGCATTTTGAGCTTCAGGCAGTACTACTTGTCAACATGACGTTTTCCTACCCAAACACAAAGTCTGTATTTATCAATTGATAGAAGAGCAGTACAGGGAGACCACCTCCAACCACTGCAGATGGGCCAAAATAACATGTTATTGATTCAAATAAGTTCCGGATTGTAGCTTTAAATGTTTTAAGCTTTTTCATGTGTGTATAAATTGTGCTGGATCTATCTACTTACTGTATGACTTCTATTGATTAATCTGAGTTTTTTTTAAAAACAGGGTATGTTTAGTCAAGAACCGTACATTTTTATGACTTATGGTCCTTACACACCGGTGGGAGCATGATGAATAAACAATCCGACAATGCGTTGGTGAATGAACTTCATTCATACAGGTTCATGCTTTTATTTGCGGTGAGAACTCATTTAGAAAAAACATTACGCCGCTCTCTCGCCACATAATATTTGCGTTCTTTGTAGATGTACTCATGACACAAAATGTATGGGAATTAACAAAATAAAACACTCCTGGTGTGTAAGGACCTTTACTGTAGATAAATCATACAAGGTCTTCCAGGCTGAGTTTGTCAAAAAATATGTTTAATGAGAAAGGAAATATTTAATTGACTGCTATAATTTTGTTCCATATCAGTTAAATATAAAAACTGCACTTGCTCCGTAGCGGTTATGTGGGGTATAGCTCAGTGGTAGAGCATTTGACTACAGATCAAGAGGTCTTCAGTTCAAATCTACTTGCCCCCTATAGAATCTAAATTTAGGCGCTTTGTTTACCGGTACATAGCTCCCACATGGGATCATACTTAACTGTACTGTATATGGAATTCATAGAGAACAAAGATAACCCTTCTTTGTGTTACAAATAATATTCGTAATGCCTACCTCCCTGTGAGAACAGAACTCAAAGAATTATGCGGGGACATTTTCTCTGCTAGTTTATTTTAAGATTTCAATGTACAATCATTTGTATCATTTGAAAAGCTTATAATCTGCATTTTCATTGAGAAAATGACCTTGCCCTACTTGGGCAAGGTTGTGAATCAGGACATTTAGTCTACATGGAATTGGTTTTGAGGAAACAGGCTATTCTCCTGAATAAACAAAACATTGAAAACTGTCTATCTGTCTGGGGTATATCTCAGGGGCAGAGCACTTGACTGCAGATCAAGTGGTCCGCAGTTCAACTCTGGGTGCCCCCTTGTCTTTTAAATGGCCACACACCACAGTTTCCACATCAGTGGGAGTGAGTCATACTAGGAGACATAGCATTGGTAATGTCATAGATACTATGTATATACATTTAGATACCACAGAGGCTGTTGCTGTTCATTGGAATGATACATTAACATGGCTGCCAAATTGGCAGGGAAAGCTGTGCCTCCTAATGCATGTATATGTTTTGAAGTCTCCCCACAATTAAAATCATCATAACTTGCTGAATTCTCAACTGAATTATGTTATGATATAGGATACTTGGTTAAATAAAATAAGTTGGGTTTTCATACCAAAACACCTTATCTTACGTAGATAATTATAAAATAGAAAAAAAGGTTTAATACTGAGTCAGGAATATTTCTTGCAGTGCGGAGTTATGGCAAGTTGATACAGTGGCCAATGCGCCTCCTATGAATATTATGTCTATGCCTGGCTACTATGGGTGCTGGTGACAGCATACAGGTACATGACGTAGTCAGAGAGCAACTGTCAGTTCAATCTGAACAAAGACAATCCCTTACAGCCACAGCCCTGTGTGTCTTCTGAATCATTGTCAACATCTGATGCCTCCCTTTTACTTTCACATCCCTTTCTTCCATTTGCATTCCTTTTACTGAGTTGGGTCTGTTTGTCGTTCTTTCTTTCTTTTTTTCTGTTTGTTTGGAGGTGAGATGTTTTACTGAGATCCTACACAAATTATTACTATCTATATTTTTTCATCACTTTGTATGTTGTGTTCTATAAATGTCTCTGCAGGTGTTGAAGGGTTTTCCTGAGTGTCTGCAGGCAGACATTTGCCTCCATCTTAACCGCACTCTACTTGATAACTGTAAAGCGTTCAGAGGCGCCAACAAGGGCTGCCTTCGGGCACTAGCCATGCACTTCAAGACCACCCATGCACCTCCAGGGGACACCCTGGTCCATAGCGGGGATATTCTCAATGCCCTGTATTTCATCTCGAGAGGGTCCATCGAGATACTTAGAGAGGACATAGTGGTGGCTATACTGGGTGAGCTGGAACCTCACGTTTTGCTCATTTCCTCTTTTTTTGTCTTTTCTGGTCACTTCTCGGGTGCTTTCACTTCTGCAGAGTCATGCGTACCTACACTTGCCTTTATGTAGTCTTACTGGGGGTGTTTGTGTACAGCTCAACTTACATTTCACAGCATTTTCAAAAGAAGCAACATCAAAGCAGCAAATATCTTGTCGACATGGACCTGTCTCAGATGACTGTACCTCCCTCTAGTGGTTGTAGATTGCTGTCCGTAAACAAATCTATTTCCCGCCGGGAATTAATCAAAAGAACCATACACAACCAACCATCTCTGAGACAGTGATTCAGTTTCACCAATTTATTTTAGCTACTACGTAACATAGTTACGTAGCTGGCCTCCATCAGAAGGCATCATGCTCTGATCAGAGCCTGATCAGGCTAGCCTGAAATTATCATGTTTTGTCTATCCAAAATAAATTGGTTAAAGAGAGGCTCTCTCCCTGTCTTCCTTTTTTAAAGTTGGTGAGTGCTACCATACATCTTTGGAGTTTGAGTCTTTTTAAATTCAATTCAGTGATCAAAACGTTTCATCATTGAAGTGAAATTCTATGGCCATGCTGTCCGTAGGCAAGAATGACATCTTTGGAGAGCCCATCAGTTTGTATGGGCGACCAGGGAAGTCCAGTGCTGATGTTAGAGCTTTGACCTACTGTGACCTTCACAAGATTCTGAGGGAGGACCTGCTGGAGGTGTTGGACATGTATCCTGACTTCGCTGAGACATTCTGGAGCAACCTGGAGATCACGTTCAACCTGAGAGATGTGAGTGTCACGAGAGGGCGACTGAACCCCATCGTTAACGTTTTTCATACACTCCTGATGTAATTTCACCGTGGCCATTTATATGTTTGAAATGCCTATATATGTGCACCTCCTATTATAATATGAGGTGCACAAGATATGAAAATCCTCCTACTGATTAGATTGTACCTCTTTTCCATAGCTCACAGCTGTTTGTACACTCAAGCGTATATTTCACTGTAGTCATTACATTTACAGTACAAGCCTGTTGAACCTGACTGATTATGGTGTGTATCAGGCAGATAGAATAAACCAGTACACCCCATCTGGAGACTCTGAATGTGGGTTCCGGCAGACAAGACATAGGAGAAACTCCTTACGTCGACGAAACCGGCCTGGTAAGCGCATCGTCGTGTTCTCTTGTGAATTAGGGGTTCATTGTGACACTAAAGGTTTTTCCCCACTTCTGAAAGAATACATTTTTTACTGTGTCAAATCCCCACTCTATTATTCCCTGGCCATTGGCCGTAGATGGTATGGACCATGAGGACTCATACCCCGACCAGTCTTGTCCACTGGGGAATCACCGAGGCACTGCAACAGGCTCCCACTGGGAGGACTTCTGCAGCAGTGCCAGCATCTGTTCCCAGTCCAGTGAGGATGAAACGAAGCCCATCGGCCACTGCAGGGGAGCAGTTTGTCCCACCAGTGGTGACACGCGACCTTATCCCCCAGCAGTGGTCAACCCTCAGCCACCCAGTGGACCCTCGTCAGGCATGGGACCGTCCCCAGAAAGTGGGGGTCTCCCATATTCTAGTAAAGGCTCACTGTATATGGACGCACAACATTTTCAAATAAATTACATGTCTTTAATAAACATGATGCCTTAAATTACTCTACTTTGTCTTCTCTGTGACTTGCAGCAGGCCCCAGCAACATGTCAGGACCGTATGGCTACTGGCCAGATCGCAGACCCAGCCAGTTCTCAGAGAGACAGAGACAGTCTTCATCCATTAGGGCCCCCTATCACCCCCCTCCCTGCACAGAGGACAGACCCAGCCAGCTGGAATCCAGACTGGAACTGTTACAGTCCCAGTTGAACAGGTCTGCTGTTTTCTTTTTACATACAGTATGTTTATTACTCTCCGCAGGAGAGTATTGTTTTCACTTTCTAAATATGACACACCGATTGGTCAAGCCTCACGTGACACGTGACAATACGGTGAAATACTGTATAAATACATGGCGTCACTTTGACAGTGTCTTTGCCACTGTCAAAGTGAGGTAAGACAGGAACCATCACGAAATGGCTGCATGGCTGATACATAATTGGCAGATAGGACAGATAGGACACTTATATAGACAGGAGGGATATGACACTTACACAGACGGATAGGACACTTACAGTACACAGACAGGACGGATAGGACACTTATACAGACAGGACGGATAGGACACTTATACAGACAGGACGGATAGGACACTTATACAGACAGGACGGATAGGACACTTATACAGACAGGACGGATAGAACACTTACACAGACAGGACGGATAGGACACTTACATAGACAGGAGGGATATGACACTTACACAGACAGGACGGATAGGACACTTACAGTATACAGACAGGACGGATAGGACACTTACAGTATACAGACAGGACGGATAGGACACTTATACAGACAGGAGGGATAGGACACTTACACAGACAGGAGGGATAGGACACTTACATAGACAGGACGGATAGGACACTTATACAGACAAGACGGATAGGACACTTATACAGACGTATAGGACAGTTATACAGACAGGACGGATCGGACACTTATACAGACAGGATGGATAGGACAGTTAGAACATAAGAATTAGAACATTCCCAACATTCCCAACACAAGTCTGGTAAGAGTGAGGTAAGACAGGAACAGTCACGAAATGGTTGAGAAATGGCGGATACTGTAACAATTGGATAGGACACTTACACAGACAGGACGGATAGGACACTTACACAGACAGGACGGATAGGACACTTACATAGACAGGACGGATAGGACACTTATACAGACAGGAGGGATAGGACACTTATACAGACAGGACGGATAGGACACTTATACAGATAGAACATTCCCAACATTCCCAACAGCGGAGAGCTGTGCTCCGAGGAGCACTTTTTCTAGTTGATTTTGTTATTACATTAACAGACAAAATAACACAAATCAATACAATTCTGCTCATAGACTCACATATTCAAGCAGGTAAGTGACTCAGGAATTATACATAATAAAAATAAAGTAATAAATAGGTATACAGAAAGTGTCACACTGGTACATATGTCACACAGGTCTGTGTATGCCTGTATATTTTAAACCAATCCAAAAAAAATCCATGTTCAAAAACAATGAATGTATGTATGTATTGAGAGGGAGATATGTGAGCTCCGTGCAAGATCTTGAGTTGAATGACACACACTCAGGGTTTTAGCATTCTGGCAAACTACGTTCATGATCCCTTATTTCTAGTCTACACAGAGTTCTCTCTTCCACATTTGAATAATAAAAATATAAATTAAAGAGCTTGTAGAGTTGTATTCACTGAGCATGCTAGATAGAAAGAACTTATGGAGTTGCCCAACAGCTCTACGAAAAGCTGCTTCTCAGAATTAAACACTTCGGTTGTCTAGATTGTAGTGCCCTTCTTAACACTGTCTGTATGTAGGTATCGGAAAAGTTCCTGTTTTTGAACATTATATTTCTGGGTAATTGACTGAAAGACGATAGAATGTATAGGTCTGCTATTTTGAAAAGATTCATTTTGTATGCTAATATCATAGAAGGGGGCACCCGGAATTGAATCAGGGACCTCTTGATCTGCAGTCAAATGCTCTACCACTGAGCTATACCCCCTGACCCCATTGTATTTTCACACTAGGTGTTTTGTTTTATTTGCTGAATGACCAGTATGCAGCTCCAGGCTGTGTAGTCACTCCTTCCTGATCTCTTCACATATCAACTAGGAGGGGTGTGGACACTGTAGAGAGGAGGGAAGAATGAGAAATAAAGAGGAGGGGAGGGAACAAGAGTAAAATAATGACAAATGCTCTGTATGATCTGATCATGTGTGTTTACTTTTATTTGCATTCCTGCTGCTAAAAGAGAGAAAAAGAGAGAGAGAGAGTGAGTGGGTGAGTGAGTGAGTGCAAGGGCGCCAATTTATGATTTTGCCGGTGGGTGCTCGACCCACGGTGTCATTCGATGGTGCCCATTTCAGGAACCAGTTGTTGCACAACTATTAGAGCTATAAGAAAGTGCACAACACGTTCCTCTGGTACAAAGATGTACCCGCACAGTGTGAGAAGAGACCTTGATTCGGAGAGCGAGAGAGTGAGAAAAAGAAACAGAGAGAAAGCGAGAGAAGTATTGGCGGATGATAACAACTGAGTGAGTGAGTGAGCACCACGCGCTTGTGTGCACCATATACAACAATTTGAAGAAGAAATAAAAGTAGCAGGTGATGATGGGAAAAGGTAGTGCAAAAGAAGCACAAGGCAAAACACAAGACTCATTTGAGTTGAACATCTCCCCCAGTGTGCTTGCCATTTCTGCCAGTGTGACCATAATTTGCATATCTTCGGTGGGTGCCTTTTATGGTGTTAAACAGGCATATACATCTGATTTACAAACGAGTGGGATTCATCATTAATACGTGTATAAAAACAAATTAAGATTGTGCACACCGTTGGTCTTTACTTACTTTACTTGAATTTAAGATTTTTGTGAATAATTTACTGCAGTAAAAATGATGCAAGAAAATGCTGCTTGTCTTAATATCTTGTTTTCATTCTGTTTTATTCGCTGTCTCCTTGATCTTGGCCAGACTAGAGACTCGAATGACGGCAGACATCAACATGATCCTGCAGCTCCTCCAGAGGCAGATGCCCCCGGTGCCTCCTGCATACAGTGCTGTGTCCTCCATCACTGACCCACCCCACACAGCCATGCTGTATGACACAGGAGCACCCGTAATCCACACTGAACCTCCCATCTCACCTGAACAGACTGACTGCACTTACTCACCACTACAGGTGAGTACTGGTGTTGGTTTTCCACCCCTTTGACTTTTGACAATGTGGTTTTGCGATGCAAATTAATTGATGTGTATGGGGCAAGTTTCATGAGACCCACAGTAAGTGTGTATTTGACTTTCCCAATCTCTCCTTGCAGAGCCCAGACTCCGAATCCAGGCACAAGTCCAAGGACTCGTTGTCCAGTGGGATCCATTTGACTGTGGTCTCCGATGACACTATGTCCATGTCCCCAAAGGCCGATCCTCCTCATATGCAGTCTGTGGGCCTCACACCTCCTCAGCTGTCTTGCTCTGGTGCCCAAGGGGATTCTGGACTGCTGTGTGGCAGCCAATGGTTCCCCTCCCTCCCTGAGAACCTGGATATGTCCACAGAGGCACAGGAGATCCAGAGGCATGTCTCTGACCCCAACTTACCAGGCAGTTAGAACCACCATCACCACCACCATCCACCCAAAAGCCTGGTCATTTACAATACAGCTCCATCTCACAGGTTGGGACAGCAGCGTATACTGTATGATGGCGTGTAGTGCAATGAGCATCCTGATTCCCTGAGTGCTAATAGTTCCCATAAAATCCTCCCTAAACCTTTAAGATGCTGCTACAGTGTGTGTGCTTCCACAGCACACATGGGGACGTTCAATGGAATGCCTCCTCCTTTCATACAGATCCACTCACGGTGCCTTCTCTCACACAGGCTGCTGTGGTTCTGTACTCCTTTGGCCCCCAGTGCCCCCCACATCTCTATGGCCTGTCCACTGAAGAGATTAATGTCACCTGACTAAGAAGGAATGCCCTGATAAATGTGTTGACAATAAGCACAATCACTGGATATTAAAAGTATAACAATCTAATTCCAGGTGTTTTTCTTGTCAGGGATGGCCATACTAAGTTCCTTTCACGAGTGAGGAATTAATATCTACATTCACATTATAGATGAATTGCACATTTAGACAGAGTTTTTGCCAATGTAATAAATGTAAAGGTTACACGAAGTGACTAAATGTAATAGATATGAGATTATAGATGTCACTCTGTTGTTGTTTTTGTTTAACAAAAAAAGAATCACAAGGAATCTACCATACCGGTACAGTATGACACACTGTGAATGACGATGGCTCAGTTCCATGACAGTATTGACCAATCTCATAATTCTCAAGACTAATTTATACTTTGTCGTACGACCGTGTCGTTTGCCGAAAACAACTGTAGAGTAATAGTATAAATCAGGCTTTATTCTGATAGTTTGATGTTGAGTGACATTATTGTCATTGGAACAAGATAAGCCATTACCATGTACAGAATTGAGCAGACCAGAAGGACCTCATAGTTAGTTGAACTAGTAGTTGTAGTAGTCTACATTTAGCCATGCAAAGCAATTACTAACAGTGTGGTCTGGGCCACTACTGCTTTGTATGATTCCCAATATCGTTGCTGTCGGGCAGAAACCGTGTAGCTCCATATTTCATTTGTTCCCTGTTTTTTTTTATTATTAAATGATTGCCCTGTTTTATATTGTCACACTTTGTTGTATGACAATGACGAACAAAAAGGAGCACAAATAACAGATCTACAAGCTCACAGTGCAAAATGAAGCAATGTTGCTATTTTTGATACCAGTATTTTTGAACCAGATAAGTTTTGACAATCTTGTGACTAAATAATAAGTTCATTCGATAATCTTTTTCCATTTCCTGAACCGTAATGGTTTTGGAAATACAAGGTTTCTATTTAACAGCAATGATATCTGTGCTGCTACACCAGAGTATGTCATTAGTTTTGTTTCAGTTGGAAATGTGTCTGGAATGTTTTTAATGTTAATGTATGCCATTGAGAGGGTTAATGTGTAATACCAACAATAGATAATGGGCCACGTCTCCCTCCCAACATAATGTTAAGATTAGTATTGTCTTTTTACCATTGGCTTGGAATTAGTTCTAATTACTTTTGGGAAGCCTAGCCTACACTGAGTGGCAAATGGTGTGGATGGCACATGATGCCCCTCTTACAGGCTCCCTCTGACAAGACGTTTTTCACTCTAACACCCATCAGGTGAATGTAACTCCTTTTTACACATTTATAATTCTGTAAATGGTTTCTTGGAGCACATATTTGTAACTGTAATTTTTTTTTAGATTAAAGAGTATTTATAACTTCAAAATGTGCACTTGTTGATTTCTGACATGGTGAACAAGGTACAGTATATTGTCAACGTGTTGTTTATGAAATTGGACTTGTGGAGAGTTTTAGTCACGGAAGCACACTGTAAGCAGGGACCTGCTACAAACATTTGCTGATATCTTTATGACTGACCGTGGGGGACCAGCTTCAGTGACATGGGATATACGTAGCTCAGTGGCAGAGCATTTAACTGCAGATTAAGAGGCCCTCAGTTCAACTCTGGGCAACCCCTTTCTATCGAGCACAAATACGCACACAGCATGTTTCTTTACTGGTCTCCAACACATCACAGTAGCTCGGAATGTGGAGACATACTGTATGTCACCACAACATAATAGACAATGACTAGGCAGAGATTGAGATGTTAATAATGAATAGATCGTATTAATATGAATAGGGACATTAACATAAATGTATGGGTAGATTAAGTAGGCAGAAATATATAATTTTCAGTATTGTTACATTTACATTGTATGTTTATCAAACAATTAGCTCCCCATATTTTGTATCTCAAGTAGCTCTCACTCAACACGGTTGGATCCCCCTGTTCTAAAGAGCCTGGCCATGGGGGCTACTCATTCAACAGGGTAGACAACACCTTAAAACATTTTAAATAACGATGATGCACCAATACAATTCTGTTACTTCCTTGGAGATGGAGGAATACAATTTATTAGTAGAGCAAATTGGATAATACAAACTTTATGAAAAAAAGCTACAACATGAACACTTGTATTACCAATATCTTAGTTAATATATTTATATGTATGTACATTTCCCCTTGTATTGGCATGCTACAAGGTATTGACCTTTCATCCTAATTTATGCTTTGTCACACAACAGTGTTGCTCAATGAAAATAACTGATTTACTGTCATGCGATGAAGCATAAATTAGGTTTTAGACACAAGAATAAAAAGAGGCAGACAAAAGGTCAGGAGAAAACAAAACAGTTTCACTCTTGCAATCCAGTCCATAACTCACTCCTCACATGATCTTGAAAACATAAACCATTCTATGCACCATCTACTCAAAAAAGGGGGAGTTGAAAGCCATTAACCGTTTAAGTCCTAATTTATTTACTTTCAAAGTTTTCGCCTATAAAGATAGGAGGGCCAGGTTTGAAGTGGTTAAGGAGCTTAAGGCTGAATGATCCGGTGCTGGTTGGTTCTGGGATCTGGGACAGGCCTACCTGACCACATCAAAACAAGCACAACTGTAATGAAAATCTAAATCCAGTCATTACATAATCCTCAAAATTGGACAGGTCAAAACTAGCCTGGACGCACACTACTTTCCAGGGCAAAAGGAAGGAGCAACACTCGCGCGTGGGAGAATGGCTCGCGAGGCTAGGTCAAAACTTATGAGGTTTAGCCTGAATACACCCATTTGGGAGATTGATTCTGAAAACATATCTAAAGCTCCAAATGGTCAACAGGGACACAGAGACTATAAGGTATTGATATTCATATCACCATTAGAATAGCATGTAGTCACAATATAACTACAGAAATATATTCCTGAATGTTAGAGCGGTCATCTTCCACCACACTGATTTATCAACCCTTGTGACTTACATCAAACAACTCTGTGCACACAATATCAAAAACCATCCTCAATAATCTCATGGCTGGCTAAGATAGGAAATCACACCAAGTAACTTTCATTGTCATTTGCTCAGAGTTCAAAGCACTGATGCACTTGATAGCTGCTGTGCAGATATTGAACACTACCTTGTAAGCAAAACAATAAATAACAGCATCAAATACAAGTGACAGAGGTACGACTGAATCAAGACTTGAAAAAATGTAAACCAAGATATTGAGTAGTAGGGCGTGGGATACTCCAAAAGAGTCAAGAAAGGGTCCCTCGTTGCCACGGCCTTGTCTTGAAAGCAGTGGGTTGAGGACCACCACTCACACTTGAAAAATTAAGTCCAAAGTCTCAAGTAGAATTCTGCCGCCTCTTCGACCAAGTACCCATGGCTTCAGACACGCAGGATCTCCAGGCAGTTGTTGTAGCAAATGGCGATCCAGTCAGGCTGCGTGGATGCCCACTGAACGTTGTTGATCTCCCCCTCAGCAGTGTAAGCCAGGATGGGGTCTTCAATGGCTCGTGGCATCTGCTGTATGTCCCAAATTAGTGCCTGGTGGTCATCAGCTGAGTGAAGAAATAAGAGTACACACAACCCAGAGTTGTCATCGAGGGTCAATATTTGACATGCGGGGAGCAGGCATTAAAGAATATAAAGATAAACCCAGGTCACACTGAAGGGTTTGGCCTTACCTGCAGTACATATATGACAAGAGGAGTGGGGTGCCCAGGCAATGCCGTTGACGCAGGCACGATGGTTGTTGAGCCGGGCCACAGGCGTGCAGGGCACGCGTACATCCAGGATTACCACCTGACATACAGTATGTGCACATTTTATGTAAAAACAACAAACACAGACATAAGGAAAAGCTGAAAATAAGAAGACTGAAACGATCCGTTACAGCACAAAGTACACTGACCTCCATGCCATCCATGGCCATTGTGGCCAGGTAGTTGGGGTCCTGTTTGTTCCAGCAGAGGCGGAGGAGCGGGTGGTGCTGGGGGTCTTCATAGATGATGGTGCTGTGTTCCAGGTGCCGCAGATCAAACATGCGGACAGAACCGTCGGCGCCAACGGATGCGAACATGTCCCGACCACCACCGGCACGGCTGAAGGCTATGTCATACACCTACAGTAAATCAAAAAAATATAGACATAGACACCATTTAATAATATCTTATGGTCTGGACGTGCATCTCCACCCAGTCACACAGCCATTATACTTATTTCTGGAAACACTGACACTGAGAAATAGGCTGCGCTCGCACACAATTTCTCTCTTGGACTCATACAGGCAAATACGCACCCACCTCTTTGTCATGTGCAATGAGCTGGGTCTTGACATGCCCAGAGACCAGGTTGACCCGTCCCAAAACCTGGCCCGTCTCAAGCCCCCAGATGGTACAGGTGGTGTCGATGCTGGAAGTGCCTGCAGAGTGCAACAAATTAACCTGTCACTTGTCTCCCAATAATCAAAAATATCACTACAACGATCTCATTGTCAATGCTGCAGAACACACTGACAAATAGTTTAGGAATCTAAATCACACAGCAATTCTCTTACCCAGTAGATTGGGATCGACTTCATTCCAGTCAAAGGAGGTTAGGGGAGCACAGAAGTCTGAGTTCTTGTTGTTATTCAGCAGGCATTCTAGACGTGTTTCTGTGTCACTGACCTGAGTGGCAAATTTTTTGAAAACATGATTCAAGAGATATGATTGGACAGAGTCTGCTACCTTAAAAGTAAAGCAATAGGCATGGGCTAAGTTTTGTAGAAACAGCATACCCTCCAGATGCGCAGGTAGTCCCCACTAGTGGCGAGTAGATCTGGGTAGACTCCCTTAGTATCTGGAATCCACATTATCTTGGTAGTAGGGTAAGGATGGTCAAATGTATTCCTACAGATGAACTCTGAACTCTCCTCCTCCAGACCCACAAGCTGAACCTGCAAAGGGGGGAAAATCTGCATTAATTCAAAACAAGACAAACGTTTGATTATTACCAGAGGCAAGCCACCATGTAGCCTCAGTATAACTACCAACATTAGCTGCACTTCATCCTTCACAAACCCATAGTAGTAATGTGTAATCTAGATACGGTGAAAGCCTAAGTGAACAGGGGTAGGTCCCTGGCTAAATGAATGAATGACAATTTTGAGGTATTTTTCTTCAGTATTTACAATTTAATACTTTTACTTC
This sequence comes from Gymnoscopelus microlampas, assembly GCF_963454915.1. Lineage (NCBI taxonomy): Eukaryota > Metazoa > Chordata > Actinopteri > Myctophiformes > Myctophidae > Gymnoscopelus > Gymnoscopelus microlampas. Next base: position 30,223,977 of record NC_139948.1, on the reverse strand, counting down.
TACCCCACTACACCTCATAGGAAAATGTTGTACTTTTACTCCACTACAATTACATGAACAATGAGTACTTTTACTTTTGGTGCTTTAAATACATTTTGATTACCAATACTTCTGTACATTTACTCAAGTAAATTTTGAATTACAGACGTTTACTTGTAACAGAGTATTTCTACATTGCAGTATTGATACTTCTACTTGAGTTTATTGTTTTTGTTTTAAGTGAGTACTTTTTCCACCACTGCTCATCCCTTACCTTGTTGTTATACTCCTCCACAAAGCTGCCCAGCGCCAGGCGGAAGCGCTTGTCGGGCCGGACGCTCCAGTTCATGGCATACACCGTCCATGGAGCCTCGTACTTGTAGATCTCTTTTCTTTTGCCGTGGAGCGACATCCTCCTCGAAGACCAGGAGAAGAACGACACAGGTCGTTGTCCAGTTGACCAGTTAGCAAGCGAGCTAACAACTTATTATGCAGTGTATAGAACGACTAACCTACCTACCTAACTAGCAAACTACCGTCTCTGGGCCAAGTTTCGAGATAAAACAAATCTATGTGGACGTCCATGCAAACCACGCAACAGATCGTTCCTGGGTTACAGACTGTAGTGTTTGTTTATTGCTCGCTGCTGGTGCTAATTATTAGCATCCCAGCTATCAGTCACGTAACGTTAGCGTTCCCTCTGTAGATGAACCAGAGTGTGTGTTCGTTGTTCAGGTCGCAGTTCATTCCGAACCTCGAACTGTCTACGTTTCTTTCCTGGCGTCTAAACACTATTTCAGGGTTCACTACAAGTTTGTTGTTGTTGTTCTGGCCAGAGGCTCCATTAACCACTGCAACTGTGACTGAAAGACGGAGTGGGTGGCTACTGGCTGGCTGACTCCAGTGTTGCCATATTTTTGAGAGAAATAAGCAACCAGGTCTAGGAAAACAAGCCCCAAATAAAGCAACTACACTGCCATTTATTTATGAGCATACATGAAATTGAAATAGCCGATGTGAGCTTGTAGATCTGCCATTAAAAAAAAAATCTTGAAATAAAATGTGGAATATTTTGAAGATTAAGAAAAATTCTAACAACACAAATGCTCACCTGGGCACAACACTTTTCAATTTTCAGATGGGGGTTAGGGACAAATACATATTAATTTGGGGGTCCATGACATAAAAGTATTTGAGAACCACTGGTTAAAATACATTTTAAATTGTGAGACAAGCCCAAAAAAACGCAACCCACAACTACCAACAATATTTACAAGCAAACTTCACAGAAAAATAAGCCCAAAGTCGCTTATAATAAGTGGAAGTGGCAACACTGGTGGTAACAAAGAACAACACCACTAGCGGTGAAGAAGGAGTACTGCACCACAAAGTAAACCTCTGGCTACAAATCATTTATTTTTGGTTTTAGAAAATGTCGGGACAACTTTGTGACACACAAACAAATAATGTATGATATGAATTAAAGGTAAACTGCAAGCCCCAAATGTTCTCTGACTTTTTGTTTTAATAGCCATTATATTCATTTTAGATCTGTCTGGTTTCTTCTTACAGCTCTAAAACTCCTCTTTATTCAGGTTGTCCAACTTCAAAACTTTATTTTCCTGATTATTCCGTTGCTTTTTGTGTTGCCCTTCAGCAGCGTCAGCAATTGAGAAACAAGCAGTGTTGTGAGTGACAACACTACTGATTTACAACACTGTTGTCTAATGACAACAGAAGACAATACCAGATGCCCTGTCCCTACCCATCTGTGACCTTCCCCCTCTCTGTAGAGGTCACAGGGGCTAAAAGCCTAAAAGATGCTCCTGAAATTAAACGGCCTACTGTAATTTGATAGATTTATGTTAAACGTATTCATAGTTCAGGCCAGGGAATACAGTATTAAACTACAGTTTCAGTGTCAATCTCAATCACAATGTAAGTTTTTCTTTTTTTTTTTACATTCATTATCTACTGTCACACACAGTATCAGTGGTGGAAAAAGTACTCAAATGTTTTACTTAAGTAAAAGTATCAATACTGCAATGTAGAAATACTCTGGAAGTCCGGAATTCAAAATGTACCTGAATAAAAATACAAAAGTTTTGATATCAAAATGTACTTAAAATACCAAAAGTAGAAAGTACTCATTATGCAGAACTTGTCCCATTTCACAACTTTTAAAATGTATAAAAATCTTTTTAAAATAACAGATCTACAAGCTCACAATGCATGGCATGATGCATTGTGAGCTTGTAGATCCACTATTTTTTTGAAAAATCGTGAAAATGAGTGCAAATCTTTGAATATATATTTTTAAAATGTAGATATATATTTAAAGATTTGCACACATTTTCACATAAAAAACAAAAAATAGCAGATCTATATATATATCTCCTATTTTTGAATAGCCAAAGAAATCTAAAAATGCCACAGATACTTTCCCGGCTATTATAGCTTAAATGGCTTTTTTAAAAGCCATTTAAGCTATAACTAGGCTAAGTTTGAACTTAGTGTGAGGTGGTGCAACTGGCCCCTGATCCATTCTAGAGGCAGCCTAATTGTATCCGGTAATTTCCACATACACATTCATGCACGTACACAGACCATTTCCGTATCTGGCTTAGACCGGATTTGCAACGTGCAAATGTATTCCACTCCCAGAAAGCCATGCAGAAAACAAGCGGAACCAAAGGGTGGAACCATGGGTGGAACCAAACCAAACACACCGCACAGATTTGTGGGTAAACTACACAGCGTTGCCATGTCCGCGTATTATAAGTGACTTTGGGCTTCCTTTTCTGTAAAGTTGCTTGTAAATATCGGTAGTTTACGGGTTGCGTTTTTTTGGGCTTGTTTCTTATTTTGGGTATCGGCTATTTTCAAATATCCGACGCTCACGTGGTCGCTTCTTTTGGGCTTGTTTTCATAGACCTAGTTGCTTATTTCTCTCGCAATATGTGGCAACACTGAGAAACTACGCTGTCAAATCTTCATCGCGGCGCTTGGTGGTGGACGTTGAATCAAGTAGAACCGAGCAGAACCCAGATAAACGTCCAGTTTGTTGTTGTCACAGAAACCTTCCACCGGTAAGTTGTTAACAGACTTGTGTGATTAGTCATGGTGAGGATCTGGACGGCGTACGAGCAAAAACGAGGCTGTTAGTTGCTGTTGTTCTGCAGCCTGGTTGGTTGGTTGGTTTAGCTAAGTCCTTCCATGCTACGTAGGCTAATGTTAGCTAGCATGTTGCTTGAGCCAGATCTTCTTATTAGCCAATGTTGGGGGATGGGACGAGTGGTTTTATGTTAAAGGGACTTGCTTACCACGTCGTGTCATATATCCCCAACGTTTAGTACTCAGGGGTCTTCAACAGGGGGTCCGTGACTCCCAGGGGGTCCTCAGTGTTACGGGTACGACAGGGGGACTTTTTAATTTTACACTAACCACCTGAACCCATTCTGATGGGAACATTAGCCGAAAATAGTAGATCTACAAGCACACAGTGAGCTTGTAGATCAGCTATTTTTGGCAGGAGGTTTTTGAATTGGTGTAGAGGGTGAACAAAAGTTTAGAGTGAAAGGTCAAGTTTACTAAGTATTGGCGGTTTAAGTGGTAAAGGGTCTGAAAATACACATTAACATGTATCCAACATACACTGATGACAGTGCTGTCAAACAAGTCATCTATCTATGAAAACGTTTAATCTGCAACACAATTTTCTACAATATGTAGTGGGGGTCCCTGCTTCATCTCTCTCTCTCTCAATTAGGGGGGTCTTTGGCCTGAAAAACATTGATAACCCCTGATTTAGACAATTATCATCTGCTGTCAGACAGTGTATTCATTCACTTGACAACCTAGTTACTGCATCAACCATTGGTCTGGGTAACATCGCAAGCTGTATAAGTATGGCCGTATAAAAAGACACAAGTTGTAATACTGCAGTTCACCTGGTTATTCTAGCTATGACTAGGATTTTAGAAATGTGTTAATGATGGTGAGGTTTTACAGAATCCATATCTTTCTGGGTCATATTTAATTCTGGCAATACAACAGGGCATGTGTTGTTCTCCCCATTGCTTGAAATTCAAACACAAAGCGAGCCTATAGGTCTTTTGGGAACGCTTTCTCACTTGGGGTCTAACGTGACGTCCTAACATGATGTTCTGGAAGTTCTAGAATGGCATAATCGTTTCTAAAGGTACTGGAAATTGTTACATTTACAGCATTTAAGCCTCAAGCCTGCAACATTTACAAATGGGTAGATATGGCCTGATGTCTCTTTGGGCGATGTTTTCACAGATCATTTTAATAGGGTTTCATTAGGCCTATTTGTCCCTCCACTTCTAAAACCAGCCTTATTTACTCATCTGCTTCCACAACTATTTTCTCTACTGCCCCATGCCGGTGTAGGTGCAGACATGCGGAGTGTTTACCTCCTCCTGCTGCCCACCCTTCTACTCCTCCTGGTGCTCCCTGTCTCCAGTGGCCGCTACAACGATGACTTTGACGATGGGGAGGACATTGCTGACTTTGACGACAACGACTTTGCTGAGTTCGAGGACATGAACGAGGATACCGTGGCCGAAGCTGAAACCGCTCCTCCGCCACGCGCCGGCCCCTCGTCACAGCCCGAGGAGGACGAAGATGAAGACGAAGCAACAGTGGAGCTGGAGGATGGACAGGATGGCTTTGAAGACGCAGAGACGCAGGTATACAACATGGCACTGTCTGTACTGTTAATGGTCACACATCTGAGCACAAAATATTTACCGCTTAAGATTGTTTTTTTATTTTAAATGTGTAAGTAACATTTCATAAATGCACCAAGGCTAAATCAAATATATTGTCTTTCTCCAGGAACAAGATATATACAGCAAGTATGATCAAGAGGAGTTTGAGGGGATCGAAGGCATGGATAAGACAAACCCTTCTTTTAAGGACCCCCTCATAATCCACACGGTGAGCCTGGCTTATTGCTTAAGTAACTAAGTGGCTAAACTATTTCTCTGATACTTTAGCTGTTTAACACTCGGCTATCCTGTGCAGATTCATAGTCTAGAGTTGTCTAGACTCTAGTCTAGACTATGCAATGCATCTGCACTTAATTTGGATAGCTACCACGGAGTAGTGCAGCGCAGTAATATGTTTCAGGCAACTTCCTCAAAATGTTGCTACAATGGCTCAACTACAACACATTTCAAATTCTTGCTTCCAGCTACTGTAGCTACTTTCAGCTCAAATCATGTAATTGCTCATTGACGGTAAATCATGTTGATAAAGTCAGTTGCAGTTAATAGGGCTGACGTTCATGACATTTTAGTTGACGATTAGTTGTCATACAAATAATTTTGATTGGCGAGTTTAATTGTGTTTAATTGGCATTGGTAAGTAAATAAAAATGACATTTCTGTTTGCCTTTTTAGGCTTTTTAAACAACTTAATAACTTAAGTATACACAAATGACAATGCCTGGTACCAATAATCATAATAAATGGTCAAAACAAATTTTATAATCTTATTCCTTGCGGAAATGGCCAATCTACAAGCTTACAACGCATTGCATTGTGACACATTTTCATCTTGTAGATTGGCTATTTTTGCTATATTTCAATACATTTATTTATATAGATGAATGCAAACAATTCTGACGATTATGTAATAATTGTGACAGGCCTATTGCCGTAGTGATGACACCCAGTGGTTTCCCTGCAGGTGCCTGCTCATTTGCAGAACAGCTGGGAGAGCTACTACATGGAGATCCTGATGGTGACAGGCCTCCTGGCCTACATCATGAACTACATTATTGGCAAGAACAAGAACAGCCGCCTCGCTCATGCCTGGTTCAACTCCCACAGAGAGCTCCTAGAGAGCAATTTTGCACTAGTGGGTGAGTGTTTGTACTGCTCTCGTTTGGCTTGCAACACAAATTTGTGTTGACCGTAGTATTCTGCTTTGTCTTTGTGTAATGGCCATATTCATCATAATGGTTTTATTTATTTGTTCTTCCTTAAGTTAATCAGCCAGTGGAGGAAATATTTAGTTTTCTTGTTATGAACTTGCATTTATGTCATTAGGTGATGATGGCACAAGTAAAGATGCTGTGAGCACTGGGAAGTTGAACCAGGAAAATGAACACATCTACAATCTGTGGTGTTCCGGTCGTGTATGCTGCGAAGGCATGCTGATTCAATTGAAGGTGTGTGTTGGGATTAAGTTATTTACACATACATAGAGGCATGTCTGCGTCATTGGAAGTAGTTTTAACAGAATTCTTCCTCGGCTCTGTTCCAGTTCCTCAAGAGGCAGGACCTGCTGAATGTTTTGGCCAGGATGATGAGGCCAGCCGGTGATCAAGTGGTATGTCCCATAAGTCAGCTTTAATTAACCCATTATGTATTTATATGCATGTATATTCATTATGGTGCAGATGTACATATTGACAGTTTGTTTGTTTATATTGTGACATTTATGAATCAGTTTTCTTACTTAGTAACATGCCTCCCATCTCTCTGTAGCAAATCAAAGTGACTCTAAACGATGAGGATATGGACACATTTGTGTTTGCTGTGGGCACCAAAAAGGCCATGGCCAGACTTCAGAAGGAGATGCAGGACTTGGTAAATATCCTATACACCACCAGCACCATAATAAAATTAACGCAATCCTGAGACCATAACGACACATCATTACATATTAATGTCTATTCACAGGTTTGGCCATGTATTACAGACGATCATTGTGGACCTTTTTGAAGTTATTTTTCATTACATTTTGCTGATGCTTTTATAATTCGCAAGAAATGCTTCCTATAAGCCTGCGATAACAGCCTTTTTTAAATAATTTTGATAGAACTCTCTAATTATTTTAGTGTCTGGAAAATGTATTCATATTGTTCCTCTGTTTATAATCTTATATTTTTTATAATTTTTTATTTATCATATAGAGTGAGTTCTGCGGTGACAAACCGAAGTCTGGGGCCAAGTATGGCCTTCCGGAGTCTCTGTCGATTCTGACGGAGATGGGTGAGGTCACTGATGGCGTGATGGACAGCAAGGTGAGACATGTAGAGAGTCGAGGCAAAAGAGGCCATTGTAAAAATATATGTATATGTCCTGTTCTTTTGTGATACTTCTGCTTGTCTTGCACCTGGGCCACGGATGTGCGTGCACTACCTTCCTCTACATAACCTCATATATACAAATATGTCGCTATGCTATTTTGTTTGGGTCATAAACATTTCATGCTACCCTTTCACGGTGCCCTCTCATTCGAACCTTTTCTCTTAAACTGGTTTCTGTCTTTTAGATGGTACATTTTATTACCAACCATGCTGACAAGATTGAGTCCATCCATTTCTCGGACCAATTTTCTGGTCCAAAAGTTATGCAAGAGTAAGTATTTCTCTTATAGATTTACTTAAGTACAAGTAATAATATTATATTCATAAACTCTGAATTTGCCTTTTTTATAGGGAGGGTCAGCCCTTAAAGCTGCCTGAGACCAAGAAGACGCTGCTGTTTACATTTAATGGTAAACATCATTCAGTATCTATTGCACTTTATCATATCTCATGTTATATAAATAATGTATTTATTGTGTGCTGTGTATCCAGTGCCTGGCATGGGCAACACCTCTCCCAAAGACATGGACAGTCTCCTCCCTCTCATGAACATGGTGATCTACAGCATTGACAAAGTCAAGAAGCTTCGCCTGAATAGAGAGGTAAGCTAGCAATCCTGCGTTCAGCTTTCCCATACTGCACCCAACTGAGAATCGCTCCCAGGGACTTCCGTACTTGTAGTTGCTCAGGCTCTCTTTTTTTAAATCTAGTTTCCTTCCCTACTTGATGTACTGTGTCACATCGGTGCCATTCTCCATTGTCCTTATTCCAGGGCAAACAGAAGGCTGACAGGAACCGTGCCCGTGTGGAGGAGAACTTCCTGAAGCAGACTCATGCTCAGCGCCAGGAGGCAGCTCAGACCCGGAGGGAGGAGAAGAAGAGGGCTGAGAAGGAGAGGATCATGAACGAGGAGGATCCTGACAGACAACGTCGTCTGGAGGTCTGGTTGCTGAAATACTTGGAAAACACTGCACACTAAAAACACCAGGCAGCATGCATCAACATTAAAGAGCGCACTCATGCATTTTCATTATGTCCAGTCTTTTTACACCTGTTTTTTGCCACCTTTTCATTGTAGGAAGCTGCCCAGCGACGTGATCAGAAGAAGATTGAGAAGAAGCAGATGAAGATGAAGCAAATCAAAGTCAAAGCTATGTGAATGGAGAAGAAACCACTACAGGGAAACAAGCACACATGCAAGCAGTTGCTCAGCTCAGACGGTTTCTACAGCCTTCCTCACTGCGATACACAGCCCCTGCTAACAGTCTATCTAGCACTCCACCGATGTCCCCTTCATATGTGTCAAGCTTAGCTGTCTCTGTCCCCATGGAAACACCTGGTACAATCATTGTGACTTATGTGGCAGTGAGTGAACTGTTGGTATCAAGTGAGAGGGACTGAGGATTCTTCAGCATCAAAACTGTCGCAGCAACTCATGCCAATGGTTTCATTTGACTATCTTCCTCCAACATCTTCAAAGCTCTGTTTCAAAGCAGCATAGCTCAGTGGGACTTTAAAAGTTAATCTTCAGGGATGAAGCGAGCCATGTGGTGGTTGGTCATCAGCAGCTGAATTCTCAAAAGAATGAAAGCTTAATATGCTATGGTTTCACGAAACTGTCAAGCATTAAAAGTGATCTTAAATGATGATCAAGAACTGTTTTATTTATATCTACTAGTATGTGACCGGTTTCTCATAAACTATGTCTGTTTCTGATGAATGTCTGAGCAAACATAATAAAATGCACTGGAAAATTTTTGAAACCAATTCTTTTTTTTAAACTTTTTTTAAGGTAGGTTAAGTGATATAATTTTGTTAAAATAAGTGATATATGCTCTATAAAATACCTAATACTCGACTGGTTGTTTAGACCTGACCCAAGACCCGCTGTGATGGTATCCAAGCAGGAATTAAACTGATATGCCCCTTGGCAGTCTAGGGAGAGGGAGAATCAGTGGGAACGAATCTGTGGGACATGATAATCTGGGTTGTAAGGCCAGCTAGGGGTATTTGATGTCTGGCTATTGCAGCTGGATCTGAACTAACCTAGGGATTCCGTTGCCTTTTATGTCATTGACTGCGGTGCTGGTGTCATTACGGTGATGTCAGTCATATCCATATATGGAGCAAGCGATGTCAGTCATGCCCAAAGATAGGGTCTATGATGTCAGTCTTGGATGTTTCGGTTAGCTCCGTATATGGGGCTCCAGGAGGGGGTCTCTGATGTCAGAGCTGGGCGTGTCCATTATCTCCATATATAGAATTCTAGGAGAGAGTCTCTGATGTCAGACTTGGGTAGGTCGGTTGTCTCCATATTTGGGGATCTCCAAATAGGGCGAGGTTGGGATTGAATAGGTAATTTAAGGTCGGGATTGAATAGGTAATTTATCTCCCTATATGGGGTTTTGGGCATTTATGTTATGGCTAATGCTAGGGCTAATCTGATCTCTATATTCTGATCGTAATCGTTGCTATTTAGAGTGCTTGTTCATTAACAGAAGTCTCCAGCTCTTTCATAAACAGAAAATGCTTTTTCAGGTTGGGATACCAATTTCATACAATCAGGATAGAGAACCCATACAGGATACAGGGTAAACAAGTGAAATTGGAAGTAATGACACAAATAAATGAGCAGACACATTTTAAACTGTAACGTTATAAAGCTGATAAATCGGTACTCTCCTAATTGGCTGAAAATGTATTTTCTATCCTATATTAGAATCGGCTTGTGGGTGGGCGGGTGTGCTGGCCAGCCGGCAGACCCAGACATAACCATATATAGAGTTCACTATGACTCAGACATAACCATATTAGAGTTCCCATTGCAACTACACCCAAATATGGCGTGAGTCATGCTAACTGACAACATGACTGACAACATGACCCAAACAAGCCGTGTCGTCAGACTCAAAAGAACCCAAACAAACTGCTGTCATGAGCCGGTGTGACTACGTGGCCCACACAAATGAAATTAACTGTTGGGCTTGATATAATTTCCTGTGGTATCGCACGCCGAAAACATCTGATCTACAACTGATCTAAGGCTTTAAGATCATTAATGTTAATATTATTATAAAAAATACTTGAGATATGCTAGTAGTGGTCCAGATCTCAAAAAAGGTTGAGAAACACTGATCTATTCCTATCCCATGGTTAATCTTAATCTGTTCTCTTACTTTATCCAAACTTCTAAACTCATATTAACTCTGTTAACTGATTTGTAATTTATTATGTGAGTGACACATGCCATTACATGGGCACATTTCCTAACCATGATAACATGAGAACTCCCCTTCTTGAGATTCTAATTACACATTTTCTGTGGAATTACTTGACCTCTGACTTCCCAGTAACTGACTACATTGACGCATCATCTCTAGGTGGTCCATGTCTGTCTCTTTTTGACTATAGTGGTGGACAGGGACAAATTCTCATGTCAATTTTTGGCTCCAACCTTGTCCTGGACATAATCATATTCTTCAGGTATGCCAGTGTGTAAATACTACTCTCACAGAGATACGTAGTTACAAAAGGTAAAATATTTTTTGGTTTTAGTGTAAGCACTGGAAATCCTGCCAGGCAACTCATCCAGAACTTCATAGGGGACTGTGTTTCATATATATTTCATAGATATATGTTTTTGTTTTCTTTAATTTCGTTTTTTAATTTAATTTAGTCCTTTGCCATTTTTGTGTAATACTGTCAATATAATAAAATGGACTGTGAAATCTGACCTGATGATATGGGAGTATCTCCAAGATAACAGTGGGCTATAACTGTGCTTGCAGATGTACTGTATTTCCTGTGTAACCTCAGAATATTCTCACGGAATAAACCACTGGATTGATTTTCAATGGTGTTTTCTCCTCTCATGTAATTGGCTTCTGCGATCTTCAATTTTACTATTTAAAATGTTATCTTTACTTACAATATGTTTTAGATCTATCAGAGCTGATCCTCTTGTTTAGTTCAGTACTTTTCAAATTTGAAGCATAATCTTTATCAAATGACCACAGATAATAATGATAATGTCTAGTTCCTCTCTTCATATCACACAAATACCAAATTACAAAGTTTCTTTAAAAAAAAACAACTTAATGTGGCCAGTTATGCCCAAATATGCATTGTTTGAGCAAGGTTTCAGCCCAATCCAAACAACATTGACTTAATTATATTGTAACTAAAGTTAAACTTTAACAGGTAAAGTTAAACATTTTTAAAATGTAAAACAAGTTTGGGGGAAGTTACTTCCTTTTGACAGTGTGCACAAGAAATCTTGCACTGATTGTTCCAGTGGTTTGCAAGATTAGTCCCAGATACACAGACCCATTTTTAGATGCTACAGAACCTGTTTTAAAAAACATATGTGGAGGTTCTTCCTTGGCCTACTGGCAGCATGCACAACAAATCTAGCATTGTCCAGTGGTTTGCGAGATCAGCCCCAAACAAAACAGAGAGAAAACAATAGTGAGAACATGACAGAGCTCTCTCCAAATGTGAAGATCAAGCCCACTAATAAATAATAGTGAGAAGAATAACTGGGATTTCTCTAAATGGAGATCAAGCCCACTAACAACTAGACTTAAAACCTTTTAAAATGTTTTATAATGTAATATTTAAAAGCTTAAATGTTCTCTTCCGCCATCGCTTTGGTCGCCGGGGATGACTCCTCACTGTCCTCTGACTGCTTGTTGACTGGGAGGAGATAGGTCCCTGTTGGCTCATATCCTTGGGCCTCTTTAATAATATTCTTCTCTTCGTTAAGTGTGACAAGAGGGTAGTCTTTGGCAGAACTGGAGGTGCCCAAGTAGGTCTCTCTGAGGAAACACTCGGCTGCGAAGGCCTCCTTCAGCCCAGGGAACAGGTTCTCATATTCTGTGGGGTCGGCTAGTGATTCAGCCGCCTTCTGGTTGACTTTGGCCAGGTTCTGCCTCCACAGTTTGACCACACGGGACACCTGGCTGGGCAGGTAGGTTCGAGCCAGGAAGGCAGCCTCTGGCAGCCGATTGGTCCTTATCAGCAGCTCCAGACACTGGTCCAGTTTCCCCTGCAGGAAGTATGTCATGAAGGCCACATTGTTCTTTCCGTCCCTCTCAGCGCCCTCGGCCAGCTTGCCAACCAAGGCAGCGTTGCCGGAGGCTGTGGCAAGTAGCAGCAGGCCTCCATAGTCATGGGCGTGGTGGAGACACTCCTGTGCCAGACCAAACTGGGACTTAGTGATGGCCATCTCTGCCAGCTGTTTCCACTTCTGCTCAGACTCAGCCTCTGCAGCCAGCTGGTGGGCTATCTTCAGCTCTCCCAGGTTCAGAGCCAGCTCAAACCTGTGTTCTGGGTCTGTGGATGCAGCCAGCGCCTGCTGCTTGAAACCCTGTTTCTCCAGGAAGTGGGACACCCTGGTCCTCTGCTCCTTGGGGATTGTTGGTAGGACCTTTTCAGCCATGCCAAAGTCCCTCCTCATGATGGCGGTCTGGTACTCCAGGACGGATACCAGTAGGGAGTAGCTGACAATGTTCAGCTCCTTATCTCCCATGTATAGCCGGTCATCCTTGGGGATGTAACCCAGCAGGTACATTGTCTTATCCAGGTGAGCAATGGTGACGATCTCTCCTCCAACAAAGTAGTTGAGCCTGTTGATGGAACTGGTGTAGATGAAGCAGTCACCCACCCACAAGCCTGTTTTTACAATCTCGTGGATCTCTCCCTGCACCTCGAAGGCACCCTCGAGCCCATCCTCTGTGACTCCTTTGTTGGTCTCCTGTGAGGCCACTTTGTCTACCAGGTAGCGTAGGATGAAGAAGCACTCCTCAGTAGCGATGCACACCAGCTCCCCTGAGTCCGACCAGAAGATGTGCTTCGGTTGGATCTCAATTCGACGGACCAGTACTGTGTTCTCCCAGTCATAAAATGCTAGGCCATTCACGGATCTCACCCCAAGCAGGAAGCCACCATAGATACCTTCTGCTCCAAAGTCTGGCTTGAAATATTTCTCTTCTTTAAAGTCTTTGAATATTCTGACTACACCGTTACTTTCCCTAATGGCATAATGAGATGAGTCATGTGCCCACACAAACTCCATTGCTGAACCAAAGCTCTTGTTCCTCAAAGCCATGGCAGTGTAGATGATGAACTCGCCATCTCCACATACCACCACAAACCTTCCATTGGGGTTGTGCTGGATGGTCTGGGGGAGGTTCTCACAGCTGCCCATGTCTTTGAACGCCAGCTCAAGTCTCTCTCCATCCTTGATATCCATGTCTCCCATGGCCTTCAGATTGGCCTGCTGCAATTTGCTGTGTTTGGCCCAGATTATCTTTCCGTTGGTGTCCATGGACATGGCTGGTTCCTCCCGACCCAACATGATGACAATGCTGCCTTCATCATAGCCCAGGGCCACATTGTTGGAGCCCCTCAAGGCACAAATGCACCACACACTCTCCATGCCGTAGTTGAGTGTGTTCTCTAGACGGTATGTGCTGGAGTCCCAGATACGTACGGTACCATCCTCTGACCCGGTGATGATGATGGGCAGATCTGGGTGGAAGTTCACACAGGAGAGATTATGGACATGGCCCTCCAGGGTGTGAACACATGTCTTGTTCTGGTAGTCCCAGATCTTGACTAGGCAGTCATCTGCTCCTGATATGAGGTAAGGCTTGTCTCCACCGCTGTAGTAGTCGATGCAGTTCACGCCTTTGTTGTGTCCCTCCAAGGTGAAGTTAGGAGACGAGGAGCCCAGCTGCCAAACCTTAATGGTGCAGTCCAGGGAGGCACTGGCAAACTGGTTGCTATCATTGGGGTTGATGACGATATGCATGACAAAGTGAGTATGACCCTCAAACACCTGGCTGCAAGTCCACCTCTTCTCCCAGTCCCACAGCTTGATCAACTTGTCATCGCTGCCAGTGAGGATGTACGGCTGGGTGGGGTGAATAGCGATGCTGCGAATGTAATCAGAGTGGGCTTCGAACATATTAACTCGCTCCAGGTTGCTGTAGTTGAATACACAGATCTGCATATCATCCGCTCCAGTAATAACCCAGTTCTTCCTGGCCACAAACTTGGATGTTCTGACTGGGTAGTCACACACCTCAAATGTCTTCACCAGCATCTGTGTTTCGTGGTTCCAGACACAAACACTGCCATTGTACAGACTGGCCAGCATCCATGGTTCAGTGGGGTGAAGGTCCAGACTCTTCACCCGGTCCGACCGGGCTGTCAGCCTCCTCTTGATGTCCAGCCTCAGAGGCATGTTTTTTATCCTCGTATCGTCTCTTGTCAGGGGAATAAAAGCTTAAATGTTCCACTTATTGTGACTAGCTGCAAATATTGTCTGTGCAATCTGGCTTGACACACCGTACACATCAAGGAAATATGGTTAACAAATGCACGTTTGGGGCTATCAGCGAATATGTCTTTTCGACTTGGTTTGCCTTTTGATCTCTGCTCGACTAGTTTACCACCTGGCGAAGCCTTGAGGGCTCTTAAAGTGAAACGTGTGTGGATGATATTGCGCTTTGTGCTGTCTGGTTATAAGCTGGGGTGCCTCGATGTTCATGTCATCACTTTGACATCACTTTGACATCACTTTGACATCACTTTGACGTCACTATGATATCAGACTGGCCTCCAAATTCATGACATCAGCGCATGTTGATCTCCATGTGCATTTGGTTTATGTTGTGTATGACATCAGTGTATGTTGATCTCCATATATGTGCATTTGACAGGGGCTATATGCCAAACATGCATTTCACGTTTGGCATTGGGATTTCATATCATCTAGGGTTAACCACGTTATGTCGCCATGGTTACTCAAGAGGTTAGTGAGCGACTTAATGCACTCCATATTCGGACATAATGGTCAACCCGGAACTCCATATACGGTGTATATGGAGCATGTTAGGTCATGGTTGACGTGGAGGACCTTATATGGATCCTTATATGATTTGTTTGAGTCATTACGTCAGGACGACACAGTTTATTTGGGTCTGATGTCATGCAGTCACGGTCAGCATGACACACGCCATATTTGGGTGTAGCTGCTCTGTCAGTCATCTCCATGTTTGGGCAAGGTCTCAGTCCGATCCGACCGCCAATGCCATCATAAAATACGTTTGATATTTAAAAAATAAAACATGTGAAAAAGTCCAGGGAGGAACTTTCTTGGCCTACAGGCAGTGTGTGCAAGAAATCTGTCCTTGTCCAGTGGTTTGATTAGTGCGGACACACACACACACACACACACACACACACACACACACACACACACACACACACACACAAACCCGCTTCTAGATGGCTGGCCCTGAGATCGGAGCCACACCGTAAAAAATGGCACCATGAGGCTACGTGCAGCTCAATAAGAGACTGGTTCCCAGACTACTGCAGAGATCTCTGTAGCTATTGGTGAATAGGATGAGTGTCAAAATGGGGACCAAATAGAGGGTGAGACTAATGCTAAATTTAACTGTTAGATTGTGTCAGCAGTCTCTATGGGCCAGCTGGACTAGATAGAGTTACATCAATGAGGGAAACTGACACATTGACAGTTTGCAAGCACCCTGACACTGGGTGGCAGTGTTTTTGTTTTTTTTTTAACGTTTTGTTTATTCGTTTTTGTTCTTTTACATACTCATAGGTAGTACAGACATTTACTGAAGCAAATAAGCGAATAAACAGAGTATCTCCAAACAGTGAAGAAAGTAATTAACATGGATGGCAGTGTTTACCGTATATTAAAGCTGCACTATGTAACTTTCCTGTTCTGTTTTACTACTGAGTTAATAGAGCCTGCCTGCTTTCTCTGGGGAGAAATGGAATTCTTTCGTCTTTTCTTGTGAGAAATGGAATTCTGACCTTCAGGTCACATTTTGTGTCCAACTTAGACACAGGATCTATAAATGTCTCAATAGAATAGCAGGGAGACCAAATACAACCACCCCCAATTGTATGTTATATTGTATTAACAAACTCTACCATACAGACTGGACCAAATAACATTTTATTCATAACAGTCAACCATGACCAGCTGCCATGGTCTCTCGAGACTGACGGCCGCTACTAACTGCACAATGACAAAGAAAAAAGGTTGGGTGTTTTGTAAATGTATTCAAAATAAATTACTGAAAATAAGTATTCAGACTATTTGTTATGAAACTCACAATTCAATTCAATGTATTAACACATCAAGACACTTTACATATAGAGCATAGACCCAGCATTTCCCCCCAAGCAAGGATTTGGTGACAGTGAACAGACTCTGGGTAGGCAGCTGTTGAGGTTAGCGTCATTTTGAGACTTGGAGAAACTTCTTGTTGCCAGCACCTGACAATCACAAGGATTCTGAAGAAGACAGGCATAGGTTGGAGGTCGATATGTTGACTTAATGGCTAATTTATACTTTGTTGACAGCCAAGGTTTCAGGTCAATAGTTATTTTTATTTCCATGTAGCCCCTAACTGCTTGCTAATTGGTGTGTGGTATACACAGCCACAAGGAAATACACCACATAAAAGGCAGATATCCAATGACCGATAGGATACTGCAAAGAAAACACAGGAATGGATTCAGGAAAACTCTGAAAGTCCTGGAGTGACCCAGCCAGAATCCAGACCTGAAACTAACGTTACAGTGGTAGGCAACAGGCAGCCTAAGTACCAAAAGTAAACATACTCGTTATGCAGAAGGTCCCAGTTTTCGTGTGTATAAAATTAATAAAAATCCTTTAAAAACAAATTGACTCGTTGTGAGACAAATTGCCAAAGTAGGCTATGTATCAAAATCTACCAAGTAACTAGTAACTAACTAACTTACTAATTTTAGTAAAAAATCTTCAAAAGTGTACTGTACAGTACTTGAGTAAATGTACTTAGTTACTTTACACCACTGCATACTGGATGCAGTAAATGTAGTTTTACAAAAGCTTACCTTAAAGGGATAATTCATCCCAAAAAAATATTTTTTTCCTATCGATTAGTCACCCCATGGAGACTCGAATTCATGGATATGTTTTAGTTTTTGTCACATTCCTAAGCCAATAATTTGATGACCAGCTGACCAGCTAGCCGCATTTCCGGTAGGAGACACAAAGGAGACTCTTTGTGTCTCCTACGGGAACCGCTGCTGGTCATGAAATTATTGGCTTAGGAATGAGACCATTTAAAAAAAAATATCCACGAATTCAAGTCCCCATGGGGTAACTAATCCATAAAAAAAAGTAATTTTGGGGGTGAACTATCCCTCTAATAACAAAACAAGGGTCTCTCCATTTTAGGAATTCTGTTTTTCTCTGCCACAAATACTTGTTGAAATGCTCCTTGGCCCGCCTATTGAAAACATAAAATATTCAGATCTGTCTTTCTTGATAAAACATTTAATAGTTTGGATTTGTCCTCTTAGTGATGTAATCAGGTGGACACTGACAGTCATTCAATGCAGATTAAATACAGCTCAGAGAAGTGATATATAGCCTATTAGCCCTAGAATGTCTGTGATCTTGAGTCTCTAAAAGTCTTGAGGATCTGTCTGTCCAGGTGACTGCTGCTGTAGATGAGGTCTGGTTTGTTGTGAGCCAGCTGACGACATGGAGAAGGTGAGGGGTTCTGGCTGCACTGAAGCAATCCTTCCAGCAGGGAGTTCTACCACTTTTAACAGCCTGAGCATGGTCTGTTCATGCCACAGTTCATCCACCACTGCAAAGGAAGAGGATACAGAGGATGTGAGGGGTATTACAGTCAACCACCTACTACAGTATATACTTCAGCTGACCAGGGTCTATACTTGGTCCCCTCCTTTTTAGCCTCTACATCAATCTTTGCCAATAAAAGCCTACAGCTTGAAGATCTGCACTTTTCACCAATTTCGCCTATTATGACATGTCCAAAACTCATCTGTTTGGGCTACGGACAGTCCTAACGTATAGCTCCCACAGTTAGTAAATACTGAGGGGTAGCTAAAAGAAAAAAATATACATTTATACTGTATTAAGGTCAGTGTCCTGCATCCCAGCGTGGGTCAGGGCAAAAATACTGTGGGGTGCCATGCCATCCTGTAACATACATTGCGAATGTGGAAAAGCGTCAATGATACATTTAGAACAAAGTCCATGCTGTGGATATTTTTCCTTTGAGTGCTCTTGACTGAGACCAACTTATGGCCAATAGCGTTGAGTTGTGATGAAAATGCTGACTTGCATGATTGTGGTAATACAAAGTTGGAACCATGGGTATCTAGATTCCTGGCTCTACCAGGGGTATCTAGATTCCTGGCTTTCCCTGGAGTGTACATCTGCATGGATTCAAAAGAAGTGCACTGCTGCCCAGATTCCCCATGGGGAGATGCCGGATGTTCTTGCCTGAACAACAAAGATGATTGAAAGCTTACAGTATATTGCAGTTTTTAGTTTTATGGCCACATATTTCACATAAATGCCTTGAAACATTTGCAATTACATAATAATGTTGATCATAGATTAATACTACAACTCTAAATGTTATGCCCAATTCAACTCCTTCTGAAGGAAAGAAAGCTCAGTGGCTCACTGACGGAAGATTACAATTTTCTAAATATTCACCAATGCAGAGTATAAATAGAGACTTGTTGACTTCTTCTGCCCTCAACACAGCATTATTAAACAACAGCTTAACATGGGAGTTTCTTTATGATGGTCTTTCAACATTATCCTTATGGAAAACTGCAAACAGGCCAATTACATCTTCAAAGAAATAAAAAGTCAGTTCCACAGAAGAGGAATCATTCGAGTTGAATTACTCAACATGTAGTGGTTTATAGGGAAATGGTCTACAAGTAGTAGATGTATATGGTGCTGAAACTACAAATGCCAAGCAAAAACTAAAAGATCAATATTGATATCCGAGCGCGTCCCCATACCCGTCTGAAGGAGCACAGAAAAAGAAGTTGTCGATTCCATGGTAATGTGTGTGTGCGTGTGTGCGTGTGGAGATGAGATTGAAGAACTAACATTATTGTAACTTCTAAAATATACATGAATGCTCAGCAGCGAGCTGCTCAGGAGATATATAGCCATAGCCTAATATAAGGCAGCAATTGCAATTAAGGTCAGTTGAAAACTCGACGTCACATCCAAAGGCATATATATGTTTTTCTATAATTTTTATCCCTCGATTTTGTAACCCTTTTTTCACCCGGTGCCAATTTGCTAAGTGATCCTGGGCACTACACTACACTCCCCCCACCAGCCTAGGGAGGCCAGGGCCAAAGGCATATATTATGACACCTCTTAGACTTTAAAATTTAGTTAACAGGTGAGTGAATTACCCTGGGAATAGGGAGTCTGGGGTCCAACAAACAACTTCTCTTCCAGGTTCAACCAAACGCGGCAGCTCTCCATCACTGAAGCCATTTCTTCAAACTGACGTGTAAGTCAATCAGTGGACTGGACACACCTTTTACAGGTACTGATAGATTCCCAGCGAGTTGTGGCGTTCCGCAAGGAAGCATACTAGGACCTTTACTGTTCCTGATATATGTGAACGATATGTCATCAGCTTGCGACTGCAACCTGTTCGCAGATGACTCGGCTCTGCTGGTCTCGGACAGGGACAGGCTGCAGGTTGAAAAATCTCTCAGCTCTGAAGTCGACACGATCCGCATCTGGCTTGCTGACAACAAACTATCATTACACCTGGGTAAAACTGAATCCATTCTCTTTGGGTCTAGTGTAGTGTTAACCTTAGCAAGGCTGAGAGCTTCACAATCAAAGTGGGGGATGATGTTATCACAAGAAAGGAGGAAATTACCTACCTGGGTTCCATCTTGGAGGCAAACCTCTCCGGTGATAAAATGGCAGAAAGAGTCATCAAAAAAGTCAATCAAAGAACATGTATTTTGTATTATTTCCTCTCCCTCGCCTCATCCAAGGTTATTTCGACTATGCATGCTTCTCATGGTATCACAACACCACTAAGGCCTAAGACCCAAAACAAACTAGTAAGACTACTTCTTGGCCTCAAACATACAACCCATCTAACCCCTGTTCATTTTGCTAGGGTTGGATGGCTCAGGGTTGAGGACAGAGTACGGCAACTTGCAATGGCAATGGGCCTGGTCTACAAGATACATCACAACATTGGGATACCCATGTGCCTGTCAAAATACTTCAAAAACGTTAATGAAGTCCACAATCACAACACCAGAGGCAGCTCCACTGATCATGTTCAACTCTCATGCTATGCAACAAAAATGTGGAATGCCCTACCAAAAGGAGTAAAGGAGTGTAAAACCCTACTCACTTTCAAAACAGCCCTAAAAAACACCTTCAGAAGGCTGCAATTCCAAACTGGACTCTGTCAAAGTCTTAACCTACCCCCCCCTCCTCGAACTGTTTATTGTACATATTTCTTGTTTTTCATACCAGTAATCTGTAAGCTGATTGTATGACGTTCTGCATAGTAGTGTGTATCTGTCTGTTTTCTTAAATGTCATCATGATTTGAGTGCGTGGGGATCTCATTTTAAATAAGCCATTGTGCTTTTATGAGTGATCTAGTTTAGAGGAACTATGATTGTGAATTGTACTTCCATGTACTGTTTCCATGTCTTTATAAATAAAGTGCTTAAATCAATCAATCAATCAATCAATCAATCAATCAATCACGTCAGAGCCTTGCCTACGTGAACGTGAACAACTTTCAACCACTAGATGGCAGCAAATACAGGCAGTGGTGGAAAGTAACTAAGTACATTTACTCAAGTACTGTACTTAAGTACAATTTTGAGGTACTTTTACTTTACTGGAGTATTTCCAATTTCCTATACTTTACTTCTACTCCACTACATCTGAGAGACACATATTGTACTTTTACTCCACTACAATTATTTGAAAACTTCAATAGTTACTTTGTAGATTTTTAATATTACAAAATGTGGGAGCTATTCAGTATTTTGTATTTTCACATTTATTGAATGTATTTATTTGCTATTTCGTTTTGTAGAATGAATTTCTTTACAGCATATTATTCAAGTTAATTTGTGTCACAGCTAAATGCTTTTATTTTTAAGGTGTTGGGCCATTTGGGCACACAGCTGGGTTTATTTAAGTGACACCAGCAGTCAGTGGGCATCGGGAACTTACACGTATGTAAGATCACAGACATTCTAGGGCTAATAAAAATGGAATTGGAAATACCTGCCTGTTCCTGACTCCTGGCCTACTATTGTATTGCTAAATAATTGACTCCAGGTGGCTAAAACGGATATTGAGGCTTTGGGGAATTTAAACCAAATCAAAACAGTACAACAGAAATGTAACAAACTAACTCTCCTGGAGAATAAATCACATAGGGACAAAATATTGTTTTGTGTGGTATGCCCCTTTAACACGGCGAGTGACGTTTGCAGACGTTATTGCCTTGTTGTTGCACCGAAAAGTCTCAAGAGGGCGCGCTATTAGTCTTGTCGTTTATGTGTTGGAGTTTTAAATCAGCAGATTCACTCATATTTGTTAAAGATTGCCTTGATGGTTATATTGTATAACATAATGCTATACGTTTGTGTAAGGGAAATGAAGACGTACATTTTTTTTGACGTCGTATTTTCAACTTCGTATGTTGGCATAGATATTCATTGTGACATGTTGACAAAGTAGGCTTTGCACAGAAAGTGCAGCTAGCGAATCGAAGGCTGTATTCTCACAGACTGATGGAGAACAGGCGAGGCTCTCAGGTTGGTTACGCGATGGCCGCCCGCGCAACAATATTGTGATTTTAGATGAAAACAATGGCTTCGTAGTTACGCGGAGGCTCATTGTCGCGGTGAACGTTAACCGGAATGATATTGGCGTCCTTTTATTGGACCAGTTTCGACCAGGGCTCGAGTCGGAGGTTCCCCCCTTTCTGCTCCGGGCTCAGTGTTTTTCTTGTCCGTCTTCAGGCCTACAGAGAGGCTGCAGCTACACTTTAGCGGCGGTTGCTACTGTCGGATGAGCGGGCGATCGGTGCGAAAGACGCGGGGTTGCAGTTTTTAGGCTACGGTGTGTCAAATAATCCCGTGCATCGTCCCAGAGAGGCGGATCCCACAGATGGTACTGATCTCATGTTAATCCGCGTTGCAGGGCTTGCTCTCTCCCAACTTGCTTGTTAGCTGCACGAGCTAATATTAGCTAACATTAACTTGCCCTCCTATAGCCACACCAAGGAGGCAGCGTTGCACCGACATAGTCTTATCTTCTAACCGGTTCAAAGACACAATACCCCGGGGTCTGTGTTCATGTGTGCGCGGTTTTACCCGCGTCTTTGCGTTTTTATTATGCAATGTGATGTTTTTGTTGTTAGCTTTCGCTAGTAGGTTTAGCTAGCTGAGCCCGATGGTACGTGACGTAACGCTGCTCATTGTTTTGACAGCATGCTGCGTCCTGGTAGAGACTAGAGCAGTGATGGAATAAGTACTCGCATGTTTTATTACAAGTAAAAGTGTATCAATACTGCAATGTAGATATACTCTGTTACAAGTAGAAGTCCCGTATTCAAAATGTATTTGAGTAAAAGTACAAAAGTATTGGCATCAAAATATACCAGTAGTAAAAGTAGTCATTGTGCAGTTTCATATATATAATTAGCGATTTCACACACACACACACACACACACACACACACACACACACACACACACACACACACACATATATATATATATATATATATATATATATATATATATATATATATATATATATATATATATATATATATATAAGGCCTAAGGCTGAAGCGGTTGGTGTGTTTTGTAATAATAATCTAAATCTACAAAGTAACTAGCGTTTTCAAATACTTATAGTAGAGTAAAAGCACAATATTTGCCTCTGAGATGTAGTGGAGTAGAAGTAAAGGTAGTGAATATTGGAAATACTTCAGTAAAGTAAAAATACCTCAAAATTGTACTTTCCACCACTGGACTAGAGTAAAGGGCAACGACACTCGTTTTCTTTTATGTTTTAAACCGACATTCATAGACCAATATAGAAGGACTTGTTAATTCGTGTGATGTAGCGCAAGACTGTGTTAATTATGCACAACATACAATATTAAACGTTATAACATTTATATATCACGTGCGTAATGTCCGTATCTTCTTGTATCATCTACAGAGCTACAGACAAGAGTAGTCGTAGCAGCTTAAACTTGTCATCATGGAGACTGTGGTATTCTAATCGCTTATCCTCACACCGTGTATAACTACGGTATTAAAACATATTTCTGCCCCATCTCCAATCATGTTTACTTTTGCATTCAGTTGTAGGATGGATCCAGACGGTGGAGCAGAAACACAAAGAGCTCTCAGTTTGCAGTGGAAGAGCTACAAGCTTGTCCAGGACCCAGCTATCCGGAGGGTTACACAGAAAATATACAGATATGATGGAGTGCATTTCAGTGTTCCAGTGAGCGGACCCATCCCCACACACACATTTAATGTTTTTGTCTCTTTGTATGCATATACAAATATTGAAGGCTTAACTTCAACCAATTTGTCTAGGACTCTGGGTGTCCACCAGTGGGAGATCTTCGGGATCCTCGACCTCGTAGAATCTGGTCCAGGTACACAGAGATGTCCCTGCCGGTGCCCAAGTTTAAGGTGAGCGTAACAAAATGAGCCAGTGTTTTCACAAATCTCCAGAAGTGCCTTACAATTGTA
Organism: Gymnoscopelus microlampas; assembly: GCF_963454915.1. Lineage (NCBI taxonomy): Eukaryota > Metazoa > Chordata > Actinopteri > Myctophiformes > Myctophidae > Gymnoscopelus > Gymnoscopelus microlampas. The sequence continues at coordinate 30,200,208 of NC_139948.1, read as the reverse complement.
AAACCTTTTTCTTTTTAACCCATTAAGACCTGAAGCCGATTCTACATGTCTCCAAAAATCCCAACAGTTTTCTGAAAAACATGTGTTTCTATGTCAGTGGTGCTCAAACCTTTTCATGTCAAGGACCCCCAAAATGATATGTATTTGGCCGCGGACCCCCATCTCAAAATATGTTGTTCCAGGGACCCCCAGAAGCAAAGATTTGAGTTAAAAATGTTCGCTTTAAAAATATATACTAAAAAGATTTGCACACAGTTTCATGATTTTTCAAAAATAGCCAAAGTGTAAAATAATGCTTTTTAGCTCAAGTCAAGAAATTACACAGATGTTCCTCCAGGTCTTAATGGGTTAATAAATCAATTGATCGATCATTCATCTGTCTTTTCAGCTTGATGAATGGTATGTGGGACAAATACCGCTCAAAGAGGTGACCTTTGCTAGACTCAATGACAACATCAAACAGCCCTTCCTGGCAGAAATGTGCGCCAAGTTTGGTGAGGTGGAGGAGATGGAGATCCTGTTTCACCCTAAGACAAGGAAGCACTTGGGCCTGGCCAGAGTGCTCTTCACCAGCACTAGAGGAGCCAAGGACACAGTCAAGCACCTGCACAACACCTCGGTCATGGGCAACATTATTCATGCTCAGCTAGACATCAAAGGTACGATCTATGCTGGTACTTCATGGAACTTTGATTCTGAGATTTGACAGCCATCACAGCAATACTCAAGGGCAGGGGTCTTCAACGTTCTTCACCCCAAGGACCCCCTAGATGAGAGATAGATGAAGCAGGGACCCCCACTACGTATTGTATACAATTGTGTAGCATATTAAACTTCTTCATAGATAGCTTCATAGACTTGTTTGACAGCACTGTCATCAGTATATGTTGGATTCATGTTAATTTGTATTTTCAGACATTTAACCACTTAAACAGTCAATATTTAGTAAACTTGACCTTTCACTCTTGTACTTGGTCTGCTCTTTTTTCCCTCAATACCGAACCTCTTTGCCGAAAAGAGACGGTCTACAAGCTCCCAACGTGCGAGGCGTTGTGAGCTTGTAGATCGGCTATTTTGGGCTAAAGTTCTCCAGAATAGGGATGCTAGGGTTCAAGTGGTTAATGTAAAACAAATGATCCTATCACTCAAAGATTTGGCGGCCCCCCTGTTGTAACTCTGAGGCCCCCTTAGGGGTCCCGGACTACCTGTTGAAGACCCCTGCTCTAGGGCCTTCGATCCTGATACAAGCTATACCAAGCTCACAATGTGTTGCAGATGCAGCCAGCATAACTTAAGCATGAATTAAGCATTAGTCTAACTGAAACATTATCTGTCTTCATTGTAGAACTTGCCTATCAACGTATGAATTAGATTACATTTTGTTATATGCTGCATGTTTGATGGCTTCTGCTAATGTCATCAAGTCAGCAATGATTGTTGGCAAAGTATTTGCAATAAGGGATGCTTAGCCTAATTGAAGTTTATGGTTGACTGTAATAATGGACGTGCACAACTCGGAAGTTTCATGGTCAGATAAGTTGTTGAGTGGTATGAGAGAACAATGCTGTATTCAGGTTACAGGTTACTGTATGTGCCTACAGGGTCAAAAACCTATTCTTATTTATCTTGGTTTGGTTGTTGACTCTTACTCTTTACCTGTACATCTCCTGTGTTTCATTCTTGCTGCTGTTGCCAGGGGACAAAATTAACACTCGCCGATTTCGTGTAGATTTCTTCTTTGGCTGATAAATTACAGAGACTAAGCAGCCACTCTGGTGTGTTGAAAAATGAGGAGCCAACTTCCTGATTTGTTTTAAGTTTCATACAAGAAATAACTTGATTCTCCCTAGTGCTTTTTTTCATAAAGCGGTGCAGCCACTTATATATACAGTACATGATGTCTCTGTGCACGCACACAGGTGTGTGTGTCTGTCGTAGGGTAAGATAACATGTTGTGCTTATAGGACCAATCTCACCGCGAGAGTGTCCAAACGAGTATATCCAGAAACAGTCAGCAAGTTTACTAAATCTTATAAATTAGGCAGAGTTTTAAATGGAAATTAAGAGATGAAGGAACCGTCGTAAGCTTAGAGGAAGTCACATGCCAAATTTACAAGCTAGCAACGCCTCAATGCAAAGTGGCGGTAGCTTGTAGATCAGTTATTTTTGTAACACACCACTACGTGTTTACAGCGGGGCTGCAGATTTGAGACACACACACACACACACTGGAAAAAGGTTCGTTCTGAAAAAGTTAGTTAAGGTGTGTGAACATTGAAGTGCAGTTTGCTATATCACTAAATAACTGTTTTACTCTGACTACTTTACTTTTGCCAGGGTAGATTATCAAGCCAACAGGGGTTTAATTTCGGAACCTTTTTCAGCTCTCATGATATAGCAGGTCTACCTTCAGTCCACTCAAAATTATGCTAATAATAATACTTATGCTGTTTATAACAGTCATGTAAAGTTGCATATAGTTGCATAGTACTGTATTATATAGTAAGTAACATTAAAATATGTCAATATACTAAAAAATGTTTTACAGTTTTTGAATGGTAAAAAAAAAGTTTTTTTTCCCATGCTGCTATGACACCTGCATTAACCTCCGGTATCAATAATGGTTTATCTTCTCTTACATTTAAAAAAAAAACAAAACACAGAAGGTTTCCTGGGAACTCATACAGTTACACATACAGTATTAACACTTGGACAGTCCGACAGTTTCACATATATTACCACATGGGAGCTGCCCAGTACAACCACAGTCTAATATTGTTGGCCAAGGAGGAGCCCCACACATCGCCAAACAAATAAATAAACAAATGGTGCTGCCGTGAATGAATTAACCACAATTCTTGAGTTCTGACTCACCCCTAGATTGTAATGATACAGATGACTTGTTGATTAGAAAATTCACTAGTGTTCTTTTCATATTGTTTTATTCATTCAAGACATGTATTCATTTGACGGTAACTTAAGTCTATAAGTAGGGTACACGGTGAGCAGTTATTACAACCTCTCCTATTTATTTTTCTTTGTCTATTAATTCCAGGTCAACAGAGGCAGAAGTATTATGACCTTCTAGTGAATGGCTCCTACACTCCACAGACCGTGCCCCTCGGTGGCAAGGCGGCTGTGACAGAGCGGCCACAACCTCAGCCACCAACACAACCTGACACGGTAGAGTTTAGCGCATAACCACCCTTTAATCATTTCAACTGTTTAAAATTACAATTTGGTGGTGTTTTTGACAGCAAATTTTGATTTAGTTTTAGTCATCTGAAATGTTCTAGTTTTAGTTGATTATAGTTGACTAAATCCACAGTTGATATAGTTGACTAAAATGTATTTTGTTTCGGGCCTTGATGGCGTCGCAATGGCTGATTTTACTCTTGGTTGCATGCTGAAAATAGCCGATCTACAGGCTCACAACGCGTCGCAGTGCGACGCGTTGTGAGCTTGTAGATCGGCTATTTTCAGAGCGCAACACCCGAGCGCAACCAAACATAAAATGACTTGTCTTTTAGCTCTACTGGATCTCTTCTCTACTAGTCCCTTCCTAATGTTTTAGTCTAGTTTTTATTTATTGACGAAATTGTCAATATATTTAGTCTTAATTTTAGTCATCATAGCTTAGTTTTAATTTAGCTTTTATTTAGTTTTTGTCAGTGAAAAAAAGGTAGTCGACTAGTTTTAGTCAACGAAATCAACACTGCAAGGACGTAACAATTTTTTAATAATAGTGCAACATTGGTGACTCAGTTTTCCCTTTTTATTTTGTGCAGTCATCAGATATCAGGCGGAGGCTCTCCAGTGACCTTGTGGCCCCCGTGGCTGCAGCAGGGGTGCAGGCCCTCACACCTGGGAGCATCACTCCTTGCTCCACTGACACGGGCTTCAGTGAGCAGCGTCTGGACACGCCCCCCTCCTCTCTGACGGGGCCCTACACTCCAGGCTCCTCTGCCTCCTCCCAGGGTGGTGGGACACCCTACACACCCCGATCCGGGACTCCTTTCTCACAAGACCCGGCTTACACTGGTGGCAGGTTAGTCACTCAATGTACAGGTAAATGTTACGCAGTAGATGTTGTGATCATTATTATTATTATTAGGGCTGAGCTGGTTATTTCATAATCAGGCATGCAAACTTGTCGCTTTTTGCGATAATCGCCTTTTTTAGGTCATCTGCGTGAGGCAATCGGAAAATGTATTTATTCAATTCATTTATTGAACTGGGATAATTCTTCTGAAGATTTAACATCACCGGGTGATATATGGACAGGGACTTTAATAATTTCAACCCTGTCACATTGATTTTCTGTTCCTATTTTTTTCTAGACACCCTGGCTACAATGCTGGTGCTTTAGGCAGTGGCTACCCTCCCCAGGACATGCTGCCCTCGTCATCGTCCTCTTCCACAGTGTCATCATCCGTTGGGGGATACAAAATCGCCCGCCACACTGAGGATCCACAGGAATCTTCAGTTTACCACAGAGGTCGCCCCATGTACCCTCCCACTGCCTCCTACCGTCCAAATGAGCCACCGTCTTACCCTGCTTACCCCAATGCCGGAGGGCCCGGTCCACATATGGCGCACCACTCCTCGATGCCTCCTCCGCCCCCTGCCTCCCAGTACGAGCAGTCCCCGCTGGCAGACCGAGACAGGGACAGAGAGAGGGAACGGGACAGAGAATCAGGGGGGCGGTACGGGGCCGGGGCCGGGGCCGGGATCAGCTCCAGGAGGTCGTCTTACCACCACCAGCAAGAAACAAACTCGGCTACGCCCTCCAAGTACCACTCCCAGTCCCATCACTCCCACCACCACTCGGAACGCAGGGACGAGAGGAGCTACCGACGCGACAGTCACGGCTCGCGCTCCGGGGACCACGGCCACCCGAGGCACCGTAACCACCACCACTCCCACAACCACCACAGCAGCAGCCGGAGACGCAGCAGCCATGACAGGGACAGGGACCGGGATAGAGACAGTGACTACTCCAACAGTTCAGACCCCAGGTACAATTCTAACTCGCACCGCTCCTCTTCGAACAGCATGTCTCCTCCCCTGTCGTCTAAAGAGCCTGCAGCTCCGCCGCCTCCCCACGAAGCGCCTGCGTCCAATCGCCTCGGAGGCGCCGGCCCCGGGGAGCGGGGCTCTCATTCTGGGGCCGGTGGGGACAAGGACTATCACACGGCTCACCACAGCGCCCTGCCTCCGCCTCCTCCCCCGCCTCCGCCCCCGCTCCCGCCAGCCTCTGTCATAGCAGCGGCTGTGGCCGAGACACTTGGAGCCATGGACTTTGGCCAGGATAGCCCGGCACGGGAGGAGCAGTGGACCAAGCCCAAACGCCGTCCCAGCACCCCGCCTGCTCCCCCGAAGACCCCCCCACCCTCCTCCTCACCGCCCCATTCCTCCATTGCTTCCTCCTCTACCTCTCCTTCCTCTACGTCCTTACCACACCACCTCCCCTCCTCCACCGTCCCTGCCTCTGCGTCTCCTCCGCCACCACAACGGGACTCCTCCTCCCCGGAGCCAGACTCCACCAATGAGAGCCTGCCGTTTGTCTACCACAGCAGCAGCCTGGACTCTCGCATTGAGATGCTCTTGAAGGAGCAGAAGGCCAAGTTCTCCTTCCTCGCTTCGGACGAGGAGGAAGAGGAGGACCGGAAGGAGGAGAGGCAGAGGGGCAAGGCAGCAGGCGGCGATGGAGGAGAGCGAGTGGGAGGCCCTGTAGACGGGGCGGGAGAGCACACGAGCGGGAGCCAGAGGGGCGAGGATGGGGATAAAGACCAGCAGAGGCGGAAAGGAGAACGGGACAGAGATGGACGCAGAGGGAGGAAACAAGGAAAGGATGGAGATGGGAGGAAGAGTCCCACTGTAATTGCTCCAGCCACACCATCCTCCTCTACTTATTCTCACCATGTCCCTGCCTCAGAGATTCCTCAAGCTTCTAAGGAGGAAGCTCCCCTGGCTGGCTCTAGTGACCTACGGAGCAGAACGGGGGCACACACACCACCTTACAATGGACAGAGTCAGGTAGGAACCAAAACTCAAGTCATGAATGGTGTATGTGAGGTGTACGTGATGAGAATATGTCAGGCAACCAACCCAGAATGTGTCAGGCAACCAAACCAGTTCAATCGGCCACAGTGGCTGATTGTACTTCATTGTTCTTTATTTAACTTTATTACTCCCAAGACGATATGTTATATATATATATATAGATGTTATACTGATACTTGTTTGGCCAGGTGTACACATAAAACAATTGAGACATTTATGGTTATGTAATGTTATGTTATGACAGTAGGCCAAACAGTAGTAAACCTTGACCTTTTTAATATTTATAATGGTCAGCAAGTAGTTACTGCTGTTTGCCTGAGTAGGGCAGTATTGGATCAGGTTGGAATCAGAAAATAGGGCTATGGAGCCTAGCAGGTTAGTGACGGGAAGGATGTTAGTGGTGTGCATATCTAAAACCTCAGTAGGCTAGGTCCTGGAAAGGAATTCAATAAATGAAAGGATGAGAAAACACATCCATAGTTTGAAATTAAGCTCCCTTTTTATTTGCAACATTTCAACCAAGAATCTGTTTGCCCGAGAAAGACCATTTCGGGTCAAAACATTACCAATAAAGTAGTGCTGCACGATTCTTGCTCAAATGTGAATCACGATTTTCCTCCATAAGAATAGAGATCACGATTCTCACACGATTCTCTTGTAAATATAAAAATATTAAAAAAAAAAAAAATCGAGATTGCGCATAGGTGTCTGAATCGAGATCACAATCTTTTTTCGATTAATTGTGCAGCACTAAAAGGGAGTTTTCATTTCAGTGTGCGGAAGCAGAATAATGTTTTCTCATCCGTTGATATTGTCTAGCTTCAGCTGTTTTCCTTCTCCACAAGTGCTCAAAATATGTTTCCTTACAGTCGTCCCCTCGTTCCTCTGGGGAAGACATGGAGATCTCCGATGAGGAGGAGGAGAACACCATAACGACGGTGACCACCCATCAGCCCTCAGCCTCCTCTACCTCTTCCCCTTCCATGTCCCAGGCGGCCATATCTTTGCAAACGACAGACCCCTCATCTTCACCCGCACCCATCTCTGACTCCACGCAGCACTTTGGTACCTCCATGCACCCGCCCATACCCTCCTACCCCCCTCACCTACCCCCTCCACCGCCCCCTGGTTACTCTCTCCAGCCCCCACTGCCACACATGGAGCTACACCCCGAGTATCCGCCTCCCATGCCCCACCACATGTACGACTACGCCACCTCCCTGGAGCTCATGAACCAGTACAGCGGCGGTGCCCCCATGTCCTTCCAGATGCAGACGCAGATGCTAAGCCGCCTTCACCAGCTCCGCATGGCGGCGCCCAACGGCGAAGCGGGCGAGGCCGTCCCGGCGGACTACGGCGACTCCTACCACCTCCACTCGATGCCTCCGCCCCACACGCACCACCCTTACATGGACCAAGAGGGGGGTGGGGCTGCCGGCCACTATGACCAGGACCATCGTTACATGCCCCCGCACATGTCCTACGCCTACTCCGACCCTCATGGCGCACAGATCCCGCCACCTCCCCACCACGGCATCCCACCCCCCCACACTGGTTGGCCCCCGCATGTCTTACCCCCACATTATCCTTCTTACATGCCCCCGCCTGGCTACGGCACCATGCCACCTGGTGAAGGAGATCAGTACAGGGCTCCAGGTGAGCAGTTGCCCATGCTGCCTGAGAACCCCCACGAGGCCACAGTGCAGATGGCTCTGTCCACTCTGATCCAGGAGATGAAGAACATCATGCAGAGGGACCTGAACCGCAAGATGGTGGAGAATATTGCCTTTGCCACTTTTGACGAATGGTGGGAGAGGAAGGAGACCAAAGCCAAGGTTAGTGAGGAAGGAAATGTTATAATGGAAATTATATTGTTTTCCTCAATATAATATTTTTTCCACACACGGATAACTTTTTTATATTTATTTTTAAGTTTCCTTGCACAATGTAATATATAAGACAATACATGGATAATATCTCAGTGGGCCATTACCACACTTGTAGCTTGGAGTTAGAACAAACTAACATACAACATAGCTGTCATAAGACTGGAAGTATTTGATTGATTTGTGACCTTTTGCTCCTAGCCTTTCCAGACAATGGTGAGGGGTGTATCTGCCTTGCGGGACGATGAGAAGAAAGAGGAGAAGGCCAGCCGTCCCCGCGAGCCTCTTGTGTCTCTGGTAGACTGGGCAAAGAGTGGGGGCATGGAGGGCTTCTCTCTGCGAGGAGCACTACGGCTGCCATCTTTCAAGGTAGAATCTAATGCCCTATTCATACTCGACGTAAGACCCTTAAGTAAGCATAAGGAACGGAGGGGGAGACCAAAAAGGGGAGGGGGGATGGGGGGTTTGTCCGTCGATTATGTCATCCGTCCTGTCATCCGTACCTGACGTACGTTCACTGCTTCCCTGCGGAGGATGAATAGCCTCTTGTGGCACTAATAACGCATAAGAAACGTGTCAAACTATGAATGCACTGAATGCACTGACGTAAAGAACGTACCAGTTCCTCACCCCCGACGTACGTCAATCCCCATCTCCGTATGTACGCCACTTAACAATGGCGCAGCCACCCTGTTCAATTGTTGGCTATCAATAGTAAGTTAATAAAACCACTTGCCTAGGCTCCCTCACCCTCTTTTCTTTTTCTTGGCCTGGCAGTGAAAAATCAGCCGATGTCACACTTGCCGGTTGCAGACATTACATGATTGTAAGGCAGGAGACAGAATTCAATTGCTGGTAGTCAGCCTTTTGAATTCATACCATGTCCATCTAACAGGTTTTGCATGTCAATAAGATATTGACCGATATTTCAACAAAAAAAAATGAGTTTAGTTAAAAGGACATTTTGAACCTTAATCACAAACCTACAAACCCTGATCGATATCACTCCCCAGCCAGTTAGTTAGTTTACAACTTCTATTATAATTAGTATATTAGGCGGAATGATGCCACACCTCCCTGCTAAATGTTAAGTCAACAACGGGTTACTTGACAACTAGTGTGGATTAACCTGGTTAATGCACGCTAGTAGTCACCGAAGGCCCTTTTGTCGTTGTACTTAACTTAATTGTGTCATTCTGACTAAATTGAACGCAGCACGGATTTCCGCTGTTGGGTTACTAGGCGATCGGTATAATGACCGTCTCCAAAAGATGAAATCACAGGAGAGGCTGATTGAAGATCTACAGAAATAAGAGGGAAAGGCTGAATGGATTCAGAAGCAGAACAGGAGTCAAGTGATGGAGATGCAGATATTAATTGTGAGAAGACTAAGCTAAAATCAGTGAGCATGTAGAGACAAGGCCAAGGAAAGATGCAGGTAAATGCCACCCCTTTTCTAGAGCACTGTTTTGAAAAGCAAACAAAATAAATAGAGCGACTATTATGGATTGCCAATAACATTTAACAAATACTAAATTTAAAAAGTATTAAATTATACTGCTGATACCAAAATGGATACCATGTGTTCAGAAGAATTTGAATTGCCATTTAGTGAAACATACATTGTTAATGTTCCCTCCTGAAGCACCCAGGCAGTTAAGTGCCAATAAATACCATGTCATATGTGAATCCCATTATTTGAAGTTTAAAGTTCCAGTGCAGAAAGTGTATTAAAGGACAGCAAGGGGTGATACTACTGTACTATGACTACATCACCAATTACTGGAGCATTAAAATACAATGAAAAAATGTTGTTTCTGGTGCTCCAGGTGAAGAGGAAAGAGCCTCAGGAGTTTGCAGAGGGAGACATGAAACGGCCGCGACCCTCTACCCCGCCAGACGAGGATGATGAAGGTTTGAGCTATGTTTATATCACGAAGGACAGTGTGGTAGGCCTCTTGTGGGTTTCTTAAGACTTAATTCTTTATTATTTATTTATTTTTCTTATTATTTCCAGGGGCAGAAGACAGACGGTCAGAGGGAGACAGACAGGGCAAAGAGAGGGACAGCAAGAGGAGGAAAAAGAAGCCGAGAACTCGTAAACCCTGGGAGCTGGACAGCGAAGGAGAGGAAACTTCAGATGGCTCCTCCACTGAAAAGGTATGTGTTGGCATGTGAGCTGGCATCAGAGAGAGATAAAAGTAGAAACAAACCGAGCACACTCAGTCTGTATAAGTGCAATTTGGCGGGTGCACGGCTCACAAAGAGTCACAATAAGAAAATAATAGCCAGCACTCCTTAGTCCTTCTGGTACTTTTAATTCATAGAGGCGCAGACAGCATACACGGACGCGTTTCGGCATCAAGCCTTCCTCAGCGTGTATGGCAATGTAGAGGCCATTTGTGACAATTTTCAGATAGGGGGGACCTGGGTGCAACACAGAAATCGGTCTGTCTAAAAGAGTGTGATAAACCATTTAAGGCCCCTGGTCCGTCCACCCACCCTTCATGTGCCCTTCCACGTCCCCTATGAACTATGCAAACACAAGGGCAGCCATGCTTTGCAAGCACATTGCAAAACCGACATGACGTCATTCACAGAAATTAATTGTATGATGTCACATGATAAAGTGTAGCCAGTCGCCTTCTACCCAGAGCGAACATACCCCCAGTCCCCTCTAGCGGATCTGTCTTCCTTGCTCATGCATAATTTCCGCCTTTTTCACCCTAACCAGTTTGCATGCCTGTACCATGGGCTGCACTCAATACAAGTCACAACCTTCTATCAGACAGTTAAGAAGAGGACTACTGTCCTAGTTAAGTTTTGCTGTCTTGTTATCCTCTGAACATCTCGGATGCTAATGAATACCTAAAAGAAAGAAAAAAAAATTTCCACTCTTATTTTTTTGTTACAAACTAAATATTTTGCATAGAGCAGATTATGTAAAATGTAACATTGTTCACATCATTCACATGAGCATGCACCAAGACTAAAGACTTCCGATAATATTAAACATGTTCTGATTTCATCAGAACGTCGAGATGAGAAAAGACTGACATAACAGAGCTTAAGTTGGGTGTAGTGAGCTGAAAAAATGTGATACCCATTTAAAATGCCTGTGTTTTCTCTTGTTGTTGGCTAGATGGCAGCATTTACCATTGTTGTGCTCTGTATTCATCCAATATTTGTTTTTGTAGGAGGATGAAGAAAGCTTGAAGGATTCTGATGGTAAATCACTTTTATTGTTCTTAAATGTCAGCTGAGTTACTCCACTTCTCTTGACCTGTGGTTTGCAGCTTTAGTGTTATGATCATGTAAAAATGTATTCTTATTGATTGATTTTATTTTCAGATGACGCCCTTAGTGCTGACAGCGACGATGAGAGCCTAACGTCATCCTCTGATGGCTCTTTGTCTTCGACGTCCTCATCTTCCTCCTCCTCTGAGGACGAGGATGACGAGGAGGGGGAGCGGGTCGAGAGTGAAGGGCTTGATACCATGGATGAGTCGACCATGGACAGCGCAGTCGAGAAAGAGGACGGGAGGTATGGATACAGGTCCTTCGTTAAAGTGAAAGCACCTCACCAGCTGATCACAGTCCGTCCACACAAATACCCTCTCGTCAAATATTTGTTGTAGTTATTTCCTCATTGGTTGCTTCTCTTTACTTGTGTCCATAATGAAATACTTTTTTACTTGTTTACTGTTCTCTCAGGGAAAGAGCTGCAGCTGCTGTTACAAAAGCAGTGGTCAAATCAGGTGGGTTAGAGATTCTATTAAGGACGCCAACAATGCTGAAATAATTCAGAATTTTTGCTACACAGGAAAGCAGTTAGTTCAAGCAATTCTCTGAAGCTTTTCTATCTCTCTGTTTCAGGGGAAACGGAGGACAGCAAAGCAAATGCAGCACCAGTACCCACCAAGCGCCCTCCTTCTCCCACTTATCCGCGCCCTTCCTCTCCCATTGTTCTTGTGCCCCCTCTCAAGAAACGCAGGAAGACTGTCTCTTTCTCAACCGAAGACAGCGACGTCAAAATGCCCGTGCCCGCTCTGCCGCTGTCTCCAGTTCTCTCTGTGCCAGCCGCCGAGTCTCCCCTCCTGTCACCCACCAAACCTCCAGATTCCCCCGTCCCTATTACCCTTACACCCCCCTCAGCTCAGCCCAGCCAAGGCATTCAGCTGCTCCCCTTTGCTTCCAAACCAGGCGAGGGAAATGCCCTCATTGTGCCCTCGCCTGGACGTGCCCAGTTCTCCGACGAGTCCAAAAAGAGTCCCATCCCTCCCATGTCTCTGCAGACCACCCAACCCAAATCCCCTGGCAAACGGGGCGTCGGCAAAGACTCCCCCAAATCTCCTGCTCCAGCCCCTGCCCCTCCCATTATGGTGTGCCGCACTGTGCAGAATCTTCCCTTGGACCATGCCTCCATGTGCAGGATGGCCTTCGAGGAAGCCCCCCCTCCTCCCCCAACACCTGCTGCCAAGCGGCCCAGAGGCAGACCTCGTACCACCAGCCTGTCCACTCCCAAAGAGGAAGAGGAGGACGAGGACGAGGGCGAGCAGAGGCTGAGACTCAGGGAGCAGCTCGGGGCCTCCAGCCTCCTGCAGCTGGCCTCGGCCCCCACCGCAGACTTGTCCGTGCTGGCTGACGTGGCCCTGAAGATGGACCCCGACGCCGGAGACTCTGAGGAGACGGAGACGTCGGACGAGGCAGAGGAACAGAAGATGGACGAGGACCTTTTCCTTTCTCCGGTGCCGCTGGCCCTGGTCATGAACCCAGAGGGCGTAACGGTGTTCATGGAACACAACTACTCCAAACCCCCTGTCCTGCTTGCCCCAGTCCCAAAGAGGACTTCCTCCAAGCAGGACTCTTCTGTCCTGCTCCCTGCAGACCTAAACTCTATGTCTGGGGTGCTTGAAGCGCCTGAAGAGGTCATTGGGGAGGCGCAGCCCTCCAGGAGAGACACAGGGGACTACTTATCTGGGATGGATGTGCTGTGCGAGGCTGGTGACACAGCCAAGGCCACAGTTCTGTCTCCACCCTCCTCCAAGAGAAAGGGCATAGTTGACAAGGGGTCCAGCCGCGAAAAGGACAAGAGTAAAAAGAGGAGAAGGAAAGACAAGGAAAACCTAGACATACAGCACACCAAGAAGCAGAAGGAACGGCCTGGCAAGAAACAGAGGAAGCGAAAGCTAGATGTGAGTAGGATGTTTGTAGGGTTGATGTTTTTTTTTATCACACGGTAGGTCTATATGTCCTATGTTGCAGCAATATCGTCAGCAAGACAAAAATAAGCTTTATTGATCACCAAAGACAAATTCAGGTGTCATAGCATTTGTCATAGAATGAAACACAGCAGATGTACAGGTAAGAGTCAAGAACCAAACGACTAAGATCAATATATAAAAGATAAATAAAAAATACAATAGTGAGGTGCTGGTCCTAGATATGTGCACTGGATCTCTAAATGAGTGAATGAGTCGATGAACATTATGAATATTATGTACAGTCTATCGATAAATATAAATCAATTTATGAATGAATGTACAGTACAGTATGTTCTGTCTATGAACAAGGAGTATACGGGTGGATATATGCACGGTCTACTAACATTCTTATCATCACTAAGTATATAAATTGTTATACAGTATGTGCTGTCGACAAGAAGTAATATATACATGGTCTGCTAACATACTTCCAACGGTGAGTATCTGAATTAATATGTACAGTGTTGTTGATAAACGGTCTACAAGTGAATACAATGCTGTGGTCTACCTACATCACTGAGAGATGAGAGTTTATCTTTGTACGTGTAAACCCTGTTTGCAATAGACTGATGATGACTCATTTACAGTTAGTAGGCCTGTTTACTGTAACACTCACTGGCACATGCAGTGAAGTGAGATTTTTGGCATATGTTATCCAACACTCACATGATCATATTTGTATGACATTGTGCCTTTCAAAGACATATAAAATTGGTTGCCTCAGGACCCACTTGAACCTCAAACTGGTTTAGGTTCAAAACCTCAAACTGGTCTCCCACATCAAAGAAAATATGTAGGGTTCAGATTCAGGCCTCAGGTATGAGCCCTCTTTAAGGTATCATCAAGAGTCTTGTTACGCTGTTCAGTTGTTGTAATACAAGCTTCTCTGTTCAGGACTCTGAGGTGGAGGTTGAGGTGGAGGAGCTAGAATCCGGAGAGCTGTCAAGCTCTGACACGGAGGACGAGTTGGTCGAGGATGTGAGGAAGAGCGAGCGACTCTTCCTTCAGGAGGCGGGTGTGACGTCAAACCAACGCTGGCCCAAACCTGTCCCTGCGCCTGAACTTCCTCCCGTGAAGTTCGAGCTGCGAAGCGAGTTTGAGCAGATGACCATATTGTACGACATCTGGAACTCTGGCCTAGACAACGAGGACCTCATGCTGCTCAAAACTACCTATGAGAAGCTCTTGCAGGATGACCACAGTACGAACTGGCTCAATGACACCCACTGGGTCACTCACACAAATATCCTTTATGAACGTTTTACAAGAAACCGCTGCGTAATAAGTGATAAGGTGCGACCAGCTCAAGGTTTGTTCTTAATTTTGGACAGATAGACTGACCGATGGAGTGGTTTGTTCCGGCTGTGAGGTTGCAGCTAAAAACTGCTTCATAAATTTCGGGAAGAGGGAGGGCATGTCTTCTGAATAGGGATATCATCATCTGTCTACATTTTTATTGTAGCATTTTCAGTTATCCAGGTGACACACGTGGATTAAAGTTCTCTGTCGCCATGACTGATTTCTGTCCATACAAAAAAACCTATTCAGACCTGAGGCCGATTCTAAATCATGTTTTCTGAAAAACGGGACTGAACACATTGGGGGAGGGGGGGCATAATGAGTGAATTAATTCATCCTAGGTTGATCTCAAATAACATAAAACCAAATTTTACTCGAGCCCAGATTCTTTTTCCATTTCCTGAAAAGTAGCATTTGTACAATGTACATACACGGTTTCTGCCCGACAGCGAAAATATGTCGTTATTTGTTTGACTTGTGCGACTTGAGCTGTTTCCCTTAACCTTTTGGCCTGCACTCACCAACTTACCAAACCCCAGGCGTAAGAAAAAGAACACTGATGCGCTGCTTCGGCAACATGTGACTGGCTGTGCTAGGAGCGAAGGTTACTACGCCATCAGCCGCAAGGAGAAAGATGTCTACCTGGATCTGGACCTACCTGAGCAGGTCATACAGGAGATGGAGAACGTCGACATTGCGGTACGGCAGAACTCATATTAGTTTCGATTTGCCTCTTTCTAACTGATAAGCTTGTGCGTTTTCTGTCTGAAGAATTCTCTGTGATTTTTTGCCAATTATTGGTCCAATAATAGCCTGATGATTTCATATTTTTTGTCATACAGTGAAGTAATGGTATCCTCTTTCTGTTCCTGTATATCTTCCTCTTTTAGACCTTATATCACATCGAACAGTGTCGAAGCAACCTTTTACATCCATCACATGACACATTTTTGCCTGAGGGCTACTTTGGTCCCCTCTGTTTATAGATAAAAACCATGTGATAATAACGATTCATTGGGTTAATGACCCCTGTTTCTACCTCTTCTCAGGGCACTAACCGGGTATTGTCAGAGAGACGCTCTGAGCAGCGGCGCCTCCTCACTGCTATCGGCACCCTGGCAGTCATGGACTCTGACTTGCTCAAACTCAACCAGCTCAAGGTATGGCAGACAACAGCCATGAGCAGACACCGGATACTAATGTCAACACCTCTCTTGCATGATAATGTATTTACTTGCAGCTCAAAGAAGAAGTGATGCTTTGATAATTCTACTTTGTATTTATTTTTCATACAAATGGGCTTGATCATGTGATCAAATGTTATTGAATGTTATTGGTCTTTTCTTGTTTGCTCAGTTCCGTAAGAAGAGGCTTCGTTTTGGGCGCAGTAGGATCCATGAGTGGGGTCTGTTTGCTATGGAGCCCATCGCGGCTGATGAGATGGTCATTGAGTATGTGGGCCAGAACATCAGACAGGTACTGCTTCCACCTAACTACTCATTTAAAGCCGTATGGATTTGGAATGATGTGTGTTTATATGACACAAATATCCAGCACAAAAAGTGTTTCAGTCAGTGTTTCAGATATTTTCCTGAACAAAAGACCTGTGTAGTATTGCTGATGATACTGTACAGTGGCAGTGGCCATATTTATCCTCAGATGTGTTATTTTAGTGACGGTGCTAATGGACTGTATGCTTGTTTCTCCGTCTTCTCTAGATGGTGGCTGACAATCGAGAGAAGCGTTATGCCCAGCAGGGAATAGGGAGCAGTTACTTATTCCGCGTGGACCATGACACCATCATTGATGCTACAAAGTGTGGCAACTTGGCACGTTTCATCAACCACTGCTGCACTGTGAGTCTGCCACACCGTCACACTGGAAGCTTACTCAACCAACATTGTCTCCAGCGATGCAAACAACTCTTTTTGGCAAATGTTACTCTATTGATTTCAACTTAGCTGCCTTATGTGAATCATCTAGTGGTTCTCAACCTTTTTAGGCCATGACCCACCCAAAATAATCATATTTGAACTGGGGACCCCCCATCCTGATAAGCATTGAGAATTGTACAATTGTATTGTGGAGGCATTCAATTTAGTTTGACTCGATTCCACAGATAAGTATTGTGAAAATAGCAGATCTACAAGCTCACAACGCTTGTAGATCTGCTATTTTCAAAATCTTTGCCTCTTTCTGATATTATTTGACAATTTGGCCAATTGTTGATTTTGAGTATGTTACTTTTGATGCAGTAATGGTCTTTTTTAGATCAGCAGTTTTTCTGGATCAGGGCCCACTTCGAAATCGAAACAAGCGTTTGAAAACTTAAGACTACTTATTGGCTGCCATTTTAAGTGGTCAGATGGGTGGGCTGCGTGCATGGTTAGAGCATTTTCTCCCCAATTTAGTCGTGATGCCAATTATTCCTCCCCACGCACATTTCCTTCTTGTCACTGCTGTTGTATCATACTGACTCACCTGCCAGTGAGGAGCCCCCACTGGGAAGACGTAGAGTCTTCGTTCTGCTCTTCACGCCCCCACACTCCCTGCTGACAGGTGCCACCCCAGCCGTAGGATTATGTGCAGTGACCATTTTCACCCCCCCTTCCCGGCTTCCCTCCACCCCCTCCCCCTTCCCAAACATTGTGTGAGATCCCTGATCTTGTTTGTGCAGCTGCATTTTAAACACACTATCCATATACCTCTTTCTCTCTCTCTCTCTCTCTGTAGTATCCATATACCTCTTTCTCTCTCTGTAGATATACACAAAGGGAGAGATACATTGTTTTGACATATTAGCTGTCCTTCTAGGTCATGTCATAACTTGAGTGCTTAGTTTTACGTTAGCTAGCTATGAAGTTGCAGTCATTTTTTTTATTTTCACACATTTTTATTGAAGTCAGTTTTACAGGAGGATAAACAATGACGGAACGCTTCAAATTTTCTGTGAAAAAAACAAACGCACAAGACAAACACAAACCCCCCTCCCAACCCTCACAAGAAAGTAAATTACATGGTATTAAAAAGTACAGAAAAGAGGGCAAAAAGTGGAAAAAGGAGAGGGAAAAAAAGAAGACAAAAGCAAAACCTGAGAAAAAGAAAATAAAACTCAGCCAAAAGAGTATCCGAGTAGATGACATGACAGCATGTATTATACAAACAAGGCACAGAGAAAGGTCAACCCACACCGTTCTCAAACACTTGAGGGGTCACCTCGAGCACGGGCTCCGTCGCAGGAGACCGACCACCTATCCAACAGGGGTTGCCATAATTTCAGAAAGACCTGTTCTTTTTTGATGATTGTATACCGAATTCTCACCATATGTAGAACATTGCCCAAGTCTCTAAGCCACTGCTGGGACAGAGGACTGGATTCAGATTTCCATTGTTGCAAAATTAAACGTTTGGCCAGCAGTGTGCACAAAGAGATGGCTTGACCCTCAAATGATTTAATAGAGGGAAGAATGAATAAGAAGAAGAATCAGTTTTATTGTCACATCACAGGTTTACAAGGTAAAAAAGTGGGTGAAATTCGTTTTTTTACATCATTCCCATCGCAACGTTAATTTCCATAGAAGGAAGAGGGGGGGAGGGAGAAGAAGAAGGGGGGTAAGTGGGAAGGAGATCAGACAAGAGAACAGGAGAAAGGCCAAACAAGTTATCTACATATTTACAAGATTGAATGCCACAAATCCAAACATAGCCAGCAGTGGATCGGGCTCAATGTTTTTATTGAAAGCCTTTGAAATATAATCAAAAATAAGTGACCAAAATGTGTTTAGAGCAGAACCAGAACTGGTGAGCAAGTGTGCCGGTCTCCTGCTTGCACTTATCACATAAGGGAGAGGTATTGGGATATATGGCATGAAGCCTTGACTTTGAATAGTGTAGTCTGTGCACAACTTTGAACTGGACCAGGGTGTGTCTGGCATTTATAGAACTGATGAAGTTGCAGTCATACCATTGATATTGTTGCTGGAAGTGGGCCATTATGTTCCACCTCAATCAGGCTTTTCCAATCCTTCAGCCTTTTCAGTTATACAATAATTGACAATAGGCCTACGTACCAGCCCATAAACAATGTGGCATTTGACAACTTGGCAATCATCAAAATGACTTCGCAATTATATTCAGATCCAAGGATAATACGCACACGTCCACACGATGTGTAGTCGGCTAGAAAAGACTGTAAGAAGTAACCTTACTGTAAATATGAGAGGTTTATGTTACCTAATGCCATTACCTTTTTTGTTAATTTGTTTTTTTTAGCAATTGTTTGCATCCCTGATCTGCAGTTATTTGGAGAATATGGAGAATATGATGAGGCCATAAATCCCAGCCCTCTGTTGTTAACATGCTTTTTGGTGATTCACTTCTCGAGCCATCATTAATCACTACTGTCATACTTTCCCCTTTCCTAGCCAAACTGCTACGCTAAGGTCATCACCATAGAGTCCCAAAAGAAGATTGTGATCTACTCGAAGCAGGCCATTGCGGTCAACGAAGAGATAACCTACGACTACAAATTTCCCCTGGAAGAGAACAAAATCCCCTGCCTGTGTGGAACCGAGAACTGCCGTGGGACGCTCAACTAAGCACTGCTCTACCCCTCTGTTCTTCACATATCGATGGGATGCAGAGTGTCCAACCAGGCCCCTCCCACCTCAGAGTGTAACTCGAAAAGACGGCGGTCATTATCCCCCATCCCGTTTTCTTCCTCCAGGTGGCCCCACAGCTGTCCTTATTGTATCCAGGAAACCTAGACGCACACACTTGCACTTTTCACGCACACTTTACATGTTCTTGGCAACTTCATGGGCCATTACTTGAGGGAGCTCTGGACCCTGGAGGGCCGGTCATTAGAGGGTTCTCTCAATCACCATTAAGCTGTTCTGTAGCAGTATTGTTGGATTGAATAGAATAGGATGTGCTGACCAGCAGTTCCAGGCAGTCAGGCATGAGAAGTCTGGGTTTGTTATTTTTGTTCCTTTGTTTTTTGTTCAAACAAGTCAACAACCTTTTCAAAGTAAACAATGGAACACTGGTTCCGTTTGTTCGCCGGCACCTCGCATACCGCTTTGCTGATGGCAACCCTCTGCTCACACAGATCCACACGCACAGGAACCGCAAATAAAGTTCAGGGTTTTTAATGGTGCCCGGTTCTGGGCACAGTTTTAGCGAAACAAACTTGATCGATTTAATTGGTCTTCATTTATGCAAGATGTCCAAGTATGAAGATTGGTTTTGGAGCTTTTATTTTTATTTTTTTCATTTAATGGTATTATATATTAATATTGTTGTTAGTGTTGTTTAGTTACATTAGCTGTAAGTATCTTACAGTAAAATAAGTCCCATAAAACTATAGTGTGTCCCTCTCTGCCACTGTGCGGGACACAATACTTTTGCCACAACCCAATGTTTGGATGAAACTGAAGACCTATTCATATTTGTTTTCAACCCTGTCAAGTTTTAGTCTGCAAGATTAGCACAATTAATCATCTGCCGTGTGTGTGTGTTTGTTTTTTCTTTTTACTTTTCCTCCAGTTTGATGCTCTTAAACCACATGGACCCTAGTGACCCTATCATCGCAGGTATATGTGAGGGAAAACTGTAGGACCAAGATGTTTGAAATACTCCTGCCCCCCTTGTCTGTGTGCATGATTTACTGTTACTTTCTGTATCTTTCTTTTAAACCAGCTGATTTTGGATAATTGCTTTGACAGTCAGGGAAAACATTTATCCATTTTAGGCGAAGATTTCAACCAAACTCCCTGCAGACCCCAGACTGCGGTCAGTGTTGTTTAACCTAGTCACTAAGTGTGATCTAAATGTTTTTAAAGCCACACGCATTGGATTATGCCATTTCAGGACAATTTATAGGTCTGTTTTTTTGCTGATCTACTTAAACAAAACAAAAAAGTCTTCAGAAATGCTGTATTTCAAGCTTACCCATTTTCATGGGCAGTAATGAAAACATCCCTCCCATCAGAATCGGTTTACTTCAGAGCAAATGTATTGCTTACAGTTTGGAATGTGAGCTTTGTGTGTGTGCCCGCTTTGTAATAGTCTCTCATTTTTCTGGTGAGCCTCAGACAGAAGTTGTGTCCCGACCTTGTTTTGTTGAGATACAGGCAGGGGGTGTGTCCTGACTTTGTGTTGTCATAGTTCATTTCTCAGCCCTCATGCATACCACCGTCCCCAAGTTTTACAATATCTTTTTTTGTTTATTTGCTCCGAATTTTTAACTAACAAAACACTTATGATTTTGTACCCCCTTCCACCCATTTGAACAAGAAGCTGTGTAAGATATTTCTTGTTGTAATGAAAGCCTCTCTGTACAAACCCAGCCCTCTTTACTACAGGATAAAAGGAAGAAAAAAGTTCAAAGAAATAAATGTACATATTGTAGAGGTGTTTGTTTCTCGTAGAAACACACTGATTCTGAGCTGTAAATATGTTGTTCCTTTTCCTCTTTGCCCATGAGGAGGAAATATGTACATACCTTCCAGTCAGTTATTTTTTATTGTTTTCTTTTAATTTGATTATTATTTTAATATTATTTGCAATATTTCTCTTGTATTAATGCGTTGGACCCTTTATTAATGGTGCATTAAACTATTTTTTAAATAAACTGCAAGATTCCTTTGCTGATTTCATGCAATGATGGAGCAACATATGTACTAAATTACATGTAATGCTATGTAGAGTTTAGAGGAAACTGCTGTTCCTCTCCACTGTCAGGGTCATAATTAAGTCACGGAAATTGCACCTGCAGCTAAAGTGGTTTCCTGTGCAGACTTGGAAATGGAGAGAAGTTGAAATATGAAGAAAGATAACCGGATTTAAGTAATTGAGGAATGAAAGCAATAGGTCAGTACTGCACATGTGCCATGAGTAGGCTAGTCTAGCTCTTACTATAGCAACCTATTAAAGATGTAGGTTGCATTGATTATAAATTGTCACTGTCAACCTTAATTTAGCCACTTGTTTTAAATGAAATTAAAAACACTCAAACGAATTGGCAACACCAAAATGTAAAAAATAATTGACTACAATTCAACATTCATTCATTCCAGACCACGATTGGCTTGCCATCAAGGTTAATTGACCCTTGTACAGAAATGCTTCCCAACATGGTCTGGTAAGCTTCACAGGAGTGAGTGTAAATAGGCTATTTCATATTTGGTTATTATTAGTCCTAATACTTTAATGTTGAATTAGATTTAAATTCTTATGCTCAGCATAAGAATGGTAGGTCTCTGTCAGACGAGCGTCAACCATGGTTATGTTTCTGTGTGATGGTATGGTATCACTGTGAAGTGGGAGGCTTGGAGCATTATTATAGATTAGTAAACCATCTCAACCTGTGGTGACTGAAGCGAGGTCAAGGCTTTAGCGGCCAGTTTATTTATCTTCTTGTGCAATGATGTGACTGACCTCGGAGGACTTTGATTAACAAACCACATACAGTAGGATATATCTTTCGTCCCTAACCCTAACTTTTGAAAAATTGGGAAATGTTTGGAATTTTGTTTTGTACAACTTCACTGACATGCCACAAATGCCATAACGCCAGGCGGTTTGCTGCGTGCACTGTTGGAAAAAGTACTCACATTTCTTACTGAAGTAAAAGTGTAAATACTGCAATGTAATAGGCTCTGTTACAAGTAAAAGTCCAGAATTCTACATTGGAATTAAAATGTACTTACAAAGTACCAAAAGTATAAAGTACTAGCCTACTCAATATGCAGAATGTCCCATTTCACAAGTTTCCAAATGTATAAAATGATTTAAAATATTTTAAAAATAGCAGATACAAGCTCACAATGCATGGCATCATGAGGCATTGTGAGCTTGTAGATCAGCTATTTCCAAACAGCCATAATGTATATAGGGCTGAAGTGATTAATGTATGTTTTGTAATAATAACCAAAATCTACAAAGTAGCTTAACCACTAACTAACGTTTTCAAATAATTGTAGTGGAGTAAAAAGTACAATATGTGCCTTTGAGACATAGTGGAGTAGAAGCAAAAGTACTGAAAATAGGAAATAATCCAGTAAAGTAAGCGTACCTCAAAATTGTACATAAAGTACAGTACTTGAGTAAATGTACTGAGTTACTTTACACCACTGGTGTAAAGTAACACCATTAACACCACAGTAACACCTAACATTAACACCTCAGTAACACCACACATATGGTGTGCATAATTGCATAGCTACGTCTTCTACACACTACTGGCTGGTGTGCATAATTGCGTACGTCTTCTACGTGTCGGTGTCGGTCCTCCCACATAATCCACATGACTGCGCTCACTGCAGCTTGCAGCGGTCGGTTCTTTAATCGGAGAGTGCGACAGCGACAGAGCAGGAGCTTTAACACACTGCCTTACAAAATGTCTGATAGCGAGACGGGTCTTGTCTATTTGGTGACGGGTGGCTGTGGGTTTCTGGGCAGACACCTGTTGCAGGTCCTGCTCGAGAAGGAGGACAAGCTGAGAGAAATTCGGCTCTTCGATAAACACGTAGATCCAACTTTACGTGAACATAACACAGGTAAAGGCAAGTCCTTCCTTATATCATCGCGTTTTGTTTCTTATGTATGTTTGATGCGAGTAGAATAACGCGTTATTATATTCGTCCTCGTATAGAGGCCAGTGGTTCTCAACCTTTTCAGACCGCGACCCCCCAAAATAATGATATTTGAAATGGGGACCCCCCACCCTGACAACCACTTGGAATGTAGGAGTTGAGGCATTACATTTAGTTTGACTCGGTTCCACAGATAAATATTGTAAAAATAGCAGATCTACAAGCTGCAAGGTGTTTTGAGCTTGTAGATCTGCTATTTTTATTTTATTTTTTGCCTCTTTCTTATATTATTTGACAATTTGGCCAAGTTTTTATAGAATAGTTTGTTGATAACTTTTGATGCAGTAATGGTATTTTCCTTTTCTTTCTTTTTTAGGGATTAAAAAGGTCTTAAAAGTCCTTACATTGTCACTTCACTATCAATCAATCTGTCCCCCTATATGCTAAATAGCATATAGCCTAATAATAACTTAAAACTAGGTTATATACCGGTAATCAAATTGTGCATTATAGGCTAGCTCAGCTCAATGCTGAAGATGTAAAAAAAAGTTTTGTTAAAAAGTTAAAGCTCTATGTTCTCACAGTGATTTAGCCTATTACTATAGACTCTATAGTAATAGGCTAAATCACTATTAGAACATTGCTTTAACTTAGTAACAGGTGTCTCTCCAGCTCACAGTCACAGAAAATGCATTTTTCATGGGTCACAAATTGCATCCAATCATGTTCATTTCTTTGTTTCATCACTTCCAATTTCACTTGTTTATCATGTTTATCCTGTATGAGTTTTCTCTCCTGGTTGGATACAAATGAGTATCCCGACTAGAAAATGTATTATTAACTAAAGAGCTGGAGAGATGGGGAGACCCCTGTTACTGAACAAACACTCTATAGCAGTGGGAACCACTGCTCTATTCTATAGCAACGATTAGTATAAAAATATAGAAGGAAGAAATCACTTACACCCCCTTTAAGGAAGGCTGTTGTTGTTATATTGACTTTACCCTTATTTATATCAGATATTGTGTTAGTTATTGTGTTAGTTAGGATCTATCTCAAATTCCATAGAGACTGTTGCTTGTTAATGTTCAGGAATCATGTTCATCTTGTGTCAATATTGCAAGGCTGCAGCCTGCAGGCTATCTCTACACTGCATCAAAGAAATGACAACATTCTTGCTCTTTCTGTAGAAAAGAGTGACACGTCACACAAGAGGCGGATAGGATTCTTGACATGCCATCAGTTTGCCTTTTTTTTAATCCTTGTTCCCAACCTGAAATTAATTAAAAGCCTCACTCCCTATTTCCTCTTGATGAGACCTGCTATCAGTTAGTGGTTTGTTGGTTTCAGCAACTGCCTGTTTTAACCCCTAGCAGTAATGTGCTTTGCCAAGCTGAATGAGATCTCTCCGGTGCAGTGGAAAATGCTTTGTCCAGCCATTCATAATTAATTCCCTGCACAGAGCCTGGTTGTTGTTGGGGCCTGATACTGGGGGACCATAGCAAACAGAGTTGCTGTAATCATAGACCTCAACCTCAGCCTCTGGCAATGAACAAGAAAACTGAGAAGTGCACATAGTCTGTGCAAACTGTTCAGTGTTTTCACAAACTGGAGCTATAAAAGTGCGAAGTGCCCCTCGGAGCACAGGTCTCCGCCAAGCCGGGTTGCCTACCTAGGGCCCGCAAACTTTGGTCATAGCCACTTGGAATGAGTTCTGAAAAATGTAACTCATACATCACATGACTCCAGAGATAATGTGTACCGATTTGTGTGAGTTTTGGACATAATCTGTAGGAGTAGTAGCAAAAATTGTGTTTCGAAGAAAAATGTAATCTGGCACAAACATGGCCTATAAATTGCGTCATGATCCAAGGAATCCAGGGAAAACAAATGTTGCTTGTATGACCTATGGCCGATCGGTCCAGCTGTGCTTGTAGCATGTCCAGCAATCTTTGAAAGCCAATCGTAGCCGAAGAATTTGACATACATCTTGATCACGTGACTATAAAGATAATGTGTACCAATTTGGGTGAGACTTGGACAAAATTGGTAGGAGTAGTAGCAAAAACTGTTTTACTATGAAAACGCAACATGGTGGAAAACCTGGTCAGGTGGAAATGGGCATGGCTTATTTGGGGAGTTCCGTAATGATCCAAGGGAAGAATCCATGGGAATAGGAATTTTGATTGTCGGTTAACCTATGGTTTAATAGCTACAGGCCAAAACGTGAGGTGGCGCTATATGTAGGGTGGCATGTCTTCCTTGGCCTAGTGGGAATCTGCATGCAAAGTTTCACGGCAATTGGATGTTCATGATGTGAGGCATTTTGTTGAAAATGGGCCACTCCTGCAAACTTTGGAAGCCAATCTTAGCCAATCAGGATGGAATATGGAAAATCTGACAGATCTGTCTTGATCACATGACTATAGATAATATGTACCAATTTCCGTGGTGTTTGGACAAAATGCATAGGAGTAATATCCCAAAATGTAGCTAAAATCCTGGTGGCGCTACAACAGGCCGATGGGAAACATTTGGGACAGAGGTACTGCTCTGGCCTTCAGGAAGTGTGTGTGCACAGATGCGCACCGATCGGTCCGACGGTGCCGGAGAAGCTCTGCTCACACTCAGACGGACGGACACACGCATGCACACAAGGACGGACGGATAGGGGCGAAAACGTAGTCTCAGCCACACGGCCTGGCAGAGACATTAAAGAACCACACCAGACTGCCACATTTAATTACAGATTTTAGGAGGTGAATGAGTAAGGAGCAGTGACGGCAGTTCACCGGATTGCAGCTGGCTTATTACAGGCCTTAATGGAAGAACTGTTTCCATTTAGCCACTGTAAATTAATCACTGTAGTCACCAGGTCTTGGGTTCAAGAGTCCTCATTATTTCTATGGTAACCGCAGGACGTTCTGTCCTTCGAAGGGTAGATAATTTTCAAGGCCATTAGATAAGGAACAAATTACATCTCACAGTATAAGATGGATGCCCACGTTTCATAGTACCCGTTGTTGGAGTACTTTTGTGCTGTACCTGTTATCACAGTATTACATGGAGGCCAGTCTATGACGTCAGTCAACTTGGGAGACTTCAGGGATCACACACACAGGCTCAGACTCATTTAAAGACAGCTCACCTCCTACAGAGTCACAGCGTTAAAAACAGATCAACAATTGTTCACCAAAGGTTTAGAAGCCTTGTCTGAATTTGAGCAATTTAGGGTTGAGCGTCTTCCTTAGCCTACTGGCAGCCTGCACAAAGGTCCAACGGTTTCTGGAATTACTGTAACTCTGGAATCTCACACACTAAACAAAACACATACACGTACAGGGGCAAAAACATAATCTCGGTCCATGGCTTTCAGCCTGACAGAGTCATTCAAAGTGCTTTACACAAAAATTAGCAACATTAAGATAAAGTGCAAAAGAAACACATTATAAGAGGACATTTGAATTCAGTTAAAGAATAGTTATATAAGAGTTAAGAGAATCGAAAATGAGAATAAGCTCATAAAATGAGAATATAATAATAGAATCAAAGAATCCCCAAATCTCCAGTTGTTTGGTTCCTGTGAAAACAATCCTTATCTGCCATCTTGTTCCCAGCAGTTAAGAATAAAGAGTTCTTTATCTACATCCCCATTCCCATTCCTCCCTCTTAGATCATGTAAAGGTGGTGGTGACCGAGGGGGACATTACAGACTATTCCAGTGTGTTGGAAGTCTCCAGAGGGGTTGACGTGTTCATCCACACAGCCAGCCTGGTGGACGTCTGGCACAGAGTCCCAGAGCATGTCATCAACGCTGTGAATGTTCAAGGTGAGACATCAGTGAAGTGAATGCAGTAAAGCACATTTTCACAGGAATCGGAAAGGGACAAAGGGAGGGGTTCGGTTAGGGTTTGTCGTCAGAGATGCAGACATGGAGAGAGGGACCACTGATGGGTGTTTGTGTTCCATTATTTTGGGATGATGTACTGCCGGGAAAGCCATAAGAACATCAGGATAACAATTCAACAGTACTGCTCCCCAGATCCCGACCTCCCTATGAGTAAAACTGTGGGCAAACCACACATTTCCTGTGGATATGCCACCTCTCCCTTCCTTTTCCTAGAATATTCCAGAACCATTCATGTGTTGAATGACGTGGCTATTTTAATTATGTGAGAGACTCAATATTTGTGTGCTTATGTTATGTGTTATTGTATTTTTTAACTGCAACTAATCAAATAACATACTGACATTGCAAACTCTAATTTGTTTTTGGTGAGGTGAATCTCGTGATTTGTTAGTCAGTTAACATCATTATCTTGTTTTTGTTGTTGTGTTGGCTGGTGCGACAGTGGGTTGTGTTTTTTACATTATGCACAACACATCTCTGTCACCAGAATTGTAGTAGTAGAAGTGCACTGAAAGACCTAATATTATATTGGGGCTTTAGGTGGGTAATTTGAGCTAAATGTTACGCCTAAGGAAAATGGCCCTAATGTGACGAGTCTGTTTGGCTTTAAGTCTGTTTTTGTGCTGTTTTTTATTCTGCCGTGGTTTTCAAGTTCCCCTGAGATGGTAAATGTAGAGACATAACATTTTCACCAATCACTGGAAGTTGCATAACAAATATGACCCCTGATGTGGGAGCTACAATTAATTTGGAACTTTTCTTTTAAATAAAAAAAAACATGATCTTTGACATGTCCTAAACAAACTATTGGTCTGATTGCTACTACATTGTCTGTGCATCATTATCGACCAGGCTTATGAAACTGACCTACTTATTTCGTTTTGAAACTATTGAACGGTGAACTTAAAAAGGGAATGGCTCAGCATGTCAACAGACGAAAGTCAACAACCACTGGGCAGTCATCACAAAACATGCGGTATAGTCTAACATATAATACCTGAAACATGCCCTGAAAGTTTCATTTAAATCATCAAGCAGGGGGCATTACACAAAATTGCTGTGGCAAAATACATAAAAGTGTGCTCCTCAGGGCACAGGTCTCAGCCAGGTCAGGTTGCCTACCAGAAACTTTGAAAAGCAGTCATTCAAATTGAAATGGGAATTGAAAAATCTGACTCATATATCTTGATCACATTACGCCAGAGATATTGTGTACCTGTAAAATGTTTTACCTTAAATGAAACTCTTAAAGGTCCAGACATCTCACAGCTTTCAGCTTCTAACAGTCAGTTTGCCTTGGCATTGGTGTTTGTAGCTACTTTGTATATTTCCTTTTTTGTTATTCAACATGTATTCCTTCAAAAAGTGTCTTTCTACTTGAATGAAATATATTACATCGGATAGATGTCCTAGCAAAAAAACACAAACAGAAAAATCTGCCATGGTATGGTGTATTTGGGGAGGAAATAATACCTACAGTATACGTGGTACTGGACCAGTCTTTCCAAGCACAATCCCAGGGTATTTACTTGTCTTTATTCTCTGCCAACCTGGGACAGATGTTCTTTATGAAGTCCTTGCTTTGAACTGTGTTTCCCGCTGCTCTGTATATATTCATTCACTCCTTTGACCTTTTTGAGTCTTATCACCTGATTGAGAGTCAGCCCTTTGGTGTGGTCACATTGAACTTCACCACCAGAAGAAGAAATGTGTAATCTGATCTGATCCCATTGTCATGTATCTCTGAAACGGTGCTTTCCCTCCTCTTAGGAACAGAAAATGTCATCAATGCCTGTGTGGAAAATGGAATTCAGTATCTTGTCTACACCAGCAGTATGGAGGTGGTTGGACCCAATGTCAAAGGAGACTCATTTGTCAGGTAAACCTCTGAATACAATGCATTTTGGACAAATGTTATTCTGTTATACAAGCCTGAATTTGAATGACTATTTGTCTGCCTTTTTTGCAGAGGCTTTTGGACTGTACATTACATTCCTGTGATTTGTATTAACTATTTTATATCTATCTCCTGAGTTTACCATACATGGAAAATGGAATGCAATCTAGAGGAAAGATATGACAGGGTGCAGACAGGGGGAGACAGAACAGGGACTGGAGTGAACAATATAGACCCCTTATCAGAGCACATCGCACTGACACCCCAATCCTTGTGATTGGCTAAGACCAGTGGTGCTCAACCTTTTCTGGATCAGGGCCGACTTGGAAATCTTAAAAGTGCTCATTTTCAGAGCATCTTTATTTAAATTATCAATCAATCGATTGTGTTCGGGCTCGGATCAGTGGAACGTTAATCTGAGTTCCCAGAAGTTTTCGCCGGCTCGGCGAGGAACTTCTGGGCCAAACCCCCTGTATTTGTGGGCGGGATGTACGTCACGCTCTGAATCTGAGCGGACACGCCTCTTACCGGTTGCAACTCGTCTAAAAAGTCCGACGAGAGGCAAACAGCAGTACACAACAATGGCGGTCGAAATTTCTCAAGGGGAAATTGCTTCCCGTCGATCCTATTTAGATGCAACACCCACTGCATGTGGATCCCGCCCCCTATTCTTCATTGGCTGTTGATTTGAATCACAACGCAGTGGCCGCGCCCCCGCTGTCCAAACTCCGAGGCAATGCCTCCCAGACTAGTGGAACGTCTAACGTAGTATACTTTAAGTTCCTATTTATCGGTATCATGATAAACTCATTTTTAAAGGTATTAAAGAAAAAATACCATGTCATACTTTTCTTTTACCTTAACACATTTAGACCTGAGGTCGATTCTTTATAAAATAATAATGTTGTATATACTGTTTATAGCAACAACTACACACAGGTATTCCCGTCTTGAAAGGTATACCAACGTATAGGTGTTCCAGGTCTAAATGGGTTAATGTTATCAATAAAATCTTAGAGTTTTGCCAATTATTTTGGGTCCCAATTGCAATATCCACACAGCCCATCAGTGGGCCCCGGCCCACAGGTTGGGAATTGCTGGCTTAGACGCTCAGAGTTAGCACTGGTCGACATGTGAGGCCACCAGCTGCTCGGCGCAGGCGTTCAGTGAACTGAAATGAACACGCCTCAAAATAACTGGTTTGGGAATCGCTTACATGCAACCTGTGTGCATGCAATGCAATGTTTGTTGTAGAACAACAATTTATGTTAAGTCATGATTACAGTTTGCCATCAGTCTGTTTGGCCTAAGGCAGAACTCCCTGTACCAACAATGAGTAGATGATTGCTTTAAAAATAGCTATGATGTGGGGCGCCCGCTGGCCTTGTGGTCCAGGCGCATACCACATGTCTGGTAATCCAGTCTTACGGCGTGTCGCGGGTTCGACTCCCGTTCCCGGCGACCTTTACTGTGTGTCACCCCCTCATCTCTCTCCCCATTTCCTGTCAGCCTACTTTCCTCTCAAAAAAATAAAGGCAGAAAAGCCCCAAAAAATATCTTTAAAAAAAACAAAAACAAAAAAAATAGCTATGATGTTCTGCACCAGATTAATCAGTGTGTCTGCCTTGTTGTCTAAACATTTTGGCAGAGCCAGACATGCTTCAAAGACAAGGTTCATTCTTGCACTGTGACTAATGCTTAATTTATACATATGATGGATTTCCCCTCCGAAAATAGCAGATCTACAAGCTCACAGCATGACAAAACATGTCAATCACAGGACTGCAACAAGTGTCCCCAAAAGCCCCAGCAAGCCATAAAACTCATGATGGTCTGTTTTTGTCCCACTGTCCTCCCAACATAGAACAAGGACATCAACAGAAACAAAAACCATGCGTCTTCGCACATGCAGGACATCAAAATATAATAACAATTGCTATGACGCAATGTGGTCACCACAATAAGGTAACTCGGGTATAATGAAGAAGCTAAACTCTGGTTGCAGAACTATTTACCGAAACCAGTTTATCATTTAGGCACCTTGGTTTATTTCTATAACATTCACAGATAAAGATGCATTGTTCCCACATGAAAGGAAGCTAAGAAAATATTATCAGCTGTCTAAACTGTCCAGTTGCCACGTGCTGGAAACATTAGTATTTAAACCAGATGTTTATGTCCAGCTGTTATTGACAATATTTACTCCCTCCCCCATCCACAACAGCTATGTTAAGCCTGATTTATACTTGGCCGTACGACGTGTCATATGCCGAAAATAGCAGATCTACAAGCTCACAGCGCGTCTCATCCGAGACGTGTCATATGTAGAAATTAGGCATTACTCACAGAGCAAGAATCAGAATCAGGTTTATTTGTCACAGATACAAATACAAGTTACAATGAAATGTGAACTGAAACTGCACCCATGCCATGCCTCCAGGCATGGTGATGAGGCGATGAGCTCATCAAGATAGATAGATAGATAGATAGATAATGAACCTTTGTCTTTGCAGCATGTCTGTCTCTGCCCAAATGAAAGTCTATATAAATGTGTGCTTGAATCTTAGGTTAGGTAGTAGGTAGTACTGTATGGTATTAGTCACGCTCTCGCATAGCCAGATGATCGGAGATCTTCGTCTACCAAAACATCTAAATTCAATGTAGGGGCTAGAACAGCAGTGAGCCCCTAACAAACCTACACCTACTGCTTTGAAAACCAATCCTGATACCATCCCAATATGAAGGACCGACCTTAAAGTCTTTGCGTTGGTTCTGCAATGGAGTTTGTTTTTACATTTCCAAATTGTTTCCACCCAGTTCTAGCCCCTACATTTCATTTAGATGTTCCAATACATTTGGGTAGGCAGAGATCTCTGATCATCTGGCTATAGGAGAATAGGTAGGTATAGGTAGGTTATTGGTCCATATGTCTATTACCGCCTCCTATCACTGTAGTTTTCATGCATACATATTTACTTTTAATAGCAGCATAGTTACAGATATATATACATGAGGTGCGGTAATAGATATAGAACATAAATAGATATTTGTGCATTTAGTCTCACGTTCATGTGAGACACCATTTAGAAACATAAATCAGCAGGTAGCTGATACAAATATATATACTAATGAATGAAAATAAATGCATTACATGTAAAAGATTCTCCAAGGTGATGTATTGTATTGCCTTGTTTTCTCTTCTCTTCTTTTATCTGCCTTCAACATCTGCTTGAAATTCCATCTGTCGTTCGTGATCTGGCCTGATCCAGAAACATTCCGATCATGAATGTGGCAGAGCCAAGTAAACATTTCAACGCTGTTTTCATTTCTCCTCGCCCACTCTTGGTAACTGCTGTCTTTTTTTTAACAGGGGCAATGAGGACACGCCATACAATGTATATCACACAATGCCCTATCCCAAGAGCAAGGCAAAGGCTGAGAAAATTGTGCTCGAAGCTAATGGCACCAAGGTATTATAACACGCTTATTTTGACAAAGGCACAATTAGTATAATGTACTGTAATACCTTTTCATTTATTTTCATCATCTAGTTCATCAATCATCAACTTACATTTTATAGGTCTAGATTTGAAAGAAGACTAGACTAGACTATTACCAGTCTAACAATTCTTTCAAGTCCAAATTCTTTCAAGTTAATTTTAAGCTTCACAATACACTACACAGGGTTAAGAAACAGGGAGGCCTAAAATGATTAGTGTATATGATACAAACAATAGTCATTATTGACTGGTTAAACTGAGAGACACAATACAACAAGGAAATGTTTGCACATCCAGGATGCTCCTGTCTTCATCATTGTTCAGCTGGATAATGCCATGACAATAAGGCTATGAGAATGTGGTAGAATTCTTTTGCAATTTCGCTACAGTCACAACTAGAAACGGATGCTGTATGGAGCGCATATCTCTACCAGGCCAGGTGGCCTACTCAGGGCTGTGTAAGTCGTAGGTTGCAGCCATCAGGATCTGAGGAAGCTACAGGCGGAAATAGCCTGTAGCCTGTAACCGTATGTCCTCTACAGAGGCTCCTCAACATGTGATTCCAATTTTGGGTTGATTGGTGTCATAGGAAGGTTTTTTTTGTTGTACCTACTGTACTGGCGGCATACACAAAAGGTTTGGCGCTTATTGATTCAGAAGTTTGTGATATTAGCTCTTGTCAGACAAACAGACACACACACACACACAGGGGCGAAAACATTATCTCAGTCACTGGCCTTCGGCCAGGCAGAGATAAAAAATAAATACAGTAACTGTTTGATCACTCCCTTGTGGCCTTGGCGTGGTACTGTGGTTCTATTCTTCCAGCATAATAAAAGTTATAGACTTTAAGCATGTTTTGTTTAGATTTTTAGTGGTGGGGCTCTAAGAATGGCGTTGTAGGGTTGGTCTGTCCACCACTTTGGTGCCAAACAACTTATTTAGAAAAGGACTGTCTGGATCGTCATAAGTTTGCTTGCACATTCATGAACCCCAAAGGATGCACCCAATGGTCTTTGCTCAAGCACCACCCTTAGACCAAAATGTACAATTGCATACGCAATATCTCAAAATCAGGTACATTACCATTGAACGTAATGCACTTGAACAGACACTACTGATATTGGTGACCCATATGGCCTTTCCTCCTTGTGCCAAAATGTCCAGTTAGACTAGAACTAAGGAGGAGCATGGCCATTGGCCTATAGGGACTGCTAGCATGACTTTTAGATGTGTAGTGTCCACCCATTAGGGCACTTGGGGGCCACAGGTGTAAGATATCCATGGCAAGCCCTTCATCTCCCATCACTTTCTCACATCGCAACTTTTCATAAGACATATCCAGTCGTTGACAGGGTTAAAGGTATTGTAGGGAACATTAAGCCTAAATTTAAAATATATATATATATTTTGCATTTTTTCCCCTCTATCAGCCACTATATAATGATGCTGGGGTGTTTTCATGCATTGAAACACAGTCCTCCTTCTGAAATCCGTATTTTCCCTAATGTTTATGTCCGGTACGTAAATTAACGCACGCATGTGCGCGTCCGTGCGCGTCCGTGTCCGTATGAACGTTTACTTTCGGTTTTAAAACGCTCTCAAACTTACTCTGTGTGGAGTTTGCATGTTCTCCCCGTGTCTCCTAGGGTAGTTAATACCCTCACAAAAACATGTAGTAATCCTGGTCACTATACCGCCTCCCCCATGACAGCCGGGGCGCCTGATGGAGGGGAAGGGAACTGGTTGGAATAACGTGTTCCTTCCACGCGCTACGTCCAACCAGGGAAACTCCCCCCTGTCAGGTGACAAGAAGGTCAGTTGGCTCTCATGCACTGAAGGAAGCATGAGCTCGGCCCTGGCCTCCCTGGCTGTGGGGGACTGGTGTAGTGCTGGTGTAGGGCTGGTGTAGCGCCCAGGATCACTTAGGAAATTGGCACCGGGTGAAAAAAATGGGTTACAAAAATCGCGGGATAAAAATTATTAAAAAAAAACGCTCTCAAACTTCGTTTTTGAGGCATAGAATTTACTTTTAAGATAGCGTGTGGATAGAATTTAGTTGTTTAACCAGCAGGGCGGGAATTTCCGCATATTGTATCCCAATAAAGCAACCTGTTTTCGGGCACCATCCCTTCAAAAGTACCTCTCTATGGAAGTCCCTCTTGCGTCACCCCCTGGTGGTCGGGGAAAAGTACTGCTGGTGTTTATTTACCTCTGAACTCCCGTGTATCCCTTTAAGAACTTGCAAAGCACGTGTAGTAGGCAGCTAATTTGTGCCTGATGGAAAATGACGCACGCACAGCGAGATTTCAAAGCTATAATAGGCCTATAGATGTATAGATGTCATTAATTTATTTCCTGCATTATTTCACCCGCGGTTTATCCAATACTAATTAATAATTATATATATCTGACCTAAATCCACCCAAACTGCGGTTATTCGCGGCAACCGCGGCTAAAACCGTGATCCGCGCATCTCTAGTCCAAGTACATTGCAGGGCCGTAGGAAAGGGGGGGGACGGGGGGGATTCGTCCCCCGTGGGCCGCGAACCGGTATTTGGGCCGCGAGGCCACGGGGAAAAAGAGGAGGAGAAAAAAAGCCTCAAATGAGGCCGCACTAGGACCCCGCGGCCGCTGCCTGGAAGGGAGGGCTGCTGGCTGCTGGGCCCAGATCACAATTAACCTCGGTCCCAGCCTCACTCATCTGCGAACCAATCACAACACTCGTTTCATTCACGGAGAATGTTAACAGATTTGTAAAGCATGAACGTCATTTCCTTGGGCAGTACTTCCGCCAAATTCAACCATTTCCGGTTGTCAACTTCCTAGACAACCAACATCCCAGGTCTTGCCCAGGGTGGATCACAATCAGCTGTGTGAGCTGCTTTAAGGTGGAAGAGCGGCCCCACCCCCCCTCTACATTTTTTGGTACCGAATTAACCGAATTAAAGTAATAAAAAACGGAAATAAAAGGGGAATAACTGCGAAAAAACGCGAAATAAAAGGGGAATAACCGCGAAAAACCGTGAAAAGAAATCGCGCGCGTGCATGTGTGGCGCTCGTGCATGTGGGCCGGTACAAATATATCCCCCCCAACTGGGAATGGCTTCCTACGGCTCTGTTGCTATGACACTGTTTTGTGCCGTTTGTAAGTCAGGGTCTTGTTTCTTTCCTGATCCACTTCACTACCATCTGTTTCCTAACACCCCCATCTTTCCTGTGTCTGTCCAGGTGAATGGAGGGGCATGCTTGCATACATGCTCCCTCAGGCCTACAGGGATATATGGTGAGCAGCACCAGTTAATGAAGGACTTCTATCAGAATGGTGTACGAACAGGAGGCTGGCTCTTTCAGGGTGTCCCACCAGAAACTGAACACGGCCGGGTCTATGCAGGTGAGCCTGAAAACGTTTGACTTTTGAAAACGTTTGGAGAACAGATCAGGCTTAGTCTAGCCAGGTGACGCCTACTCTGTCTGCATTTGCCGGTATTTATCGAAACAGGAAATCCTAGTTACCCACTTTACAAGCATACGCATCTAACCAAGCCAAGTATGGTGAGGAACAAATGCAGATGTAGAGACTTAACATTACGACACTTCCACTGAGGAAGTAAAAAGGAGTCTGAGTGGCTGGTGATGCTGTCATGCAAGTGAAGTGAGAATGTTGTCAGTTTGATATGATGTTGATTCGTTGATTTTTCTTTTTTAAAGGCAATGTGGCCTGGATGCATCTGCTAGCAGCTCGTGCCCTGAGAGATCACCCTGACACAGTGGGAGGCGAGCCATATTTCTGCTATGATGACTCACCCTATAAGAGTTATGAGGACTTCAACATGCAGTTCCTATCAGTGTTCGGCTTCCGTGGGGTCCGTGTACCCCTCATAGTGCTGTGGTTCCTGGCATGTTTCAATGACATTATGCGCTGGATACTGAAGCCTGTGTTCAACTATACACCACTGCTTAACCGCTACACTTTGGCTGTAGCCTGTACTTCGTTCACTGTGTACACAGACAAAGCCCTGCGTCACTTCCAGTATCGCCCTCTCTATGATTGGGATCAGTGTCGAATGCGCACACAAAAATGGGTTGACACATTCCCTCTAGAGTCCAAGAAAGATGCCTAATTTGGGTTGAGATATTGCACACATTTCCCCCCACTGACTAGGGACTGACTTCAAGATAGATGACTGTGTGAGGGATTTATACCTAACCACAAATAAATTAACACTCTGGATTTTGCTGTGAAATAATAAGATTCTCTCATCTTCATATTTCTGTACTGATTGACCATGCAAATGGTCCTTTTTTTTTAAAAACAATCTGATTCATGTGATCAGTATTTATGTTTTGTTTTTTGCTCATCATATACTACTACAAACGGCCTATATAAGACAGCATTTATGTGAAAAACATACAGTACATTTAGTACAATTAATACCTTTTATATCTATGACAATTGTTATATTTACATGAATTCTACTAAAACAATTATATGGATTTCTAGTCTTTATATTCTGGAGATCATTGACATCGTAAGGTTTATCAGAATTTACTGAAATATTATATATATTATATATATATTATACATTTCTTATCTACTTATGTATGCAAATATGTGTCATATATATTTAATTTTAAATAAACATTTTAATTTTATGATCTGTATGCTGGCCTTTTAATACGCAGGTAATCCGCACATGTAAGCGATTAGATAACTCTAGAGCAGGTTTTGTTTTTGATAAGTAATATAGTCTGTATGTTCCTGTGACCTGAACAGTGATGTGAAATTAGTTTTAGTAAAAGAACTGTTCCATGCATTTGGTTCCAACATATTTCTGCTGAAGTGAGAGATATTTTCCACCCTTTGGGTTACCATAGAGATCCCTTTCTTACTGTGGAAAACTCTTGTCACAGATAGTATTATGAGAGAATATGGGAGTTCCCTCATAAAAGGGTTATGTTTTGTTTGGGTATCCCTGTGGTATGTAGGCGTTTTCCATAGCAATGCTCACAAATATTTACCTTGAAAAGAGCAATGACTCATGTGTTGAGGCAGGGGTTGTTAGTTTCAAGTTACAACACATACAAATACTCTTTTTTAATCACACGATTTTGTAACCCATATTTTCACCCAGTGCCAATGCCTAAGCTTGTAATCCTGGGGAGAGTCCCGAACTGAGCTCATGGTTCCTTCAATATATGACAGCAGGCCGCTTCTTATCACCTGACGGAGGAGTTTCCCCGGTAGGACGTAGCACGTGGAAGGAACACGTTATTCCAACCTTTCCCCTCCATCAGGCGCCCGGCTGACATGGGGGAGGCAGTATAGAGACCAGGATTACTGCATGTTTTTTGTCAGGGTACCTACCCTAGGGGACACAGGGAGAACATGCAAACTCCACACAGAAAGGCCCTTTTGCCAACACCACCTAGGGTATGGGCACTGATGACGTGGAGGAGAGAACGCATACGCCCACAGCGTCCCCGGCGGGAATCGAACCCAGGACCTTCTAGCTGTGAGGCGACGGTGTGTAGTAACAAATCATGTGGAAGATTATGTTCCAAATATGGGTGTGGCAATTTCAAATAGCAAGTAGATGATCCACTGACTGTACTGTTAGGGTGTACACTGGTTTGACAGCTTTGTGTGTGTGCGTGTGTGCCTATGCCTGTGCGCGTGTGTGCGTGTGCATGTGAAAAATAACAATCTGTCAGCCTGAGAAAGAGGCCGAAATTCTCAATGTGTTCTAGAGATGGGTGGCATAGCTGAAGGGTTAGAGAGTCCCCTGGGGTGCAGGAGTCCCCATTTGTCCGGGGTTTGACTCCAGGCCTTGCCAGCAATGTTTTGAATATGACACCTTTCCCCTAACTGCTCCGTGGCCCTTGTGGGCAGGGATCAGCTGGGTTGAGCTGAAACCGAATTTCCCCCACGGGAGCAAGTAGGTAAATATTACTGTATGCATCGCCTTCCCTGATTGGCCAACCCGCTTTGCGGATTGGCGAAGCGTCATCACCGCTAAGCCAGTATAGGTTCCTGATTGGCTAACCCGACCCGTCAGCGTAACTGATTGGCCAAGGTTCGCATAACATTTGTTATAGGACACTCCAAAGTAATTGGGAGTGTGGAAGAGATGTGAAGAGGAGAGGTCTGGCAGGGTGAAGAGACGGAGGAATGTGTCAGGAGTTATTTGTGACAGAAGCGTACCGCAAGAGTAAGGGGGAGGATGTCTAAGACGGTAGTGAGACCAGTGGCACTGACGAAAATACAGGAGGTGGAGCTGCATGTGGCAGAATTCTTAATAGGAGTGACATGGCAGGACATGATCAGAAATGACTACATGAGGATCAGTCCAGGTTAGAAGATTTAGGCATAAAGCAAGAGACAAGCATGTCAAGATGGTTTGGACACGTGAAAAGGCGGGATGAGGGGTACATTGGGAGAAGGATGCTTAAGATGGAACTGCCAGGTAAGAGGAGAAGAGGAAGGCCAGAGAGGAGGTTTATGGATGCGGTGAGAGACGGCATGCAGGTGGCAGGAGTTACAGACACAGAAAACAACTAGATGGAAACAGATGATCCGCTGTGGCCACCCCGGAGGGTAGTTAGCCGAAAGAAGAAGAAGCAGTATAAATGGAACGACTTGCGTCGTTCCCAACATGCTCTCAAATAGGCCGGTGTCCTACATTCTTTAAGAAGAGTTAGCCTATATATCTGCATGCTGAAGAGAACTTGGGATACATGGCAACCTTTGGGTTGCCATAGAGATTCTGAATGTGTTTGCGCACAGTTCATAGCCTGGAATCCCTGGCCTATCTTACTGTGGAAAACTGTTGTCACATTCTTTGCTCATTTGGGGATAGTACTTATGAGAGAAAAGGGGAGTTCCCTCACAATAGATCTTATGTGTCTTATGTGGTTGACATTGTTTTGTTTGAGTATCCCTGTGTAATTTACCCTTGAAATTGAGCAACATCTACAAATCAAAATGTCAATGATATTTATATGTTCTACTTTTCTAGTACCAAATACATTTGACTGTTTTGTCTTATAACAAATCATAATGTTCAGAAATATGATGTCAGATATGGGTGTGGTAACTAGTTAGCCATTGGCTGTCAATTCTCTCTCTCTGTGTATGTGTATGTGTTTGGGTGTGCGTGTGTGTCACTAACACAATTAACTGTACTTAAATCTTCGAGGGAAGCTAAACGTGATGCTGCCATCTACTGGCATGATAAAACTTAGCCACTCATAAAAGTGGCACTCTGCAGCCCTACAGTCTATGGTCTGCAGCTTCCCCCTACCCATATTTTGCCCAGCCACTTGAAAATAGATAAATGATAATAAATGCATGGCTGTGTGGTAAAGTGAAAGATGTTTTCCCCAAAGGAATTATGCATTTTTTTCGTTAAAGGCACAATATGGTATTGTTGTGCTCAAACACTCTTAAATAGTTTCATGTGTAGTAGATGGAAAATATGGAACTTTACACATCATAAATCAAAATATGTCTGTAGTAGGCCTACTACAGTTTTAAAAACTATTTGTTGTCTATTCGATTTGATACTTTTTTTTTTTACATGCAAATAAAGTTTGTTAAAAACAATAACATGTATCATTACATCACATTAAAAAGAAGGAGTAGGAAGATGTATAAACTTCACTCTACCCTTTCTCAACTAATAAACTACTGTCAAATGCAAATATCCTACAAACATATACCATTATATCTATAGTAACTATTATTCATTATTTATTTTGGGGGGTGGTCAACCCATCTGTTTACATTGTTACATTGACATAGATTAGTAAAGTAAAGGGAGTCTCCAGGTCACGCACTGCACGGTGCTGCAGGTGCGTGTCCGTGTCCGATGACACTGACACACGGACGCGCACGTAGCTGTCAATACTTACAATAGGAAATGCAGGCGGCCAGTGTTGGATGGATGTGCCCGACGTGCCGCCGCTAGGCAATATCAACGAGGATCATTTGAACAGACAAAGTCCAGCGTATTGCTTCAACAATGACAAATATCACCAGGGACTTTTGTTGGATTCAAGGGGGAATGTTTATTGAACCCCTGTATGTCTGAGGGTAAAGCAGACATTAAGCTAGGTAGCTAGGCTAACAATAACAGAACACTAATAGGTTAACTTTAGCGTGTGCGGCTAAAACACGCTAACCTAGCTAGTGGGCAAAGCCTGTCACTTTAGCGGCGCGTCTTTGTAACTTCATCGCCCCTCGGCTCGTTTGTTCCTGGCCGAATCCTCTGTGTTTTCGTGTTTTCATCTTAACCGAGGAGTGCCCGGAGCCGGAGCTGTGGGGGGGCTGGCGACAGAGACCCCCTGGCCGTCCAGGCGGACCGTGGGTGAGTGGACTCGGTCAGCCGAGGTGAAGCGGTGCTTGGAGGGAGGCAGCGGGTGGGCAAGGCCGTGGTGCTGTCGGCTCGGCCAGGGCCTGTGCTGGCCGCTAGGACGAATATACCAAGGATTCGTCAATGATGTCATATATAAAAGCGTGCCATGTCTTGCGGAAGTGCTCATGGCCAGTGGTGGAAGAAGTACTCACATTTTTTTACTCAAGTAAAAGTATCTATACACTACAATGCAGAAATATTCTGTTGCAAGCACGATTCTGGTATTCAGAATTGACTTGAGTAAAGTACAAGAGTATTGGCATCAAAATGTACTTAAAGTACTAGAAATAAAATGTATCATTATGTAGAAATTTTCCATTTAATGTTAAAATGTGTAAAATCATTTGAAAATAGCATGTGATGCGTTGTGAGCTTGTGGATCGGCTATTTTCTAATAGCCGAAGTCTAGGCTGAAGTGGTTAATGTATGTTTTGTAATATTAAAAAATCTTCAAAGTAATTAGTAACTAAAGTTGTCCAATAATTGTAGTGGAGTAAAAGTACTACATTTAGCTTTGAGATATAATGGAGTAGAAATTAAAGTAAAATACCTCAGTTGTACTTAAGTACAGTACTTGAGTACATGTACTTAGTTACTTTCCACCACTGCTCATGGCCTGCTTCGCAGAACGGTGCATTTGCCAAATTGCCACTGCATGGCTAATATGATTAATAGTTTTCTCAACTGAGAAGTTAAGACTCTAAATTTTAATTAAATGAGGCCCCTGCTGAAAAGTTTGAACCTCTAGGCTACAGCTACATACTTCCGATTGTTTGTGACGTAACTGGCTCCTCCTTGGTGTTTTCGTCCGAGTCTCACCGGAGGGTGTTAGCCGTTGTTAGCTGTAAACTCTTTATGTTCTGAACCGGGAAGTTGTGCTGCTTTTAGTCAGACCTCTTGCGACTACAAAGTGGTTGAGTTATTTTAGTTACTAGATACGAACGTTAGCAGAAACACTATGAGTCATCATGCATTAAACCATAGCTTTAGTTTGCCTGGGTCAAAATGTATTCTACTAACGCACTGTACACACACCCATTCATTTGTGCAACTATGGACTGTATGTCAATTGTCAACAGTAACAATTGTTACCCATCATTGTTGGACTGAACTGTGAACATTATTTTATTTTTTGGCTATTTGAGCACTGAAGCTTTATTATTTGAAAGGCACACGGCATATCTGTATGCTTCTTTTGATATTAAATCAATGATATATATATATATATCAAAATTAAGACGCGTGTGTGTACTATACTACCCTCAGAAAGAATACACCAAATAAACATTGCTCACTGTTTTTACCTTTATGTTATGGTATGCTGCCATGCTGCCTGGTAGTGCAGGGCTTTTGTTATATCTGGACACAGTAGTAGCTAGTACAGGTCAACAGGCCAACGTAGGTCAAAGTTTGCTAGCCAACTAGATGGTTGGTTACATGACAAAGTGGTAGGTGGGGGGCATACCAACCACAGCATTTGGCTGCTGTCTGTGAAAGTGTTCACAGTATGACCATTCAACTGCTTGCTGTTTCAATGTTTAGAAGAGGATCACAGGCCTTTGGTTCCAGGCTTCATTGAAAATGGCAGGCACTGTTTGGTTTATATACACCCTCTGTTAGTTGTTGAAGTAAGAGTTTTTTGTTATTGTCGTGAAATAAAATTGCCCTCGATATTTGAATTGTTATATAGAAGATATTATTGAATCAAACCAGATTGAGCCTCATGTGGGGAAAATAATGAATGTCTGTCTGTTAAGTGCTGTTTTATTATAATAAATGTTATCTCCACCTTCCTTCCTTCCTCTAAAGGAGAGATCAGAGTGGAACCATGGCTGAAATCTCCGCCCTAACCTCATCACCACCTGCACTAGGTGACCCTCATGCTGCTCCATCCATGCCTCTGCCTTCAACAGTTATCCCTGCTGCCAACAGCCCTGTCCCAGAGCCCAGCAAGGTGATGCCCATCCCCAAATCTTCCTTGTACAATAACCCAGCTTCAATCGGAACCACTGCGCCACCTCCAGCAAAGAATTCACCCCTGGTTTCCCAAACACTCATGCATG
Source organism: Gymnoscopelus microlampas (assembly GCF_963454915.1). Lineage (NCBI taxonomy): Eukaryota > Metazoa > Chordata > Actinopteri > Myctophiformes > Myctophidae > Gymnoscopelus > Gymnoscopelus microlampas. The sequence goes on along the minus strand of NC_139948.1, from coordinate 30,157,309 downwards.
GGCCACCTCCAACTCACTCCAACTCTTCTTCTGTCCCTGAAGAAGTTGCTGCAGAGAATCCTGCCCCGCCCTTGGTAGATGGAGCCGCTCCACAGAGTCAGGAAGGGACAGGGAAAGATACAGAGAGAGGGGTGGACCCGGGTCAGGCCGGTAAACAGGAGAGCAATGATCGAAGTGCTGTAGACCTCATAAATGCTACACCAGAGGGCCCTTTTCAGCCAAATGAGGCATCGGCTCATTTGGTAGCGCAACAGGCAACACTCACCCCAGATATGAATCCTATTCCTAATCTATACCCGAATGTGCATGTCACCCACATCCCTAATCCTGCCCCAGAGGATGCTGAGTTTACAGCAGGACAGCCCTCTGACCCTGCAGCCTTAGATCCTGCTCCTGCTGCCACAGACGCCACTCCAACACCACCGCCAACAACAGCAGAAGCTGAAGAAAATAGCCCCCAGTCACCACCACCCCAACAACAAGCCCCAAACCCTCAGCCCCAGCCTCCAACTGAGTCTCTAAAACCTGACACTCCAGTTGGAGTGAGAAAAGCAGAATTGCCCAGCACACCCTCCAGCCCCCCAGTCCCAGTCATCCATGAGCCGGCTTCTTCTTCCCTCTTCCTACCCAACCCCAATGCCAGGCCAGCCCCCGATACCATGAGCTACCTGGAGTCGGCCAGCCTGATGTCAGGGACACTGGAGTCTCTGTCCGGACTAGAGGATGGGAGCTCTATTGGTTCAGACTCTGAGATCAGCGGCATGACTGTCAGACGCACTGATAAATATGGCTTCCTTGGTGGGAATCAGTACAGTGAAGGCGGGTAGGTTTTATGATTTCATACTATTTCATACCACCACACCATACACACTCATATTGTTTAGTCACTGTGCATTTCATTCAGGGGTTTATACGCTTTACTTTATTATGGGAACTGAAATGTTGTATAGCCAAGAAAAATGTATGTCCTTTTTACTTAATGTTACTTAAACTCTGCTGCGTGAGACTCAGACAACATTCGTGTGGTTGATGACTTCATTCACACTGACAGATGTGGAGCCATGTGCATGAATTGTGGCCTGTCTGGCAGCGTATCTTCCTTTTAATCAGTCATCTTGCGCTCCTTGGTCTTCAGATTTACTCAGCCATCCATCTAACACCCCTTCATCATCCTCTTGCTTTCCCCAGTCCCACCTTCTGTTTTTCCCAGTCTCCCTCCCTCTGTTGCTGCCCTAAACACATTACTCTGTCCTTTATCTCTCCTTGGTCTGAGTCAGATAATGCTGAGAGCGCTTTTGTGACTCAAAATGTACTGACTGCGTGTGCCTTTCCTAGTATCGCCCTCCTCCACCCTTCTACTCATCATCTCTGTTCTTTTTTTCTAGATTTACTCCCTAGTCTTTCTGTGACAGACTAATTGCTTTTCTGCTGTTGAATAATTAAAACATGTATAGATTTTCTGTATGTACAGATGATGTCTCTGTGTTGATGCAGGGACTTTGTTGAAGTCATTTCAGTAGATCTAAATAGGCCTATGTGTACAAGAGAGAAAAAAAGGAACTGGCATGCTTAGAAAAAAAATCTTATCAGCTATGAACAACTCTTGTGCATTGCAAAGGACAACCGCCCACTTTATTCCTCATAAAAATGTTACCAACTCCAGCAATAACATGTATAATAATACTATGTCAGTCTTCATTTAAGTGAAAAGGACATTCGACTTGAAGTCGCCAGACAGAGAGAGATGAAATGGCTTGACATGTTCAACAACTGGGACAAGTGGATTAAACATCGCTTCCAAAAGGTATTGGCTCTGTCTCAAACGTGTACGTAATACTGTAGAAGTCATGTTTCGACTTTCCAATTAGGTTTAAGTTAACTGTGTGTTTACACTACTCTAGAACAGAGTTTCTTGACTGCTGGGTTGAGGCATTTAAAAAGCATTTTAGGAGATTACATTTAATGGAGGAATATTGTTTAATGTATTAGTTTGGTTATTGCGTTTATGGTCAGTAGAAAAACCAGATGAAGACTACTGTGTTGGAGAAAATCAGATGAAGACTACTCTGTTGGAGAAGGTCCTATGTGTTTGCTTGTGTGTTCCAGGTGAAGTTGCGCTGTAGGAAGGGGATCCCGTCATCTCTGAGGTCCAAAGCCTGGCAGCTGCTGTCCAACAGCAAAGAGCTCCTAGATGCCAACCCTGGGAAATTTGAGGTGCTGCCTTAAACACAGATGCTCTCTAACCTATATAGAAAATAAACGTACAAAGCTTTTTAATAGTTCTTGACAAAACCAAGAGACTTCTGCTAAACATTTTACCATCTCTTCGGGTGTCCAGGTGCCACAGAGGTAAAGTTCTTGGCCACCACACCACCGTGGAGACTGGGGTTTGAATCCTCCATAGTGCATCTGGCTTGCCCGGGTTATCCAATGAACACAATTATCCGTATTTGTGCGCGGGTAGAAAACTAGTTGGGGAGGGCGATTGCTGTCGCTGCACTAGCGAGACCTACAGATTGGTCCCTGTTCAGCAGAACACGCTGCCTACAAGCCACATGCTTTATACCCTCCTAGTAAAACTCCTTGATGTCAGGTGAAAACTAGCGGCTGGTGTATGGGAGGAGACACGTTTTTGTCTACACCCTCCCCAAGACCAAACGGTAGGGTCAGCACAGCAGTAATAGGGATTTTACACATAAAGAAGAGGGCTATTGGCATAATTATGAAATTTGGAGGAAGAAAAAAAGTCTACCCTCGTATATTCAGGCTCTCACATAGCCCCATCTGTGTCCTCCCCCTATGCTGTAGCTCCAGGACCTGTTCACAATAGCATTAACATCCAGAATAGGGGGGAGACTATTTTTGACCTATTTCCGAATGTCATATAAAAATGTCTGTAGTCTTGCCAAATGTAACACGGAAAGTGTTCCAGATCAGCAGCAGATCAAGAACACTCTCCCGTGTTAAATTCAGCACAGGCTGTCAAAACCTGATTTAAAAAGTTGTTTGACAAAGTTCTGTACAAACTCTTGGCTACCTTTACATTTTTGATAAGGCTTTCGGAAATGGGTCAAAAATAGATGTTAAGCCCAGCCCACCAATTCTGGATGGTAATGTTATGTGACCGAGTCCCGGATCTACAGTAAAGGAGAGGTGACATATTCTGCTCTGACAGTACAGAGCAGACAACTTATTTGTAGAGCATCAAAGAGTGCATTTACAATTGAGGAAAGTCAAACAAGCGCATTATGTGAAACTTACGGTAGGTTTTGAATTTTTCACAGCTACACTGTGGAATGTAGTTGCATTGAGAACGTTCAGCGACAGTAAAGAGCACTGATGCTTTTGTCTGATGTAGACTTTGTCTTCTTCCCTTTTCTATATTTAGTTCTTACCGCGTAGTTCAAACCAAAGATTTGTAACACAAGTCACTGGCCTGAACAAGGCTTACGTCTGTCCAGTGACCATGTTTGGCTCAGGTCTCGGGGAGCTTCAGTCCAAATCACTTTGAAGTCTAAATTAGTACTTGGAAACATGACTTGATAAAAGATTATTGAAACTTTTAACTTTCTTTGCTTTTATTTGCCTCCAGGAACTGGAGAGGGAGCCGGGAGAGGCTAAATGGTTGGATATTATAGAGAAGGATCTACACAGACAGTTCCCCTTCCATGAAATGTTTGCTGCTCGTGGTGGCCATGGGTAAATTTGAACTGCATGCACGCACCTTTTGATTGCATGAGTTTACAGCGGACGTCTTTTGTTGTCATCATACTTGAATGTCCATGTCATTAGATCATGATATGGTTTGTACTTACACTGTCCATTACTGTGCATTAAGTGGTCCCGACTTAATTGACAATTACCTAACTCAAATGTTCTTTGGTGGCTTTACCTGCAGGCAACAGGATCTCTACCGCATTCTGAAGGCCTACACTGTCTATCGGCCTGAGGAGGGATACTGCCAGGCCCAGGCTCCAGTGGCTGCTGTGTTGCTCATGCACATGCCTGCTGAGGTGAGGGGCTGACAGGGATACATACCAGGGCAGCACAATTCATTGAAAATATTTCAAAGTTGCAACACTGACTACTGTACTGCCAGAGGCTGCATTTCTCGTCTCTTGGCACTGGCCTTGTTTCAGATGTTTTTTGTTAGTATCAAGCAACTCTAATATGAACCAACTGTGGAGAGAGTTTATTATCACTGATCTGATGAAGTACAATTTATAATTTAGGCATTTAGGAGACGTTCTTAATCCAGAGCGATTTAGAATAAGCAGGTAAATACGAGGTAATACATCAAATGCATAGAAATCGTAATCTAGGATCATTGGTAAACCAAGAACCTATCATCAATGATTAGTTAGGTGCAGTAGACAGGTGTTTATGTGCACTGATAAGCCCTGGTTGTTTTTTGCAGCAAGCCTTCTGGTGTTTAGTGCAGATCTGTGAGAAGTATCTACCAGGTTACTATAGCGCTGGTCTGGTGAGTAAATTAATACTTCCAGTCATTCTTCAGTATCTCTGTCACTTGCTCACACATAGAGACACACACTATTATTTCATGTCTCTCTCTCAGACACACACGTTTATTTCATCTAATGAGTCCTCTTTATTGCTCTACCTATTTAAGGAAGCAATCCAGTTGGACGGAGAGATCTTTTTCTCCCTGCTGCGGCGTACCTGTCCCATGGCATACCGTCACCTCAAGAAGTTTAAGATTGACCCCATTCTCTACATGACAGAGTGGTTTATGTGTGTCTTCTCTCGCACCTTACCATGGTCCTGCGTGCTGCGTGTATGGGACATGTTCTTCTGTGAAGGTACGAAACGGAACGCCTCCAGGAATTCATTCCCAGGTGGTCCTCTGGGCTTTTGCCTGTGTCTAAATCGGTCTCTGTGGCTTTTCAAGGGGTGAAGATAGTCTTCCGTGTTGGCCTGGTGCTGTTGAAGCAAATGCTTGGCTCTGTGGACAAGCTTCGAGAACTGCAGGGCATGTATGAGACCATGGAGCGTCTACGCAGCATCTCACCCGACACCATCAAAGAGGACATATTGGTACAGGAGGTGGGTCTGTTTCTGGTCTTCTATCACAGTGGTTCTCAAATATTTTCATTTCAAGGACCCCAAATCGATATGTATTAGGCCGTGGACCTCCATTTGAAAATAGTTTGTGCCAGGGAAGGCCATAAGAGAAGATGATAGATTAGATTTAGTACAGAATTCTACAACTCTATTCTGTATGTGAAACATATGACCTGAATAGTCATTGTTACACCATCATCCCTTTGGGCTAACTTCACTATAATAGTGCATTTTACCTATTTCAATCTGGTGTCCCTATTTTGGCAAAAATGTTCAAAAATAGTTATTCATCTGCGAAGTGTTGTGAGGTAGTAGATTGGCTATTTTAGCTTTTCTTACATTTTTTCGTACAAAATAGGACTTAAATGGTTCAACTGTTTTTGCTGGGGATCCTCTGGAACCCCCTCAAGGACTCCATCGAGGTCCCCAGATATCCCTAGTGCCCACCTATCCTGTTACCCCTCAGATCGCCCTTTGAGAACCAATGTTTTATCACACACCCACACGAACACATCTCCTGTAACAACTTCTGCTGTTACTCACTGACACGTGTTATGTGTCATCTTTGGCTGCTGTGTCTAAAGCTTTGTTTACTTCCCCTTGTCTGTCTCCTCCTTCCTTCTATCTGGCGGCTGTCTAGATCATTGTTCTCCCAGTGACGGAGGCTCTGATCGAACGGGAGTGTAGTATCCAGGTGAGGAAGTGGAGGGAGTCCAGAGGGGAACTAACTCACCAACCTGGCCGCCGACTCCATGGGACGCGGGCCATACACGAGTACAAACGTCGAGCTGCTGCCATCAGTTCTGGAGGCAGCTTCTCTTTCCTAAGCAGTTCAATCCCTCCACCAGGGCCCCTCAGGGCCTCCTCCAGCCTGCTCTCTCTCCCCGGCTTCCGCAGGTCCAAGACTCCATTCCGATCCCAAACCAAGAAAGGCTCTTTCTCAGGGCCGTCGGGAATGGCAGGCCTGCCCCCTCAGTCACCCCCCTCCACTAGCCTAAACCAAGCACAAAGCGCTAAACCGCCCATGTCTGGGGCAGCTCCCAGGGCACCAGCACCCCAAGTTCAAAGCCCCCTTGTTGGATCTGAGGCCGGCGCCTCACCTGGACCTGCTCGGGTGTCAGAAGCCACCGCAATACAGGCTCAGCCTGGTGCTCCAGCCCCCAACCACAACCCCCCACCCAACACCTTATTACCCTCCCCTAAGATCGTCTCTGAGCAATTTACAACCACCATCCCCTCTCCCACAGCCAACAATGCCCCTCTGCCCCCCTGCCCCGATGGGGTAAAGGAAGTGGCCACAGCAGGAGGAGAGGAAGAAGGGAAGAAGAAGAAAAAGAGCAAAGAGGACAAGAAGAAGGAGAGAGAAGACGAGAAGCAGAAACTGAAGGACAAGAAGGAAAAGGAGAAGGCAGAGAAGGAGAGGCTCAAGAAGGACAGGGAGAGGATTGAGAAGGACAAGAAAAAAGAGAAAGGTGGGAAGAAAAAGGACAAAGGGGGTGGCGAGGAGGCGGGGGAGAAAAATGGAGCCGCTGCAGCCAGAGATGTGGTCTAGTTTCCCCATCACACCATCCCGGCAGACTGAAAGAACCCCCAGAAGTAGAAAGAATAATACAATAAAAGAAAAATGAAAAGAACAGGGGTTAGGAATGACTTCTTGTATAGTGCATCTCGTTAAAGACTTTATGTAGTCCAAGGATTATAATGGAGACAACTGGAATATGGTTTTAATAGTACCTGAGAGAGGGCAGGGGGCTGTTTCCCCCTTCACCCCATGCTTTCATTGTTTTAATAAGATGGGACAAGTTTCCTTTTCCTCACAACTGGAACATGGACGTAGGCTCTGAATATTTTAAGCAGATCAGTCTCTATCTCATTTTGTTTAGTTTTTATTATTTAAAATGTTTTTTAAGTTTGCGTAATTTTTTTATATATATATATTTTAAATCAGTTTGAAGGCAGAGGATAGATAACATTAAATGAAGGAAATTGTTGGACTGACAGGTTGTAGTTTTAGTGCCATAGATGAATGGCCATAGATGTAAATAGAAAATCTACCTATATAGGATCCTCTTGGCACCCCTGCTGTTATTGGCCTATTGTTTCTTATCCATGGGCCAGGTTGTTAGTAATGCCTGAAAGAAGAAGGAAAACTCAAATAAGATAAAATAAAACCTTTGAGAAATGTCTCAGAGGCTGACAGACGCTGAAAGACAGTGATGTTAGTAACGTTGTCGCTGGACGTGAGGTGGATATATTTATTGTAATGTTAAGTGTTGTGAGTGTGCGTGCCTTAGTAGTGTAGTGAAATGTGTTACTGTACTATGTGGCCTCCCCGCTATTTCCTCTGCCCCCCACCCACCCTGTACTTTCATCTGTGTACTGTCTATAGAAATATAGGATTAAATGGGTGTAAAAGGACACTGGGACAGGCAGAAGGAAAGAGGGAGAGAATAGGAGGGAGGATTATAACCACAACTAGACACTTTGCAATGGTGGCTGCAAGCTGGTTGTCTGTTGTTCTGTACACGTGTATCTAGTCCCTGACAAAACAACATATACGGAGAGTTTTAAAGTCACCTGTTTGTGTGGTGTTTAAGCCTCACTTTAATTTTCTTGTCTCAAGTAAACTTACATTGAAAGATAGCAACATAATTGCTAGTGACAAATAGTGTTGGCTTGCTATACTATTGGCAGTGACTGTGAATAGGTCCTGCAGACCAAATGTCCAACTGTCAAATTAGTATACATTTTGCTTTTTATGAACAAAATAATATAGATGTTATTCAGCCAAATGTTCATATGAGGGAGGTGGGATTTCTGTTCCTAAACTCCCATCAGAATGTGAAGTACATTTTATGAGAAGAATGAAGGATTATGTTTGCACTGCCCTGTTGCAAAGCACCACTGCTCTCAACCACTCCTAACTGGTAGTTATGTAGTACTAGTTAATTGTAGAGTGTCATCAGGCCAGTTTCAAACTTGGAACCTGTGCCTTTAGGACCTATACTGTAGGAAGCCACTTGACTGGGTGCGCCAGGTGTGCCAATGTAGCATTAACCTGAACCTGACCTTTGGGCTCTGATGTATTTATGTACAAAGTGGTTAATTTAATCAAATATTATATATTGAATTATTATTATTTTGGAGCTGACTATTTTTCTATGTGAGTTATAGACTCCTGGTTGACTGGAATGATGGCTGACTATGCACTGTATAGTCCAAGGAGGATTAAGTATTGTTGGGTTTTTAATTTTTAGAGAAAGGCTATTTCTTTCTCTTAAATTTTATTCTGTTGCACGCAATTTTTACACAACTCAATGCATGTCATTGCATATTTGAAGTTTACCGTCTTGGATTTGTCATTTGGTCGATAAAGGCTCAAGTCTCCACTCAAGTGCAGTATTAAACCCATTAGAGAGGAGGGGGCGGGGATTGGGCTTCCAGCCGAACAATAAAGATAGGAGTGTTTGACTTTACAAAAACCTTGGAGTTAAAGGTCTTAACTGTACTGTATAGTTGTACTAAGAAGTGATTTTACTTGTTCTTTTTTTTTTATGAGCTCCGAATAGGTCTGTAATTTGGAAAGTCTGACATCTTGTCTGTTTTACTGAATTATAGTGGTCATAATTATTTATTGATTAACTCCCTGACATACTCTCACTCAGTGTTCTATACTGTAACATATGTATGTGAACAGTAACTGCCACTGTACCCCATCAGTGTTTGATGGCTTGTGCCAGACAGTTGGTTTGTATACAGTACTACCAGTTTGACAGTGGGAAAACATGCCTACCCCTTAACAGCCAATCTTTGTACTGTTTTTTTTTTTTTTTTCAGGATTAGAGGGACTTTTGCATAAAAGTAGCCAACATGTCCTCTATGTTCACTGTTTTCTCTTGCTTAGTTCAGGTCTTGACATTTTGTCTTTTACAATTTAATCAGCCACACCACCATTCTCCCTTAACAGCCTTGATGTTTTGAATCCAGTAGAATCTCTAGATGCAGAGTATTGTAGTTAGTTAGGCTAACCTGAACACATCTATGCAAACTTAACTCCCAACACGACTGTTCTTAGTGTGTATCGGTGGTGGCTGAAGCACTGACCTAGTCACTGATGTCATTGCGGCTCGCAATGTTAATCAAGATTGCTGCCCTAGAAGTAGAAAAACTAATTCTATTGTCCCTGTGCACGCTTCAGTCCAAGGATTATAATACTAGTAAGAGCAATATGTCTTCGCAGTTCCTGTCTATAATCGATCATGTGTCTCTGCGCTTCAAGAGGTCTGATGTCATGATGATCAAATTAATCTCTTACTAGTTTGTGATTTCGTAATTTGGAATCAGTGCTTAGCTCTGCAATACTGAGGATCAATCAACAAATACTCTTCCAACAGGTCCTTAGTGCATTTCTGCTGAAATTGTTGCGATTCATTACCTTTAATTGGGAATGACCCACTGATGCAATTATTTAAAAGCTTTTCATTAGTATTTGTTATTTGTTCTCTCTCTCTGCTGTTTGTCTTCTGTGTGTGTGTGTTTGTGTGTTTTTTTCTTTAAGTTTACATTAAACTATCTTTGTCGAGAAGTGAAATAAAATCATAGATAATTGAATTCATTCCTTAACTACAGAAGATCTACACATGATGTATTTAATTAATGACATTTGTGATGAGTAATAAACAATAATATATTAAATAATCCTGCTATTGTCAATTTTCTTATTTAAATTGCTTTCATGTTGTGTTGTCCTGTGGTGAAAGTCACCTTCATGTACCCATTCATTTTATGTCTCTTTCTGCAGTACTTTATAAAGCAGAAATGCCCTGAAGTGTTTGCTTTAAAAAATAAACATGTGCATTTGAATTTAACAATGTAATTTTGTACTCCACTATGATAATACATGTGTGAGTTTAATAGCTACTGTATGTTAAGGCTACAGGATACAGAGATAGGGCCTATGGTTCTGATATATCACATTGAGAAGGATGACTTCAACCATTTTCAACCCATCTTCATATGATTGGTCCTCACTAATGCTCATAACATGGTACTATGTGGGATATGGACAGTTCAGAAACCTGTCCACTGGCACTGACCAGAGAGGACGTTTGCCTGACATGGGGTTATTTTTAACTCTATGCATGGGGTGTGGTTTGATGTCGACTGTAAGTGGAGAGCCACGAGGTGGCGCTATCTGTCTACTCGTCTGTCTGCCTGTCTGTCATATCGTTCTAGACTTGGAGGGAGACCAGCGCCACGCCCTATGCCATGTAGTAGTACATTTACTCAAGTACTGTACTTTAGTACAATTTTGAGGTATTTTTTACTCTACTGGAGTATTTCCAATTTTCAGTACTTTTACTTCTACTCCATTACATATCAGAGGCAAATATTTTATACCTTTACTCCACTACAATGTTTTGAAAACTTTAGTTACTGGTTACTTTGTAGATTGGTAATTATTTCAAGACATACCCACTTCAGCCCTATACATTTCAGCCATTTGAAAATAGCTGATCTACAAGCTCACAATGCATCGCGATGCAACGCATTGTGAGCTTGTAGATCTGCAATTTTCAAACATATTTTTATACATTCATTTGAAAACTTGGGAAATGGAACATTCTGCATAATGAGTACTTTATACTTTTGGTACTTTAAGTACATTTTTATACCAATACTTTTGTACTTTTACTCAAGTAAATTTTGAATTCCGGACTTTTACTTTACTTTACTAACAGAGTATTTCTACATTTCAGTATTGATACTTTTACTTAAGTAAAACATTTGAGTACTTTTTCCATCACTGGTGAACAGCCTCCCTAAATATAGCTCTATGGATCTAAGAACTGAACCAGACAGCATACCTTGCAGCTTTTTTATTTTTAAAGATTGAGTTAAACTAGCTACAAGTTGCTGCATGGCTTTCCCCATAAGGTCTGTGTATATCCTTTATTCCTACAAAGAACCTGTTGGACCCTCGTCATTTTACAATTAATGGGGTAGGCTTTGACATTTTACAGGGGCCAGTTTTGAATTGCAGCCACCCACCTGTAAGTGCTCTTTTAGAGCAGTTTTGAAGGAGAGTAAGGATTTACACTCCTTTATGACTGACATTTTTGTGACATAGCAGGAGAACAAATTTAACCTCTTGTTTGAGCCAAATCTGTGTTGAACGTGATTAGTGGAGCTCTCTCTGGTGTTGTGACATGGGTGTCTTTGTGGTATAGCATATCTTGTAGACCAGGCCCATTGCAAGTTGCTGTACTCTGTCCTCTACCCTGAGCCATCCCACCCTTGCAAAATGAGCAGGGGTTAGATGAGTGAGCTCTAGATGCGAGGCCAAGCAGTAGCCTGAACAGTCTGTTTTGGGATGTCTGGAGCCTTGTTTTTAATGCCTTTGTGGTGTTATGGTACCATGTGGTGCATGCATAGTCGAAGTGACTTTGGATGAGAGCTCCTGTTAGAGTCCTCAATGTATTCTTACTGACCAGTGAGGAGCATAATACTAGGAAAGTCTATAACTAGATGCATTTGATCGTTTCAACTAGGTATGTATGGGTTTATCATCCATCATCATCTATTCATGTATCATCTATTTATTTTTCACAACATTTTGTTGTCTATTTTTTCCAACAGAGCCACTGAACAGAGACACTATTGTACAAAAAGAGGTTTTATTCACAGTTTGTCCCTTTTTATTCATTACAGAGGAAGGTGAGGAAAGAGTCCAGTCACAATGCAATGGAAACAGCTTATGGAAGAAGGTGATTAGAATTGTGCAGGAAAGAGAGGGGGGAAAGAACTCGAAGAATGTATGTTTTCTTTCGGCTCTTTCTCTCCTCTCATTCACAGTGTTGTTGTTGTTGTTGTTGTTTTTTCACTTTTGGAGAAAAAAGTGGTCATCACTTTAAGGAGACAACTTTTCCCCTAACCTTCTAGAAAAAGGCCCTCCTTCTTCTCACCGGTTCTGTTCTACCTAGGAGGACATCTTCAAAATTTCGAATGAGGTCCCCTGGTTGGTGTGCAGTGTGCACCCATCCTCATACCACAACAATGGACTAAACCGTGCTGCTGTGTGCATCTCTCCTTTGAAACAAAGGGAGTTGAGTGGGACATAATTCACTCACACAAACACCTCAGAAGTTATCTGTGGTAAGGTAGATAGAGATGTGGAGGTGAGAAGACAGAGATCTTAAGGAAAGAGAAGGTGGATGAGAAAAGGGTTGGATGGAAAGGATTTTTAGATACAAGATCATTTTATTGAAAATAATCACATTTCCCCATAAGCAAACAAAGACATCCCACGCGCACCTGCATTCTCATGTTAGCGTCTCGGTAACGGAGAGTCTTTGAGCATGAGTTGACAGGACACATGACAGGTAAGCAGGGAGGAGGAGATATAAAGAAAGGACAAGGGAGGGCAGCAGAATAGCAAGGGATGCTGTTTTTTTTTTGCGGTTCACTTCTAGAATTCTCTTTACTCCTCCTTCTCCTCTCCGTGTGTGATGACATAGCAGATGTTCTTGTAGTCTACATTGCCAGCAACATCTGGGGGGAAGGCAGCCCACAGGTTCTTCATCTGAAAGGAGCAAATGATGAGTTAGTGAGTCACCGTGGCAGCAGAATATGATACCACTGAGATATAAATAAACAGGCCGACGGCGTTAATGTTACCTCCTCTGGGGAGAACCTGTCGCACTGGGTGGTCAGGAGCTCCTCCAGGCTGGAAAAGGCAAGGATATACAGTGAGTATTTGATTTTGTATTGTGTGATACAAATGCTATAATCATAGACGTTGTAAAGGGAATGCTCACAATTCCTTCTTGATAGTTCCAACAGCCTCGGGGTCGAGGATCTTGAAGGCGCTAACGATAACGTCCTCGGGATCAGCACCTGGGGAGAACACACAAAGTGGCTTCAAGTTACACCACAGTAGATGTAAAACACACGTAAAAAGCAAACACAGCCAAGATTGTACAAAAAATAGAACATATTCTTAACTGCACAGTTACACTAATGTAGTCATGCCATAGATTGTGATGAGTAACATAACAATGGAAACATCATTGTCTTGGCAGTGGAACAAATTGAATTGCCTACCCTTCAGCTTCTCGCCGAACATGGTGAGGAAGACGGTGAAGTTGATGGGGCCGGGGGCCTCCTTGATCATGGCCTCAAGCTCCTCATTCTTCACGTTCAACTGGCCTGATGTCACACAGTGGATAAGATTAGTGAGTACTTTCATACACACATTATGCATACGCGGTACACACGTGCATATACTGCTGAATTATGCAGGTTCGCCACTCACCCATTGAGGCCAGGACGTCCCTCAAATCATCTTTGCTGATGATGCCGTCTCTGTTCTGGTCAATGATTGTGAAAGCCTGACAGGAAGACAAACAACGTGATTATTTCACGGTACAATGTCAAACTGTTTCCCACTTGTCATCGCTACTGAGAAATATGGTGGAAGAAGCAGACATCTACGGTCATAGATCATGCTCTCTGTATGGAAAGCATGTGACCTCTGCGCATTTTAGGTTCTCCTCTGTCAACAGAATATCCATCAAAGTGTCAAGTGGAGAGTATTTACGTTGCAATCCTACAGTATGTAAACCCTGTTAGGGGATAGTCTAAAAGAAAAGGGGAACTTAAGGTGAGCCTTATTTTTTGTTAATGTTAATTTAGGAAGGTATCATTTTGGCACAGCTGTCTCCCTGTCCCCTTAATGGCCTGGTTAAGCTGCAGCTCTTACGTAGATGAAACTTGAACTTGAACTCTGTCACCACCCTTTCTCCTAACTAACACTCTCTCGTTCACACACATGCGCACATACTGACTCACGTGCACGCACACGTTGTGTGCACACACCCTCCATGCTCTCACAGACACAAACACATCCCGCTTACTGTCATCTTTCCATCTGTGCAAAGTGCTAAGACCATCCCAATATTCATGTCAGGCATTCCCTTAGTGGCTTTTAAGATGTCGTATCGCTTATCACACAAGGAATGCTCTGGTCTATTTGGAGCCCCTATCCCTTAACAACGAATTGAAATAACAGACACCATCATAATCCAATCTCTTGACAGCCCCTCCTTATAAATCCTGCATGGCCTCAGCACACTCCACCATACACAAAGTTACAAATATTCTTCCTCTTGTCTTTTAATCAAAATTTCTCTTCTATTTCTCTGTTTTGCTTGTACTCTTGTCGTGTTCAAACACAGAAGTAGCAACCTCTAGTCTTTGATTCTTCTTAATGCGGAGCACATCAGTAAGTACTTGATTATTTGATCAACATTCAAGAAACAAATACCTGCAGCGGGCAGAGGATAACTTGTATTGGAAGCCATCAACTGTTTAAAAAACTAAAAAGAACTAAAACAAATGTCCTTCCTCTCCCTCCCCGCCCTCTGTTTGCTCCCGACCTAGCATCATCCAGTTGTCGCGCTTGACATGTCACCATCAGCAGGATAACTTAAGAAGATGGCTGAGTGACAGCTGGGGGGGGGGTTTCAAAGGAGGGCTTCAGAGGGTGACAGACATTTCGCACGTTTGTTAAATTGGTAGAAGGTAAACAGGGGATCAAGCAGGGTGGCAGCTGCTGTAAAAAATAATCTACCCCAAACTCTATTTTGGTTATAAACCTCGAGAAAATCAAGGAGTGTTTTCTGTGAGATCAGACATCCTCACCTCCTTGTACTCCTGAATCTGGCTCTGCTCAAACATGGAGAACACGTTGGAGGAACCACCTGCGTCTGCGCCACCTCCTGCCCTCCTCTTTGCCTTCTTGGGTGCCTGGAGGACAAAACACATGAATCAAGCATCACATTTAGTGACCCTGGTTAACACCCAGGGTGCCACTAGCGGATATCACACCTCTAGCTGATTTCTAACCCTGGTGTTAAACTGATCATGCTGTGCTTTACAGTAGATGACTGATCTAGTACACATGACAAGTTCAGATAGCCCTCAGTTAGTACTACAATCTGACATTTGAATCTGACATTTGACATCTAAAGTAGCATGAAATAAGAATGTCTTAAGTGAGCTTAGGAAATATTAAATACATTTAAAACAAGAGAGAGAAAAAAAGAACAGAATTCTGGTTGTGTGTTTCTACACAATAGCTAATCCTATATAGTGTAATACACATACATGTCTACCAACATAGAGGCTTATTTCAAGAATGATACTAATAACACATGCATCCTGATAACAGTATGTCCATGAACAGCAGTGGGCCTCATATCCAATGAGGAAAAGACATGTCCAAAAGATTCTTGATCATTTAGAAGACATAGCAAAAAGTCCCGAAGTTGTAATTAAATTGCCCAAACGTATCAAAAAAGTTCAGTTAATCCAAAAGGGTTGGTTTGGTAAATTCTCCTCGGTTGAGATTTCCATCAGCAGCGTACAGTGATGTGGGACCCGTGGTTACTCACCATCTTTAGACGTTAAGTGTGGAGGTTGGGATGTTCAAGAGAAAGAGAAGACTGAAGCCGCGGTTGTACTCCGTTCCCGGGGGGCTTATATACCTCTTTGCTGGCCAAGCTAACTTTAGACCCAGCTTCAAGTTTGGATTGGGATAACAGACAGAAAGAGAGAGAGAGCAAGGGAGGCGGAGAGAGAGAGTAAGAGAGCAGTGAAGGATGATTTGGTGGCCAAAGAGAGGGAGATAGTATGGGGTTCCGAGATATCACCTTACAGGAGATCAGAAATAGACCCAGGAGTCTTGGAATTAAGTAAACCTGATAGCTCAGGGACAGTGCCATATATTTGGAGTCCCACGTGGACTAATATGGACATTGAGGACATAGAAGCTTGTGGGATCGGAGGACACCGTTTCTCCCGCCCTCCTTAATTCGGTCCATCGGCAGCAGTCTACAGGGAGACACATCAACCACTCGCTGACTTTATTTTTGGTTTGTGATGCCCATTGCGATATTACAGACCGAGATGCAAGCATTCTATAGCTCAGCAGCTGATATAGGGTTTACCCTGTATTCAGAACACTCTTCCTAAGTACATTTTCTTATGTTGAGTGACGGGCTGTGATGTAACATTTTACTGCATAAGTGATGATTAACACTACCTTGCAGGAATCCCATATAATTATGTAAATGGCTGTAAGAGTATCATGCCCATTCCTAAATCTAATCATCAGTGCAATTCATCCCGGCGACATGGGTGAACGAATGAAAATAGATCTTGATACAAAGACTGACCACTTTGAGTTGTGTTTGTATAAGAAACACCTAATATTTTCTTCAGTGTAATTCATGGATTTGAAACAAACACAACAAAAGAATGCTAAGGGCTGTTGTAAACCCTTAACTGATCAATGATTGTAGAAGGTCTGGAATCAAGTAATTATATCAATGTAGTCTTACAGCCTCCTGCCTCTGAGTTCATGTTTAGGAGGTGTTTTTATATTTTATTTAAAAAAATGTATATACAGTATAAATGTTTTACTTAGAATGGTCCCCGAAAGACATACCTAATCTCTTATTGTTATGCATATGCTTTCTAATAAGGGAACTTGGCAGTGAAGACCTATTGGCAATTGTAAATAAATACCGGCACTTATGTTAGATCCTACCTGTGAGTGAAAATGAATAGGAGTGGCATATGGATACCTGTTTATGTTTTGTTCATATGTCACATCCTCCGATGAGGTTTCATTATTAGTAATGACGGCAGTGCTTAAATTAACAACACCATCTCAAACATCTTCAAGTTCCAGTCTCTGGCTGTGGTCCTTAGTTCCCATGACTAGGAAGGTTCCTCTTTAGCAAAGGCCCCAGTCATGGACACATTTCCACCTCTCCTCACACTCAGACTGTACGTACCCTTCCTGCTCACCCCTCATACCCGCACCCCCTTTCCATGTCCCCTTCAAATAAGGGGATTACTTGACTGGCTGATGGCAGCAGACATTCTAAAGAGAGTATAAAAGGGACAGCTGAGGGTGACCAAAATAGCAAAATAAAATTGACAGTCTGCCAACACCCAACTCCCTCAACGCTTTGCTTAATTTTTCTTTTTTCTTTTTTACATCCAATTTAACCGGTGACAAAAAGACAGAATTGTTTCTGGTTTTCACCTTATAAATATGTGTATTCTATTTGTCTCTTTGAGAAGTTTATTTTTATCCCTCTCCTTGTCCTCGCCTTGCCCTCTGGGTCCCGCCCCAGAAACCTTCTCCCTCACTTGCAGTTCAAAGCTGAGGGCCAATAAAAAAGGTGGGCCTGATTCAGGAGGCAGATTGTCAAGCCTATGATCTTTACTCATTTTGAGAGCTGGAATCAATTGGATCCAAGACATTTTCTAGTCATTTCCACCTTTATTTGCAAAGGTCTTTGACCTCTACTTCTCACCACCTTGTTCCAGGAATGATTGTGGCATGTGTCACTCTCTATACGTTATTGACTGTCATTCATAATCCAATGTACTAATAGAGGTTCAATTAGTTGTTCATTATTAGCTCAGGAAGTAAGCTCAGCTGAAGGTCACTAGGGAGATATTTGATATTTGATACTTTTAAATTACTAAATTAAAAATTTCGTACTGGAATACCTGACCCAACTGCCAGGTCATACAGGGCAGAACTGTTAGTATAATTCACCACACAATATTGACTGCCCTTTGCCTGATGTATATACTTGGTTGCTCACTTATTCATCCTTCTTCTGCTGATTGTATAGTCTGTATATCTTTGGTCACAAATGTATTCATAGCTCCGCCAGAATTATGTTTTCACCCCTGTCCGTCCGTTTATGTGTCTGTGAGCAGCTAATTTTGTGCACCGCTGGACCGATCGTCGTGAAACTTTGCACGCACGCTCCCAGTAGGCCAAGGAAGAACCTCTAACTCTATATTTTCAGATCGGCCTCATGGTGCCGCTATAACAGGTGTACAAAAATAAATAAATACAGGACATGTCAGGACAAAGCCGTGTCTTGACGGCTGTGCCACTTGACTGACACAGCCCTGTGTAGTCAACCCAACCTGGCGAAGATCTACACTTCAAGGAGTGCACTTTACTAGTTCATTATTTTTCTGTATTTTCTATGTTCTTTATATTTCTCTTGTTGGTTGCAACATATGGACATACCCTACCTAAAGTACCAGAGAAAATGCAATTCTAAACTGTATACTATACCATCATCTCTGTTTACTGACCATATACTTATTAGGTTTGATAGTTTATTACTTAAACCCACTAGTAGTACCTTGATCTGTATTATAACTTGTATTTCTTACCTTTCTTATTAATACCCAGTCTGGCTGTGTCTGCCATACTAACATTTCACTGTTCATACACTTATAATCATGTGACAAATAAACTGTTTATACACTTATGATTATGCGAAAAATAAGGCATTTCAATCTTTGAACCTTTAATTACTGTATCAATTTTTGTTTTTCCAACCTGCAGTTGTGCAGGCAATTAGTATAACTCAAGACCTGCATTCACTGCATTGTACTGACAACACTGCTTGCCCGTAAAAAAAACAAAACAAAATAAACATTGTGATTTATATTCTGCTGCCTTAGAGTTGTTAATATACACAAATGTTTACATTCCATGGGTTCTCTGTGTAAAATGATACACCTTGCCACGCTCCCCAAAACCCATCTATCACATTTTAGATGCCTGGTATGTCTGTCTGTAGGGGCTGGAATGTGGAGAAGCTCCCAGCTTGAGCGATGGGGGGGATACAAGCTAAAGAACCGACATGAGAGAGGTCATGTGTAAATCTATATCCTAGTCACACATGGACAACATACGGCCTGAGGGCCGGACCCGGCCCTTTGACCATCTCAATCCGGCCCTCCAAGTCCTCAAAGAAATACAAAATGAGCCCCCAAAAAGGCAGCATATGTTTATGGTTTTGAGGGAAATTAATTTAACTTGACTCAAATGAATTATTATTAATTAATATACCATTTGAGTACATACCTGGATTCCATATTTCATCTGTAGTATGTACTCAAATGTTAAATGTTTATAATATAACAGTAGGCCTATGCCTCGAGTCCACATTTATAACGCATATAATGCAATATGTTTGTGATACAGTACAGCTGTAAAAGAAAGAGAAATTGGGAAACAAATAATGTTGGCCATATTGTAAAGTAGTCTGTCGTGTCTACCAAATTCATACGGTTTTAATACAATTCAGCAATGTGTTTTAAGTTTCAATCCTATAGTAAAATGTTTGGCCCTCACTTTATCAAAGTCAGTATAGCTCTGTAAGAAAATGCTGCCCACCCCTGTGTGTGTGTGTGTGTGTGTGTGTGTGTGTGCGCGCGCGTGTGTGTGTGTGTGTGTGTGTGTGTGTGTGTGTGTGTGTCATATGTT
This sequence comes from Gymnoscopelus microlampas, assembly GCF_963454915.1. Lineage (NCBI taxonomy): Eukaryota > Metazoa > Chordata > Actinopteri > Myctophiformes > Myctophidae > Gymnoscopelus > Gymnoscopelus microlampas. Next base: position 30,137,850 of record NC_139948.1, on the reverse strand, counting down.
GTGATAATGATCTCTGTGGACTGATTGGAAATCAAGTCAGACTTGTGTAATGATCAGAGTAAAGGTGTATGTAAATTAATTGCATATGCACTTGTCTGCATTCTAACTTATCTGTCTCACAATTGTTATCACAGCTGTACTGTCCTTGTCCTTGCACTCACAGGCTTCTATAAATTCTTCCCCTATTTTTGACTAAATCACACAGCTAAGACTACCTTTAATTAATGGTTTCAAAAGATTTTACCCATGGCGCCCTCTGCTGTTTACTAGCTGCCATGTGTTTTTTTCCATTATTTCAACACTTCCTCTTGGGTCCATTCATTTTCTCCAAAGACAGTAGGCTATGGTAGCAAATTCAAACATAATATGCTGAAATTCGCACATATTACTTGATATAACTAAACATAATAGATAGATGTTCATAAATGTGTATTTTATGGTGGTAGGCATATAGTAGCTCTGCCTGAGGCTCAGAAAATCCTTGTTTGGAGGGAGCAGCAGACAGTATCCTACACAGGAGACCAGGGTTTGAATCCAGGTTACACAAACATTAGATTTATCTTTATTTATCTTCATAGGTCCGTTTGTTTGTGGATGCATGTGTGGCTTATGTGCGTGTATTTGTATTTATATTTGTAGAGTATTTTTGATATATCTATTTATGTATATTATTTATACAGTGCACATAATTATGGCTTTGCCTTCTCAGTTAATGTCCCACTAACGTGATGTGTTAGTTGACCTTTAATCGAATAAAAAAATGTTGTAGATGAATTAGTATACACATATTTGTTGTTACTTGAAATTAATAATTTCTGCCATCAAACCAATAAGCACAAAACTGTTATTTAACTTAAAAACAGAAATACTTAAACCTTAGAGGATAATCAGGTATAAGAATATGTTACCAAATATAAAATATACAGATCTTACTAATCAAACTGTTCTAGAAATAACACTGACATTGATATGATCTAATTGATCATATGAAATGGAGACATATTAAACACATTTAAAATAGCTTTAAAAATGTCTGTGCAGTATCTATGCTGCACATTGCACAATGTTCTTAAGCATATCTTCATAATACTGAAAGCATACTGTAGCTCTAATTTGACACACATGGATGACTTCAGTTTTACTTAACTGTCTTGTTTGCTTCACAGTGTAATACGCCTATCACCCTAAATCTATGAGATCTTCATCACTTTGTTCTTCCTCCACCTGTTTAGTCTTCAGCCAGTCTTTCCTCGCTTGCATCACTTCCTGTCCATAATAGTCATGGAGTGTACTGAACTCCTCAAGTGGATCCAAGCCCACTAAAGGCCATTCTCCATAAAGAGGTGCTGGTCCATTAAGAGGGGTGACATGAGCGTTTCTCTTGGGCCAAAGCTTAGGGGACTTTTTATTTGTCACTTTTGTAGGTATTGAAGGTGCATGTAAAACATGGCTGTCACTAAAGCTTCTGCCCTCTCTGACCATGGTCCTTGATCCCTGCACCAGGAGGAATGAGCCAGAGTTGGGCATGCTTGAGGGCTGGTTGAGGCCCTTTGCGATAAGATGACTTGCAGAAGAGCACTGATGGGATTCCCCAGAACCATGGTCACGTTTCGCTTCTGTAGAAAGAATGGAGAATGTTGTACAAATTAAACTATAATCACATGTCAGAACAATGTCTTAACATACAACACAAAATGATACACACCTTCATACTGCTTGCCTAAATCTCTCACCAGCAGTGATAGATAACAGTGGCTGGCAGAAAGCAAGGCTTTGATCCAACTCTCCTGAGTCTGACGATCCTCAGCTGCAAATGTGTACGTTTTGAGTCTGGGCCCTTGGAACACGAGGGAGATTGCAAACATTCCATTGCGCTCACAGTGCCGGACAGCACATCCTTCAAGGACGATGACACCCAGCAGGTGGCGATCAGCGGGCCGGTCCTGGTAGAAGAGTAGGTTTGCCTTTAAGACAAACCATCTTCTCCGGTAAGATCCATTCCTCTCTTTCTATGAAGAAATGTTTTAAAGGTGACAAAAAAGTTAGATAGTAAGTCACAGGTAACACTTGTTGCCTTGTTAATAGATAATTCAAAGCAGTTTTTTCCCACAAACCTTTTTGTACAGATATCCTTCCTTGTCCACAGGAGAGGTGCATGACAGGTAATGGGTTAAAATTTTCTCATGGATCTTCATTACCCTTCAAGAAGAGTCTGTTTCCACATTGTGAGAAATACACAGCAAAATCAATTAATTTAACTCTGAAAATGTGTATACACAGCTACTGGTCCATATAAATGGAACTGTGTATACTATGCATAATGCATATACAGTGTGCACACGCAGGCGCACGCACGCACGCACGCACGCACGCACGCACGCACGCACGCACGCACGCACGCACGCACGCACACACACACACACACACACACACACACACACACACACACACACACACACACGTACATGTGTGTATATATATGTATATGTATGTGTGTGTGTGTGTGTATATATATATATATATATATATATATATATATATATATATATATATATATATATATATATATATATACACACACACGCACACACACGCATACACGCACACACGCACACAAACACACAAATACACACACACACACACACACACACACACACACACACACACACACACACACACACACACACACACACACACACACACACACACACACACACACACACACTCATAAACTTTCCTCATAAATTACTTTACTCATTACAGACATCAAACATTCTGGTTTTAAGTCATAACCGCATAAACAGCACTGATCTAAATCATTGTTTATCAAGTTCTGCTCAGTAGAGCTTCATTGTTTGCCTTAATACAATTGCTGTGCATAACTTTATAAAGCAACAACAGGCATAGTAGAAAACAGGTGTATTCATATCAGAATAAGCAAGGTAATAATAACAACACTAGTAGTATATTAAGATAATTTATAACAGCAAAATAGTATAGATTTTTTTTCCATCACTACTGTAAGTCAACAATAAGCCCCCCTGAAAAGTGTTAGTCTTACCTTTGATAATGCTGAATGACTCCTCCAAATGCATAGGCTTTACATTATTTGCTGGTACAGATGTGTTCTACTCGTCCTCATCATTCCTACACATGCAACCATTTGTAGCTCCCTGGTTGAGATACATCTAAAGAAAGACAATGTTTAAATATAAAGTTTCAGGTTACTAACACTGGTTCTCCCTCGGGTGCTGGAGGACGAGTGTTGAAATATAAATAACTCGACCCACTTCCTGGTAACAAAATCCTGACACATTATATTCTCTCTCCTCTACGCATGAGTCCACCTTGTGCAGATGGGTCAGTCTCAACCGGAGAGATTCTACAGGTTCTACTGTGCCTCATCATGAGCCATACTACCTGGAAATTAGATCATACAACACATTAAGGGTATTTTTATGCTTCTGCCTTCTGTTTCTCACTTCCACATTCTTTATACCGTTGTACAGCATGTACTTTTTTGTTTTCTCTCAGGGAAGTTTTTTCTGTTTTGTTTTTTGTTTTGGGTAGTATGATGCATAAAAACTAACATGGGGATATTGTAGTTAATATATATTGTAATAGATATTGTCTGCCTGATATTATTTGACTATCCCTGGTTGTGGGCACGTGAACAGCTTCTCTTCACTTAAGCCACCTGCAGAAATTCTGGCCTATTTGTGCATGTTTCATCTAAGGCAATTCATGACTAAACTAGGAGGAGGCAGGCCCTGCCTCTCTCCATCTAATCTGTCTGTCTGAGCCTGAGGCATTGGGCAAGGGATATAATAAAGGTAGACTCAGTAGACACTAGACTTGCTATATGGATACAAAGAGTTGGATGTAGTAGTGTGGCATGGTGTCATGACTAGGACAAACATTAGATTACAATTTTATAGCCTAATGTTGCAATATGTGTGCACAACCCTCCAGGCTCAAACATCAGTAGTAGTCTGAACAGATCTCTGTCATTCTCTGTACTGTGTAATCTGCAAAGTGTGATTGTTCATACATTATTATTGTCAATTATGTTTGTATCTCCAGTCAGTGATTGTAAATGTAAGTGTTGGTAGTTTTCACTAACCCACAGTTTCGAGTCCTCCTTAAGAGGAAGTAAACACTGTAATTGACATTACGGCTACATAAGTTGACAGTCATTTGTACTGTGCATGAAACTGAAAAGTAATGACATTTAGGATGAGATGTATACAGCTATATCTGAAAAGTGACAAAGCATCATGCCAGCATAGTTTCAGGAATGAAACCTAAGATCTGTGCATGTGTGTGACACTGCATGAGATGGAGAGAGAGAGAAAAGAGACAGATTGGTCTCTCAACCCATACACACACACACACATGACATATTTAACATTAAATTCAATAGGGATGTTCCGCTCAGATCAACCAACATGCTTGTTTGGTAACTATGTCTGTGATTTCAAGATGGCGCTGTATAAGGCCATATTCGTTTTGGTACATGCATTGGCGTCAGCACTCTCACTTTTCAATTTCTTTATAATAAAAAACAGGTGGGATCAACAACAGATGTATTTCAACAACAGAACAACGCAAACAGTACTAAAAACAGCTCTGCACATCCCCTGTGAGCTGTGAAGTGTGAACCCACCACCACCCCGAACCGGCAATCCCATGTCAGCTGGCATACTACATCAACAAAAACATACAAAAATAAAGAAAAAGAACTAACATATGGTGCCAGCTGCAAGGGAGCTGCAAGGGGGAGGAGAACCCACCCATGCTGCCAGGGAAACTAAAACTAAAAAAGAATAAAAAGGCACCAGGTTGTTGGACTCAATCATTGGTCCAACCCATTACTCCCCACTTCACATCCCAGTCACTCCCATTCTCAAAACAGCCCAAAAAAAGAAAGAATTGAAATCATGAACGTCGGCACAAACTATGTCAAAGGGGCTAAAGACTAGGTAGCTCACTGGCTGCTTTGGGTTACATGTCCATGGACAAAAGACTGTGAAATGATTTCCTGTGTTGTATACTGTATGCTGTGCTGCTGGTGTTAATGCCTAAACTTCTTAGGCATTTTAACTATTTTGAAAAACCTTTTGAAATAGTGATAATAGCCGATCTACAAGCTCACAACGTGATGATGTAGATCTTTTTCAAAATCGTAAAAAATGCCTTATAAATGTAGGCATAAGGGTAAGGCGCCGTGCAAGATAGGGCCCCTTGGTCCACTGCCAGCAACGTGCACAAGGTGATCGGCCTAATCTTATGCAAAATTAGCTGCGGACACACACCTGATAAAAAACGGATCTGGATATGATGAACATCAACCACAATAATCACTTCCTAATACAAAACGGATCTGGATATAACCACACAAGGTTACACTATTGGAAAACACAACACAGGGAGATGTGATCAGTAGAGCATGTAATGTTGTAGAGCATTTGATTATATATATATATATATATATATATATATATATATATATATATATATACATACATATATATACATTTTTATTTCTTTTTACAGTTGCTGCCTTTCAAAACACAAATAATGCAGTAGCCAAACAATACATACAAAATAATGAATACAAATAAACAAAAAGTGTCTCTCTTTGAAGTAAATAAAAGCTACATCAATATCTGCAAAAGCTTACAAAATGATATTTTGTAAGGGGTTCCTGCGGGTCAAGCAAAATCAGTAACACACTGTTTAACCACTTTAACCTGATTTTATAATTCGCTATCAGAAAATAGCCGATCTGCTATTTTCAAAACATTTAGAAAAATCTTGAAAAAAAATCTTTTTTTTAAAGAATTACAACACAAATCTCTTATCGGGGTCGCTGGCACAAAATCGTTTCAGATGGGGTCCGTGGCCAATTACATTTTATATATATATATATAATTACATTACAATTTGGGGTCCTTCACATGAAAATGTTTGAGAATCACTGCTGTGTAGACTAGAGAGAATATGATTTATAAAGAATGCAGCTAATTCAAAGTATGTTATGATTTTACATTCTAAGGAAAACTCTGGGGTAAGGTGTTATAGATGTATATTAGAGTTACTTAAAGTAACTAATTTGATAGAGAATATTTGAGTTTAATTTTCATTTGTTTATATATTTATTTTCTATTTATCATGGACTCTGGTCCTATGCTCTGGTCTCTTCATTTGACCTACTAGTACTACTGAAGAGACCAGTTGGTGGCGGTAATGCACATCATTATGTTTGCCAACAACAGCCAATAAACTGTAACAGAAGAAGAAAACACGAACACCAACGAACCACGCACGAACAAACTTGCGACCCAAACAGAACCATGCGAACGAACGTCCCTTGAAGCATTTACTCCAGGTTTGGCTATATTTATTATGGCTATATTAGTTTAATAGTCGTGTTATTATCTGATTTATTGAGTCGAATAACGGACGTTAGCTGCATTGATCTTAACTAAACGTTATCTAGCATTAGAAAACGGAACATGCGTTGCTTTTTCTGCACCCACTGTCTGCTTCTAGTGTTAGCTTAGCTGGCTAACTGCTACATTACAGAAACACGACTGTTTGTTTACCACACAGAAACGTATTCAATATAATGGTACTTTACACGTGCCGTGCTATCCACAACATTAAAGAAACGTTGGATGTTTACCTTCTCCCCGCTATTGCTAAGTTGAGCTTTATTCTAAGCTTGCGAGGTGGTTGTTGGTTGTTTTAACCTGTTTTCCTCTCCATCAGCAGCACCATGTCTAAAAGAAAAGTAACTTTTGAAGACGGTAATGGGGAGTTAGATCTGGATGATGACCCAATTCCTAACAAAAAGGTGCAGTCTCTTGCATAACAAGCCTCGGATCAAGACTATCATAGTTGTATTGTATCGATTTCGATGTATTTGATCGAGTCTGACTTTTACTTTCCGATCACATTAGGATCCGAAAGTAAAAGTCAAGACTCGATAAAATGCATCTATGATAGCCTTGATTCAAAGCTATTGCATAACAATAACATTGTACTGAGTGTACATACAGCACTGAACTTCACAAGCCCATGCAGGCATGAACAAACGTTTCAATAATGTATTGGTCCATAATATTTTATTTGTTGGTTGGTTAGTCCTCATTCAAGTCATGTTACTGGCTTACCATGTTGATGTATTGATTTGCTACTTTGAAAAAATAAAAATCATTTGATTTGCCTCTTGCACATATACATGATATAATAAACACAACTCACAACGGGTGTTCTAATTTAAGGAAGGGGATAAACTGATGTGGGCATAGCCTAATAGTTAAGATGCTTGTCTTGGTCTGATTGTGTTTAACATGGCAGGCAATACTGTGTATTGTATTATAATAGGTGTGTTCTGGGTTTACATGAAATGCTTTAAAAAACCTTTTTGGAGTCTCATATGACACCGGTGCTGATTTTTTTTAAACAAAATGCCTGAAAGCGTGCTAAGCGGGCACATTAAGCTTAATCAAACTGTAGTTCAAATTGATATCCCATATAAGATGATAACTTTAATTTTATTGTTGTAAAATGTAAATACCATAATTGAGATGTGAGAATAAATACAGCAGTGGCGCTGACCTTTTCTTTTCTTTTTTTTCTCTCTTTCTCTGGCTGGTGAGTCAGATTTGTGAAGAAGTGAGTGGGCCTGGCTCCAGATTCAAGGGAAAACATTCCCTTGACAGTGATGAAGAAGATGAAGGGGATGATGACTCGAAGAGCAGCAAGTATGACATACTGGCCAGCGATGATGTGGAGGGTAAGTCTAAACATTAGATTATTTGTTCTGCACTTGTGAAGTGATATATTTTGCTGGCTTGCATTTATTAAAGTTAGCAACTTTTGTCAATATATTGTATAAACATACTATAAAAACATCTACCCTGATCCCTACACACATCATTGTGTCTTCAACTACACATGCTCCCGAGTCTCTCGATTCTGCATCTGTGTTTTGTTTAGCAGTGGGGTCCAACTCTGTTCTTGTCATTCTCTGGTATAATACAAAATTACCAACTGGCCCTTTTTTATCAGAGCACATTTGCTATGATGGATCTGTTTTGTCGTTTATTTTTCCAGAATAATTGGTTCAGATCTATAGGTTTTTTTAAGCCATGTTTGGAGGTAGAAATTAGCTTATGACTCTCGCTGGCTGGGCAAACCTTCCTCTTGTGTAGAATATTTGGCTTGTTGTTCCAACTATGATTTTAAATGGTAACTAATAACTAAATGAAACCTACTGTGCAACTGCATTTAGAGATGTTTCATGTCCGCTCGCACCAAAACATTGGATTTTGGATTGTGATATGAAAATTAATAAAATCAGGTTAAACGGAATATGATCATGCTGTGATATTGTCGTACCCAGATTCCCAGCACAGACACAAACATTTAAAGAGAGCCGTTGTTTGAATAGAGTACACATTGATATTAAATTGATTGTTTTAATGTTTCCCCTTTGGCATCTGGTAAAGTCCCATAACATTCCCAAAGACACACACTTATAGATCGTCCATGATGGCATTGATTTCACTAAGTTCTGTGCTGTGATGCATCTCCCTGTCAAAGACAACGTAGGAGTATTTAGTCCAATAATGGCCTTTTATTTAACACTTAATATTAACGGGTCAACTGACATTCTCAAATCTCTCTGTCTCTGCCAGCCACACGTCCAACTCCCTCTCAAATACACGCATTCCCTGCCTACCCATTACTATAATTCCTCTAACCTTGTGCTAAGCAAAATATTTTCCTTATATGACACCACCCCTCCTACTCCAGCCGCCCCTGGCGATCGGATTGTATCAGCATGGCCACAAATCACAATATGAAAATAACAAGGATTGCCCAAGCAAGGTTGATGTGTACTAAATACTTTTTTTCTTTACTCTGGGAATGTGACGTTTTTAGGACAAGAGGGAGCAACAATTGACTGTGATGAGGGGATTCCCATTACACCCTTTAACCTGTCGGAGGAAATGCAGGAAGGACACTTTGACTCTGAGGGGAACTACTTCATCAAAAAGGATGAACAGATTAGGGACAACTGGCTGGACAACATAGACTGGGTAAATGCAGTTTTTGTGATTATTTCCTCTATCTACACATCTGTGTGTGTATGTATATACCGTATGTGTACACACACACACACACACACACACACACACACACACACACACACACACACACACACACACACACAAATTGTAATCTATGTGTGTATAGGTACAGTGATGTTTTTTGGTGGTCAATTGAGTAAAGTAAAATAGCATGCGTCCACTGGACAGAAACCTACAGTAGTAACCTACAGTTTTCATATTGATTTGAAAGATCAGTATAATTAGGTTAGTATGATGTCTACTTTATGCATTTCTGTGCCTACGGTACACATATCCTACTGTACACTGTATTCACTACTACTTGGAAATTCAGAAACTCAGAATACATAAGTGACAAAGTAAGACAAAATAATAATAATAGGAAAAATATTATTTACAGAAATGGATAGGAACTATAGAACAACAAAGCTATGCGGAAGGGGGAAGCATAATAGAGACAGAACAGAGATTTTTTATTGCTCTGGTGTTTTTTACAAAGCGGTATTCCCTTCAAATTATTTATTTACGTTTTAAGTCTGATTTATGCTTGTGTCGCACCGAAAAGAACGATTTACAACATGTCGTGGCACCTCAAGAGTTTCGGTGTGCAACAGTGCCGTTCGACAAACTATAAATACACATAGCCAGCGGAGAGGGAGGGGGGCTCACTGCCTGTAGAGAGAGGCAGTCACTCAGGAGAGAAGGAGACGAGGCCTGCAGGTGTGTTCATGTTGGCTCTGGGGATCATCTCAATGCGGGAATGTCTCGCATTATAAGTGCTGAATTTGTTCATAATGTAGCAAGATAAAAGTAGTATGCGTCCTGTGGGCCGGCCCCGCAATGGTTTTCTGATGCGTCCTTGTTGAACTGTACAGTAATAAAAAATGGTCTTTCCTTAGGTCAAAATAAGAGAACAACCTTTGAAGCAAAAGAAGAAAGGTCTGGCAGCCAAGCGTAGACGCAGAGTGGGGGATGAGGATGAAGCTGAGGAAGAGAAAAAGAGAGAGGAGCAGCAGGAAAACAGTGAGACTGAGGAAGATATGCAGGGAACCGAGCCTGCAGAAGACCCGCTGGCGTCCTACACACAGTATCAGCTCACACAAGCTGTGGTGGAACTTTTGTCACCAGGGGAAACTGTCGCTGCAGGACTCCGCCGGTTGGGAGGCCTAGGAGGACGAAAGAGGAGCAAGCTGAGGGATGAGAATGAGAAAACGGAGGAGAACAAAAGAGATACGGAAAAGCTCGACAGGCTCACCGCACTGGCTGACAGACTGGTGGGGAGTGGGATGTTTGAGATCTATCAGCAAACCTATGAAAAGCTGGCTTATAAATTGAAGAGCATGAGCCAGAGTCAAACAACTGCAATCAGAAACAACGATGACAGTGATGAAGAGGAGGAAGAACTTGACATGTTCGCAGATAAAATCGATGAGAAGCAGGGCAGCAAATCCCAGGACAAAGAGCATAACGGAGGTAACTCATTGATTACAGTGCTCCTAGTGTGTGATTTTAATTGTTAAAATCTGCTCTTTTTTAACCCTGTTTGCTCTCCCCTTAGTGAGTGATGATGAAGTGATGTGGGAGTACAAATGGGCCAATGAGGAAAGTTCAGAACTATACGGACCCTTCAGCAGCCAGCACATGCAGGTATTTTTACGATTATGTTTGTTATGCAAATATTGTAAATATGGTACATTGGCTCATTTGTGGTTGCAAAGGTGCAAACCTGGACCACTACAATACATTCTTTGTCGTTCAACATGTTTCTTCCTTTTCTCCCAAATGTTGCACAAGAGTGTGTGGTATAAGTGTGTGATGTTCTTCTTTTTTAACTAACCAAACCGGTGTGACCGGCTCTTGGCTTGCACTTGAAAGTTTTTGACAGTCTGACAAACAGTGGCTTATGCATGTTTGCAGCTAAAACAATAAGTAGCATGTATGTCCAATTAACACTTTTATACACAATAGCCAGAATGTCAAGATGTAATATTGCTGGTTTATAATTCATATAGTCAGAGCTTGTGGAAAAAGAGAATGCATGTTGTAACTTTAAATCCACAACCCACCTTTCATGAGTGTGACGTGATAGTTAAGAGGATCAGTGCCCATTTACCTGTCAAACTACTTCTCTAGAGTGAGTGATGCCCAGGGTCATACCACCAGAGGGAGCTCATTTTACCGTGTTCCCCAAACATTCGGCTCAAACATGGGGGGGAAATGCATTCTACTATGCTTTACCAAAAGCCATTTAATTAAAGATCTCGACTCTATGTACCCAAACTGAAAACAAACATAAAAGGATGACTGACTCCAACATACAATTGGGCTTAGTAGAACACCCCTGCCCCCACCCCTCTTTTCTCTGTAAATATAACTTTTGCTACTACTGGCGCTTTTACTGACATGTATTTGTTTGTATGTATTGTATGTCTTACTGATGAATTGAGTACAATGGACCACAATGGAAACAAGGCTTTTTGTGTTATCCTTTTAGCATCATGTTTGACTGTACTACATGTACTGTTAATAAACTTGTTATTAAGGTAGTGTCCTTAGCCAAATTAAATTACATTAAGTGCACAAGTAGGGAAACTGAAGTTGAAATCCCATAGCAGTCACTGCGTCATACTGCCACAGGCTGGTTTTACCTTTAACCCAAATCTGACCAGGTGGGCTTTAATCTTCTTACTGTCTTTTCATTTCAGGACTGGGTGGATGAAGGCTATTTTAAAGATGGTGTTTACTGCAGGAGGGTCGACCAAGAAGGCTCTCAGTTCTACAACTCCAAGAGACTAGACTTTGAGATTTATATGTGATTTACCATTGTCTTACTCAAAATTATCTTTCCTCTCACCACTGTCCAGTGTTTTGATTTGATGTCAAATTTGGTGCATCAGATTGAGATTTAATGTCATGTTTTAATAAATTGCTCATTTGGCTTGTTCCTCTGACCCATTATTTTTCTTAATTTTAATTGAGTCGGTGTTCATGAAAATGCTCACTGTATTGATTTGGTTCCAAATTGATAAAGATGTTGGGATATTATTGGGTACAAAAATATTTTGTTAAAATGTTAAAGCACTACATTCTGATAGTAATCATTGCTATAGTATAGACTAGAGTCTTTGTTCAGTAACATGGGTCTCCCTGTCTCTACAGCTCTTCAGTAAACAGAGAATACATTTTTCAGGATGTTATACCAATTGTATCCAATCAGGAGAGAGAACTCCACAAACGTATCCGCTTCGATTTTAGTGTTCCAGTGCCAATTTTGTCTGGTGGGTGGGACCAAAATGCTAAACATGCTGCCTGCTCCCGCAAATGCACATCATATCATGTCGTGTTGCAACGCATTATATGCATAGATATGAGAGTCGGGAGGGGGTCTCCAAGGAGAAAAGGTTGGGTACCACTGACTTGGACTTGATTCATAGTCAATTGACCCTATAGTAATAATAATAATAGATTTGATTTATAATGCCCTTTACATTTACTTTACATCCGATGATGCCAAGTCTTGCAGATGAGAGGTTAGGTTAGTCTAGCCTGTACACTGAGGGAAGTGGTAATATATCTATATCACAATCACCTTTCAGAATTGGAATCATACTGCCAAAGACTGAAAAAATATTACATTACAGTATAAAATAAATAGCCATTGTCTGTAAACAGTTGAAGTGAAGAGAACACAGGCAATATTTACGCCATGCCCCACCAGTGCACCACCCCACCCAAAAAGAAAAAAAAAGTGGGATGTCCGTGATTTGATGTGTAGAGTTAAAAACAAATAAACCCTTCATAGAATTGATTTACAAACTACCAACTGGTGGTACTGGGCATTAAGCCGTAATTAACTTCAATTTCCAGGTCACTCGAGGACGATTGAGTGTGTATGACATGTATATTGTATATCCATGTTTGTGGGCTAAAGGCTACACTTTTCTGCGTTGCTTGAAGCGGCGTCATCTGATTGGTCCACTGCCGGGAAGGCCTGTCTGGCGGAAAGCTATGTCAATGTGCTATTGGCTGATGGGACGCGACTGCACCGTCGTGATTGGTTGGTATGATGTGACCGTTTCGTTGTGGTTGTTGGCTGTGTTGCCATGTCTGTTTATTATAAGTGATTTTGGGCTTGTTTTTCTGTTAAGTTGCTTGTAAATATTATTTGGGCTTGTTTTTAAAGTGTACTTGCTTATTAGGCTTGTTGCTATAGTGTACTTGCTTATTAGGCGTGTTGCTAAAATGTACTTGCTTATTTAGGCTTGTTTCTATAGTGTACTTGCTTATTTAGGCTTGTTCCAATTTGTTTGAATAATTATTTAAAGCAGTGGTTCTCAAATATTTTCATGAAAATGTTTTGTATCAGGGGGATTTGTGTTGTTAGAATGTTTCAAAAATAGATATTCCAAATATTCCACATTTTATTGCAAGAGTTTTTGAAAATAGCAGATCGACAAGCTCGCGCTGCCACGCGTTGAGAGCTTGTAGATAGGCTATTTTCATAGACCTGGTTGCTTATTTGTCTCACAAAATATGGCAATTGGCAACACTGCTCGTTGGGGTTGGTAGATGTGTGGAAGACGTTAGACGTAGGAGGGCGCCGTCCGTCCGGCATGTCGGCTTGTTTACGATAAACATGATCACAACAGTGTGCCGCCTCTACAAACGCACCTGTGGTAAGTGTGTAGAGTAGACGTTATTAGCCTGGTTTGATAATAACGTGCAGTGAATATACTGGGGTGTCGTGAATGCGTTTGTTTCCCCGTCACCGCGGAATGCGCGCAAACGTCAGCGTGTGTTGACGTCCGCTAAATGGCTCTGACTATGCCCTGGTACCAGCGTAATGTGTGTGTGTGTGTGTGTGTGTGTGTGTGTGTGTGTGTGTGTGTGTGTGTGTGTGTGTGTGTGTGTGTGTGTGTGTGTGTGTGTGTGTGTGCTTGTATTTCGTCGTACGGCTGCGTCGCGCGCTGAAAATAGCCTATCTACAAGCTCACCGCGCATAGCGCGCCCGGTCTGCTGTGAGCTTGTAGATCAGCCATTTTCGGCTTTTTCTTGAGGGGGGGGGGGGGGTATGAATCCGGACGGCAACCATGCCATGTCTGCTGGCTAAAACCAAGGCACCCCTGGGTGGGACGGTTAAAATAAACGCGATGTGTTGTGGACTATTCGTAAAATAAAAAGACTGCTCTAGCAGGTTTTCTCAACAAAGCTGGGATGTTAGTAATGGCGTGTAAAATGAACCTTTGAATATATGAACCAGGTTGTCTCTTTTCCAGCAAATATACCGAGCTTCTTTTTTGATCAAGTGATACCCGTATGAAATGATCAAACACATTGGTAGTTTGATTTTGAGACTAAATGTAGGCTAATTGTCTACTTGTCTTTGGTACACCTTGAGCTTCTGTGTTAGTATTTAGCGGTATCATTTTCCTTAGTTACATTACCTTGACATGTCATGTCAAAAAATGCTGTGGAAAAAAGTAATCACGATGGTTGACGCACGGTACGGAGCTTTCGTAAAAATAAATACGTTAGCTCAGAGTGAAGTTTATAGAAAGTGGTGTAAAGTAACTAAGTACATTTACTCAAGTACTGTACTTAAATAAGTACCATTTTTGAGAGTTTTTACTTTACTGCATTATTTCCAATTATAAATACTTTTACGTCTACTCCACTACATCTCTGAGGCAAATGTTGTACTTTTACTCAACTACAATAATTTGACAGCTTTAGATACTTTGTAGATTTTGATTATTACAAAACATATATTTACCCGCTTCAGCCCTGGCCCCTATATACATTTAGGCAATTTGAAAATAGCCGATCTACTCACAATTGTCAGCTTGCGTAGATCTGCTATTTTCAGAAGATTTATTAAACATTTGAAAACTTTATGCATAATGAGTAGGCCTACTTTCGGTACTTTTACATTTTGCATTTTGATACCAATACTTTTGTACTTTAACTCAAGTAAATTTTGAATTCCGGACTTGTACTTGTAACAGAGTATTTCTACATTGCAGTAGTGATACTTTTACCTAACTTAAGGAGTAGTTCACCCAAAAAAATGACTTGTTTTCTATCAATTACACACCCCATGAAGCATTGAATTCATGGATACTTTTTTGTTTTTATCGCATTCCTATGCCAATAATTTGATGACCTGAGGTCTCTCCGGGAGGAGACACAAAGAGTCTCCTTTGTGTCTCCTACCGGATAAATTAGCATGTTTATTATTATCATCAAATTATTGGCTCAGGAATGAGACAAAATCAAATAAATCTCCATGAATTCAATGCTTCGTGGGGTGTGTGATTGATAGAAAATAAGTCATGTTTTGGATGAACTGCTCCTTTAATAAAGTTTTTTAAGTAAAAAATTTGAGTACTTTTTCCACCACCATTTATAGAGAATATACAATGTAACTTATTTTCCTATCGTACTCAGTTTGAGTTTACGCCCTTGTGCTAGTTCTAGTAGTTGGATAATTAGTGGCATGTCAAAGTTATACTCATGACAAGGGGCTTTATTTTAATTAAAATAGCACTTATTGGAATTGATAAACGATCGATGTGCTCCCAGTCTCCACTATATTTTTCAGAATATGGTCGCTCCAACAGGTATTCTTCACTGCAGAATACCATAGTCTACAGCAGTGATTCTCAACCTGGGGGTCGGGACCCCAAGGGCAGTCCCCACATGATTTGCGGAGGGCCCCCCCAGATGACAGTGAAGTGACTATTTAAGGACGACCTTTTTAATACCTAAAAAAAAAAGAAGAGAGAAAAAGACAGTTACTGCATCGACTATGCCATAAAAACTGGTCAAACATTGACCAAATTGTAAAAAAATATAAGAAAGAGGTGAAAATAGACGATCTTGCGAGGCATTGTGAGCTTGGTGATCTGCTATTGTCACTCTAAATGTGAAGCCGAAATGTAATGCCTGAACTCCTACAATTCCAAGTGATTATCAGGGTGTGGGGGTCCCCAGTTCAAATAGGATTATTTTGGGGGGCGCGGCTTGAAAAGGTGGAGAACCACTGGTCTACATGATTGTAAACTAATCGTCATTTGTGGGTTTTTTTGTCCACTGCTTTTATGTCGAATTGATATCCTCCTGCATGCTTTTTTCTTTTGTTCATTATTGTTGTTTACAGAGGAAGACAGACAGGGGGAGAGAGATGTTGACATATCCCTCTGACTCAGATGCTATTCCCCCAAACCCATTCTGTAGTGTATCCCCCCCAAGTGAACCTCCACCACCTCTCCTTCCCCTTCCCTCCTTCACTCCCAGGTATAGTTATCCTGGCACCATTTGCATTGTTTTGTCTTTTCATGTTTGTCTTTTTTCCCCGTTTCGGTTTTTATTAATTGCTGTTATTAGTAATAGCATAGACTAGAGCAGGCGCGGGCAGAATTCTCCCCAGGGGGCCATAATGACTTTGATAAAGTGAGTGAAGGGCCACACACTGGACTATTGGATTGAAACTTGAAACACATAGAGCTGAATTATGTTAAAACTGCATGAATTTGGTAGACATGATGATAGACTACCTTAAAAGAGGGCCAACTATATATATCTTTTTTTTTATAGCTTTACTGTTTCACACATTATCAAACATAATATATGCATTATAAATATGAAATCAAGGCTGTTTCACTGTCACATTATAAACATTTAACATTTGAGTACATACTGATGGAATGCAGGTATATGTATTCTAATGGTACATACTAATTACTAATAATGAATTGGAGTTGAGTTAATTTCCCTCAAAGCCATTAACATAAAATGGTGCCTTTGTTTTAAGATGTAGATTTTTGGGGGGTCATTTAGTTTTTCTTTGAGCACTTCGAGGGCCGGATTGAGATGGTCAAAGGGCCGGGACCGGCCCCCGGGCCGTATGTTGCCCATGTGTGGACTAGAGACTATGAGAGATAGAGACTATCACAACCCCCTCACTGTATTTGAAACAAGAAAAGCTGATTTATAGGCTATAATTTGGTGTTTCAAATATTCACAGATCTCAGGAGGATGAGAGAAAGTCTGGCACCAGGAGGAGTGGTCGCATTCAGGGGTTTAAAGAGCAGATTCCGAAAAAGCAGAGCCACAAGGACCGTGTGGCATCTGAGAGATCATTCAGACAAACTCCGTCCTTCACCAAGCAAGAGAGGGAGAGTGGCATGGTACTATAACTCAAAAAATCTTTATTTAGAGATTGGAGGAATGAAAGGAATGGAAATGTTAAATAGTTGCTGCTACAATGGCAATCCCTCCCAACTGTAACACTCATGTAATAATAATATATATTTTTATTTATAGTGCACTTTACATTTGAAACAAATCTCAAAGTGCTACAGTACAGAGGGAAAACATTTGCATAAAAACAACACATCTAAAAAAAAAAGTCTAAAAAGAAGAAACATTTAAAATCATGTATCTTTCTGTAGGTGCAATTGTCACAATCTCTGTCAGTAAATCTGCTGAGAGTCGATTACGCACACCTACAGCAAGTAAAGCAAAATGAGGTTGGTTGGTCTTTTTCTTCCCTTGCTCCTTGCGCCCTCTCTCTTTGCTGTGAAACATTAATCTGTCCTGCTCTCCCCTCATTGTTTTGTCTATCCATCTGACCCTCTCGTGCTTTCTCTGGCATGTCTGCATGCAATTGCCTGCATTTGCTGTTAGAGCTGCCCCTGATACTTATCTGTTAGTGCAGAAGCTCTAATGCCTGTACCACAACAGTAGTGACCTATACTGTACACTACATTGGATTGGTGTGAGGGTTAATTGGGTGATTTAATCCTCCTTCATGGTCTGTTGCACCTAACACAAACAAGCAATTGAGTCTTACTGTGACCTACTAAAGCCTAGACGGCAAGATGTACGGTATCATCCTTGTCTACTGTCTTTAGTTTTTTCTCAAAATTGTATCATAATGTTTTTGTGCAGAACCTACAACATATATTCTGAAATATTTTCTTCGCAGGATACCCTTGATTCTGAGGATACCTCAGATTGCCCAACAAAGTGAGTATGCACTCTAATTGTTTTTAGCAAAGTAAGTATGCACTCTAATTGTTTTGAGCTTGTTTTGTGCATCACATTTATCTCATGTTGAAATTATGTTTTTTTTTAAATTATTTTTATATATTTTTTAATTGTCTTGAGAAACTACTCATCTGACTTCTACACTGCAACAAATGACTGCATTCTTGAAAGCAGCACCTGCTGTGGTCACAAAAGGCTCTACTCAAATTTGCTAGGTTTACACATTTAATGTTTAAAGGGAAATGGATTCAATTCAATTTCAATTCAATTTTATTAAAGTGTCAAATCACAACAAGTTGTCTCAAGACACTTTATATGTAGAGAAGAGACCTGACAGTCCCACCCTGAGCATGGATGGATGGAGACAGTCACTAGATGTCAGCATTTCAGAATAAGTAAGGTCTTGTTAGAGCATCACCCGTAGCTCAAGAATGCATTTCCTCTTAATGCGACATTGAAAGGAATAAGGAAACCATTTATTTATCTTTATTTCCCTTCAGTGAACAGCAAATGTTTTGTCAGATTGTCTCATACTTTTTCCCATGTCTTTGTCAATTATAGGGGCCAGACAGGCAGAAGGGTGGATGCTAATCTATCTACTAAAGAAAATGTAGTAAAACGGCACGTTGAAAACACCGCACAGGGCCTTGATGCTCCTTCATCAGACATGGATAGGTGTGGAGAATTAGCTGTTGAAACTGCACCTAAGCAGACAGGATGGGTTATTGGCCCATTGTTTCAGTCGTTGAAATCAAAGATGGCCAGTTTCACAGAGATAGTCATGACCCCTGTTAAGCTTTTCAAAGCTAATAGTTCTCCACTGGCCAGTGACAACACAGATGAACTGAAGCAGTGTAAGCTGCAGGCTCATAGCCGAGCATCTGATAGTCAATGCTCAGAAACCAGCAAAACCTTTCATGCACATGGCCAAACTAAGAATGACAACAAGAAGATGGAAGCAGTTCCAAATGATAAGCATAGTATATCTTGTTTTACGTTGAGTTCTAGCCAGCTTGGAGTAAATGACCAGCTGGTTACTTGCTCACCCCAACAAGGGGAAACTGATTTGGGAAGTGGCGGGAACCTCAGACGAACTTCCATTACAGACTCTCAAAATGAAACGTTTGTTGCTGATTCATCACCACACGGCTGTGCAATGGATGATTGTGCGTCGACTGAGAGGGAAACCGACACACATTATTCTTTACAACGCAGACCATTGCCTTGCAGTGCTTCTGAGAAAGTGTCCAAATCTATGGCTTCAGTTCACAAGTCCACCTCTGATAGCCTGCCTGATGGTAATACAGACAGCAGTCTCTTCCCTCGAAAAAGCCTGCGGAATGCATCAAAGGGGGTTGCGTTTCATGAAGGTGTTCTAAAGGCCACCCCGAATAAGGCCCAGGGTGAGGCAAAGCCTGACTGTGTGGCAGGTTCGGGGATGCGAATTGAGAGAGCAAAGCGAAGATTGAATCTGAGCTCGAAGACTGACACTGAAGCAGTTTTGATGAAGAGGAAAAAAAAGATAGCAGATGAATGTGCAGAACATGAAATATCGAGGGACAACCTGAATCTGTGGCCAGTCAACGGTTTAAAGGTGCAAAGGAACAGGATTGTCAAGATGGATACTGTCCAAGACATGGAAATGAAGCTCTGTGCTACTGAAACAAAGATAAATGTTTATGAAGATACAAAAAGTAAATTAACTGGAGGACAGAACAGAGTCAACAGACAAAATCAATTTGTGAAAGTAAATAAAGCAATGTCACTCACACATGCTGAGAATGTTTCCAGTACCACGGTAGCTTCCTCAATGGATCATAATAATGGTGTGTCAGAGATTAGCCAAAAGGACAATAACAGGGGGAATACCAGTGGTTCAAACAAAATATCCAAGAAACAAACCAATAGCAGTCCCTGTGAACCTAACGGCAATGTACAAATGGAAACTACCATGACAACCATTTTGACAAAAGAATCCCAACATGAACCGTTCTCAGGTGTCCCCGATCAGCCCATGCAGGTACAGCTGTGCAGTTCTCAACCGACATCCGCGTTTCCCCACAGTTCACACTACATGAACACATCCATAAAACCACTCAAACGGAAATCGCTAAAACAAAATAGTTTGATTTCAGAGCCGGGCAGCACTTTGGATTTGAAGGAGGAAGGCGGTAGAATCGGACCCAAGCATTCATCCAAGAGGTTGAAAAAAGACAGCAGGGTATCCGTTAAATCTGAGCTAGGTGTAAAACTATTCACTGAGCCAAGTATGGACAACTCTACTTCATATGATACAGTAAAAGAAGTCCAATCGAAAGAAGTTGGAGATAAAACCTCCATGGAGTCTGTGTCTGTACTTTATGAAATGACACCAGCAGAATGTTCTGTAAAAGTATATAAGTATGACTTGAAAGATGTCACTAGAATTGGTGTGAAAGAGATGAGTACTAAATCTTTTACGGATGAGATACTTCTTAATGATGGTGAAGCCACTAACCAGAGTCAGACCAAAGTTATTGAAGAAGTAAAAGAAGAGGATGGGAGGGTGGATGTATTCACAGATGGGGTTGACATCAACACTTCTGCATCTGAGCCACGTCACCATGCAAGAGGAGTGAAAAATAAGCGAAGGAGAGCTGCAAACCAAAGGAGGAAATGCAGAGTTGTGTTTAGTAAAAGAAATGAAGATGAGGAAGAGACGAACACAATTGCTGGTCAGGAGTTGGACTTGGCAGTAGAAACACATCCGTCCGAAAACAGCTTTTCTAGTGGCCTTTTACGGAGTTACTCTTGCCCGGACATGCCATCCGTTATCCACCATGACACACCCTGGAGTCCTACCGTAAACTGGTCACAGCATGGCAAGATCTACACATCACATCAGCACCATTCACCCAACATTCCTCCTATTCTCCATGCACATAAATCAGCCAGGCGTGCTCGCCGGCACACTGTCTGCAGTGTGGAAATAGAGAGAGAAATTGCGCCTCTGTGCCTGCGAAAAGAGGTGTACCCCTCAAGAAGATCTGCTCCCTGTGGAAGCGTCGCCCATCACCTGTCTGCTATTGTGCCACTATCTCCTTCTGCTTCCCTTTCTGCCCTGGCCTCCTGTTTCCTTTCAAGCCCACTGGCCTTCCTCTCTAAGAAGTTTGAGAACAGAGTGGCGGCCACCAGCAGCAGTGCTCAAAATCACGTCTCTTCCCCTTCCTCAAGTGTTTTCACAGCTTCTACATATTCACCCAGCTCTTCTGCTTGGCACTTGTTCCCCTCAAGAGCTGACACCTCTGCAGCCGCTGTGTCCTCTGTCTCCAGGTAATTAAAAAAAAGCTGAATGGTTGTTATTACTTATAGATTCTGATGTGCCCACCGATGATGGAGTAGTCAACATTTATTCTGAGTTTGTCCCTCTTCGCAGTTCGTTGGCACAGATTCCCCTGGAGTGTGAGACTAGACAACAGAGTGGGGAAGATGAATATGGTGAGGACACAAGTTGTTCCAGTCAGGAGTTTGAGGAATTAACATTGAGGGAGGAGAAGTCTTTCTCGGATTCGGAAATCAAGGTATGAATTATTGTACCCACATAATGAGTGTAACTACATGACTTATACTTATTAGCACTATTAGAACATTTATTTTCATCGGTTGATATGATTTATTGTCAGAGATGAAGATTGATCAATTGTTTATTGTTCTCCGAGAGGACATTTGACACAGATGCACACAACGTAGTAAATTGACATATAGTGCACTACAGTATTACAGTAATGCATAATCGGGACAAAAAACAACACAAAAACATATTAACCTTGTACAGCACACAGGCTGAGTTGATTATTGATCACTGAGGTGGGGCACTATGCTTATTTAGTGCTTGTATGGCTTAAAGTCAGAACCTTTAGCACCTTTTGTACTCAATTTACCTTGATGTCTAGTGATGTTAACCCCTTTCTCTTCATAACAGGTGGTGAAAAAGCACGAGGAACGGGGAAAGGTGTCGTCCATAAGGATACGCAGAGGATTACCAAAACCACAAAACAATCTCACACCTATGGGCCTGCCCAAACCCATCAGGTACATATATTGTTAGACATATTAGAAATTCTATAATGTGTTTGTATAGACAGTTTATTCCTAACGCTCTAATGTTTTTCAGTCACTATATATCGTGTATAGTATAGGGATCTGACAAATAAACATGATCTTTTTACTGTGTTTACGGTCCAAAACCCTTGGACACATCAGGTCGGCTGTTGTTTGATCAATTTTGTAGTTAAGCTAACTACACATTAGCTATCCTCACCCTGCGCAAGAGTTTAAAATATTTCATCTTTAAATAGGATAGGATGAATAGGGTTAGATTTCAAATATTATTAGATTTATTGCATAGCAACGGCAGAGGCCACGTCATTGACATCCCTCAACGATCTTTTCATTTCTGCTTGCTAAAAAGAAGATATGGTAGGCATAGGGCTTCATCCAAGTGAACTAACTCTGATTCTTTTATAAGAAATGATCCAATACAACATATACTGTTTGACATTTCCAGTGCTGCAGTTGTAGAACGCAGTGATGTTGCGTGCGTCAGCTCTGGAGCCACCTGAATACTATATGCAGTATGTGTTACACTAGAAATGCTAAAGCACTCAATTGGCGAGTAGTGATTTAAATTTTGCCAATATCGCGCATGCAGCGGTTTTGTAGTCGTAGTCCCAGGGTGAGACCAGAACCTCTTGCTGGATGGGAGCCTTTAGAAGAAATTGTGTCCACGATAGGAAGGGTGAACACTCGGCAGTGATTTCTGTCTCACTTCCTGGTCCAGGAGCAGTACAATCCTAGAGAGATGATACGGTGTATTGCGGGTAGAGTGACATGCATACACAATGACAACCTCATTACATTAGTTTTGAAATCGTTTTATGGCTCAACTAATAACAAAATGGGATTGTGCGCTGACACTGTAAAATGTCATTTTGTGTCACCACATGGAGCAAAGGCTCAACACAACACAAACAACTACATATTTACAACACATAAATGGAGCACTAGAGTAGGCCAGTCACAAGTAGGCCAACAACGGATCCGCTTTTAGAGTGAACGTATTACAATATTGATCAGTGGCTGTCAATTACTGATGACCATGATTGGTCGATGGCATCAACGTGTTTTGTTACACACTGTGTGTGTGTGTGTGTGTTCAAAATAAATTAAGGGAAAAGTTTTCCCTTCATTAATTTGAGCAGTATATATATTTTGGTAAAGTGTGTTTTTGTAATGTGCAATTGAAACATGAAACAATGTGAGTTAACTTTTGGATAAAAATATGCATGCATCATAATTATCAGCCAGTGAGGAGTAACAGTTTAGTGCTTCTTAGTTGTAGGACAATCCATTGCACACAGATGCTGATGCAGATCTGGTATTTCACTGGTACAAATATAACTGCTTCATCAGTCATCAAGTGTAAGACATGTTAGTCTTCATGGTTATTTGCAGGTACAAGCAGGCCAATTTCACAAGCTCCGACTTCAAGTAATAGTCCACTGTGTGGTAAACATTTCAGAAGAAAATAAATAAATGGGCTAACGAGGTGAGCCGTATTGTCCCAATCTGGATTCAGGATCTGAATCCAAATCCAACGGCCAACGCTTCAAAGCTCTCAGCCCTAATCACCAGGTTACCCTGAATGGCAACCAGACTGATTGATAAGTGGTTTCCTATGTGTTGTAACAGGCTGAAAAAGAAGGACTTCAGTTTGGAGGAAATTTATACCAATCAGAACTTTGCCATGCCCCCTGAAAGGTGAGACAATTTAATGTATCAATCATCACAGCCTGTTTTTTTAATATAGCTATTACCAATGCCTCCCTGTGTGCTGCGGTCCCCGACGCTTCCAATCCCCACTGTTGGCCTGGCGTGCTTAACAGGTGCCCCGAACAAGCAGTAGGACTCACTAATCCAAGCGACAATGACAGGGGTGACAGTAACGGTTTGCCCGACTGCCCGTGGAAAGTAAATAAAGCCCCTGAATGATATAATCTCCTGAAACACTAACAATTGTGTTTGTTGGAGCACCCTGACCAACCTGGAAGCACCGCTGCTGGGAGTTGAACTTGGGTCTCTCTGGCTCTGCTTAAGCTTACATTTTCACAGTAGGAAAACAGTTGCAAATAACTCAGTTTTACCAGTTTACAAGCAGAAACATAATCAGCTTGACTGACATTGCCGGAGTTACTGCGCTGAAAACGCGTTGCTTGGCGGCGTGTCGATCACCATGTTAAGGTTCCGGTACTCAGCATTGGCCTGGTTATTGCGTGGGTGAAATGGGTATAGATATAAACTCTTCTGAGCTGTGCACCGTTAAAGAGACTACTTGACGTGAGTTGTACTCACATTAGTTAAAATATCAGTGTTCGTAATTCTTATAAAGGAATACAAGCTAAAGCCTGCATGTTCAGATGATAGGTGTGTACGTAGATTGTTGTCAGTGGAAAGAACTTGAAGCTGGAACCAAGGTAGTGGGTATCGCCTTGTTCTGCTTAGCAAGGACACATGGCTCATTTAGGAAAAGGTTGTCTTGCTTTGCTTTCTCTGCTGCGTTGTAATCGTCTCAGAGTAGAGATCTGATTGCTGAGGTTTCGCAATCACCATTTTGATCAGAAACCGACACCTGTCCCACAGCAGCTATTAGTCATGCCCATCCCTAATCATAAACCAGTTATTAGTGGGTCACCATGGCTGTTCAGCCAGTTAGTGCTGCTACCACATTATCACAACATCTATATGGCAGGAATATCTCAAACTATCAGCTAGGCACAATTAATCTGTACCATCTATTTGCCTTTAACCGTCATTAATTTCATCCTCATGTTTCAGCCGACTGGAGACCATTTTTGAGCTGCCACATAGTAGACGGAATGGTTCTCAGTCTGTCTTTGGCCAGAAGCGTATCAAACGTTCTGTCGAGTTCCCAGAGGTCGGTGTGCCAAGAAAACCAAAAAAGCCAGTTGTTAGTGCTCCTTGGAAGGCCGGGAGTACCTCATCCTTGGGCAGGCCAAGGCGCAGCAACTACCATAATTCTAAAGATGAACCGTCCATCAGCATGCAGGAACTGGACTCGCTTCTTTGCACCAAGCTTGACCAGTTGGATTTGTGGGTAACGCTTGATGAGGACAGCAGCTGACAAATGCTTATTGAAAATGATTTGGCTTTGCAAGGTTTAAAAGATGCTACAAAATGCACCACAAAGATAGGAAACGTAACCGCATTTTATTAAACTATAGCTTCCATCCAGTAGGATGTTTCACATCATCTTGTGGAACTTCTGACCACAAAATACTTATCCATCCATGAGCTGTATTTATTAGTGTTGTCATGATAATAAAATTAAGGAATTATGCTATTTTCATTGTGTAGCATTGGTAGACTACAAGTTATTTAAACTTTGCAGCATACTATTGTAATTGTACATCTTTTCTAGAAATAGTGTGTGTATTTGTTCAAATGTGTGTGAATTTTCTACCGTACCCATTTCTGAACACGAATATCAACGTTTCAGCCATCCATGTATGTTACTTGTGGAATAATTGATCCTGTCCAGAAACAAACATTAATTGACCCTGCCCAGAAACAAACATTTTCTTACTTGCACAGTAAATCTTATACATGGTAAACCGTGATGAGCCTTTTCTAAGCAATTATATTTAAACTTTGTGCTCCAAATGATAGTTCTTATTGCTTCGTCTGTCTCACTGCTATTACAAAGCCTGAATAACAATCCCTGTTATTTCAGGATTTCATCCATGTGGCTTTGTTTCCAAACATTTTCCTCTGGCAGCTATTTTCCCTCTTAGAAATGCTGAACATACCTTTGTAAACATGCCATTAAGAGATTTGTGTGTGATTTGCTAAAATTATTTTGTTACGATTAGGTACTGTGTATCTGCTAATGTCCCAAGTAACATGGAGCAAGTTAAATGTAAATGTAGATCTTTTTGATACAGCTCAGGGGTAAAGAAAGCTGTCTTTGATTGTCAAACATTTTTAAGGCTGGAGGCAGTAGAAAATCCAACATGTAAATGTCATACCACTCCCAAAAGCATTTGGCACCCATCGTAGAGGTGTATAGATATGTCTGCCTGATAGCTTCTGTACGTCATTATAATTCGGTTTTCTTCTTTGTGATATTTATATTTGTATAGCTAATGGCATGTTGAAGAACAGCCTGTATATGTTTTCTTTATACCTTTGCCTACTATTAATAAAGATTGCCTTAATTGCAAGATTTTCTGTATAAATAGGTATTTCATATGTGTTGTATGTATTTGTAAGTATTGTATGCCGCTTTGTAACAATCTTGTCACTGTTTTCATGAGGGTATATGTTGAAGCTTGAGAAATTCAGCACAAGTGTTTTGTTTTTATACAAAAATGTTTAATGATGTTTATATGTTTGAATATTCTATAGCATTCTTGATATATATACATGTAACAATGCAACAAAGAGAACCTATACCTTTTTTGGCTAATACATGAAGCATCATATTGTTCATAGTAACGAAGCACTGCCGTGATTTAACATCTTTGTTAATCTTCCAAGTTAAAGTCCCAATTTCAATGAATACATTTTCTAACTATTGTTTTAATTGACCGATTTAATTCATTCAACTGAATCACAAGTCGACCATCTCCACTTACATTTAGTGATGGTAGCACTTCCAGTTGAGATGGAAACAGTAAGGATGGGGCTTTACATTGGAATGACAAGCAATTCTTTAATATGCATCTTTATGTCAAAGTTAGTTGAAAAGTCATGTCAAATAAATTAAGCAAGAGTTTATTCAGAGAATGTTTTCCCGTTGTTTTTATTCATTTTGTCCTTGGACATATCCAGTCCCAAAACTATAACGGTAAACAACACATAAAACAAAGCTTCACTTGCTGTATTGTAACTTAGCAAGCTTTATGTAAAAAAATAAAAGTACAAAACAAATGTGGAACAATGTTGAAGAGGAAGTAGATCATGCAAACTGTGCCAGCAGTCATTTGATCATTCTGTACAAACGGCAGTTTCCTGTGTGTGGTCACACTGGTGTAATGGGTCTTTGCAGCATTGCATCACCTGAACTTTGTTTGGAATTCAAAATGTAAGTTCTGTACAAGTACAGGAGGTTCAAGAGTTTCTCAGTCGATCAAAGTCAGAAGGTACGAAAACAGTGCCATTAATATAGGGGTCAAGACCAGTACAGACACCCACACCACAATGGAGATGATGCTCCATTTTCTTGCCCGCTTTGAAAACTTCTCACTCTTTGCACTCTCTGCTCTCTGTGCTTCGCCTTCAGCCTGTTATAGCAAGGAGAGCAAGACAACAATTTCGAGTTTGAATTAAATTAAACATTTAATTACGGCATGATGGCATCATAATAATTAACTGATATTGTTGATGGGGAAGCATTAGTTGACATGTCAGTGAAAACTTGAGATAAAGCAAATAAAGTACCTTGATTGTATATATCAGTGCCACTATTCCAAAACAGGAAATACCACAGATGATGCTCATAATGGCCAGTCTCCTGTTCTTGCTGGAAGATATAAGTTTTTGGCAACAGGAAGTTGGTATTGGGATGCAGGTGTCTGTACTTTTTGGGGATGCAGGTTTCTCTCTCAGTGGGTGATTTTCACCTGCCTCTGTGTCTTGTTTATCTGAAGGATCCATTTCTGCAACGGCAGAAGAAAAATGGGTTTAAAATAACATTTCAGTTTGTATTATTATTGGCCCAGTACAAAACACTTAATGTTGGCCTACAAGGCAACCAAACAAAGGCTTGTCATCTTCAAGGCATGATCCAACTCATAAATCAGCTAACACAGGATTGCTGTACGAGTCTTCCCTAAAACACCCTGGACAATGCTCCACACACTAGACTCTTCTGGAATAAACTCCCCATTGCACTCAGAACTGCAGACTCACTCCCAATTTGCCGCCATAATCTGAAGACTCACCTCTTCAGACTCCACCAGTATTCCCTAGTTAGCACTTCACTCTCCTTGTATCCATTCTTGCCACCCATCTTGATTGATGATAGTCTTATTAGTCTACTATGAAGATATATCTTAGTCACTTCATTTTTTTTGTTTGTCGTTGACATAGACATGTTTGGTTGTTTAAAGACTCATTGTTTTTTTTAGTACTAGAACAGTTTTTGTTAATTCTCTCAGAGAAACATTGTGTTGTTAGACCACTTTTATTTGGGCAATATCATGCTAAATTGGTCCCAGCTGACTTCCAGGCAGCCTGTGGTAGCTGTCACACCTGAGATGAGAGCACCCAGGCGGATAGGAGAAGTACAGACAGACTGTCGCTGTATGTTTGTGGCTATTTGCGGTTTAGGCTGTCTGAGGGCCCCCTTGGTCTGCCTGACTCACTGGATCGGCCCCTATGCCCTTAAAGGACGACTTCAGCCATCTTCATATAATTGATCCTCACTAATGCTCATTATACTCAGCCCTAGTCAAAAAAAGACTAGGGACTAGGGACTCTGTGTTGTGAACAGTTCAGTTCAGACCTCACCAATGGGGAATCCAAGCTAATAGAAACTGCAGGCTTTCTATTCCTGGAAAGTTAGCATGCTATAATGGAAGCCATTGTTCACGCGTTAATACAAATCCAACGGAGAGTTAAAAAAAAGGCATACAATACATTTTGAGAAGATTGTAGGTTGATTTTAAAATTATCAATCACATTAAAGGTGCAGTAAGTGATTTTATGTTGTTAAAATAAGTGTTAAATATCATTATATTCTGATGGTAATCATTGCTATAGAGTGTTTGTTCAGTAATAGGAGTCTCCCCGTATCTCCAGCTCTTCAGTAAACACAAAATGTATTTTGAGGTTGGGAGGTTGGGCTCATACAGGATAAACAAGTGAAATTGGAAGTGACGACACAAAGAAATGAGCAGACACCGTTTGAACTGGAACACTATAAAATTGATACTGATAAATGGGTACTCTCTCTTGATTGGATGAAATTGGCAACCCACCTGAAAATTATTTTTCTTTTTTATTAAAGAGCCAGAGAGGCAGGGAGCCCCTGTTACTGAACAAACACTCTATAGCAGTGATTACTATCAGAATACAGAGCTTTAACTTCTTAACAACATTTTTGTTTTGTTTTAACCAAAACAATATCTTACACTACCTTTAAGACACCTTCAAACAAAACAGCTATGGTTTTCAGGATGAATAACCAACAGTAGCAAGGGCGTGGCCACAGGATTGTCATATTGGATGTCGTCAGTGCTTCGTCAAAATACTGAACCTGACACTGTTAACAAATAGCTTTCTTAATTACTAGTTTGGTATTTCACTGTGAAACAGAAAGCAGGTTTAGGGTGGTATAACAGGGTAGGCCTATGTGGTGTTGTTAATGCAGAAACTAAAGCATACATTTTATCTAGACATCAATTAGGCAAATGAGTAGTTTAGAAGTTTCCTTGGAAGAGGTACCAAGGGGGTATTTAACATTATTTATCCATTGTGATGTTGCATTGTGTACACATCAAGTAATCTTGGAAGAATCATATATCAACTAACATAGCATATGAATAATATTTATCTCAAAGGTTTTGATGAACAGAAATCATTCTATTTCATTGTACAGTAAGTGATTTATTTTGGTTAAAAGTAAGTGTTAACTAGCTCTATACTCTGATAGTAATCATTGCTATAAAGTGTGTGTTCAGTAACAGGGATTTCCCTGTCTCTCCAGCTCTTAATAAACAGTTCATGTCAGGATACTAATTGTATCCAATCAGGAGAGACATAAACAAGTGAAATTGAAAATGATGACACAAAGAAGTGAGCAGACAAAATTGGAACTGTAAAATAATATAGAATGTAAGCCGATAACTGGGTACTCTCTCCTAATTGGCTGAAATTGGAAACCCACCCAAAAATTTATATTCTGTTTATTAAAGAGCTAAAGAGGCGGCGAGACCCCTGTTACTGAACTTACGCTATATTGCAATGATACTAGCATTATATACAGTTTTAACATTTTAACAAAAAACCTTCACTAACCATACAATATCACAATGAATTGACAAGTTCATTATTTTTCAGCAAGAGTTCTGTCCTATAATCACACCCAATAAACAAAAATCTAAATCCAGTTGTGAAGCTATTTGATAACACGGTCAAGTGACCTGAAATAAATAATCTAAAAGAGCAGAATGTTATGTGCAACCTTACTTACTGAAAGTATAGACTTGATCCAGATTCCAAGGAAAACCTCTCCAGTCACATACACTCCTTTTGTCAACTGAATTTCAGACTTGTATGGTACCCGTAGCGATAAGATACGTTTGACTTTCTGTGTTTTGTCTTCAGGTCTCCTGAGCAAGGTGTTGATTAATGATCACAGCTCTGTGGCTTTCCCTTTGGATCATGAAGCCTTGACCACAATGCTGGTTATCCCAATGACAAACTGATCACTGTAGTAGATTCCAAAAGATGGTTTTCTTCAACATTTTCATTTGGGTTTGACTTGCGTTCCCTGCTAGAGCTCCATGTTGCTGAAAGACAGACCTCAAGTAAGGAGTGAAACTCAGTTTGTGTGAAACCTCCACGCCCATTTAGTCATTCTCTACTCCCTCCTTTCCTTTTCCTCAAACACACACACCAAACCTTTCTTTTGTCATCTCAACTTGTCTTCCTCCACCCCCCACTCCAAAAGTTGGTTTTCCCATCATCTCTGGTGATCATGTTGTAAGAGTTTTGCCAGCTTCATTCTTTCCTTCCATGTGTAACATTCCAAAGGATCTGGGATAGCTGTGTCAAAACATGCCTTGCCTGAGGGTAAAACTGCCAGACACCAAACCTGTCTTTTTGTGTTCCTCCACCTTCCTTGACATGTGGCCAAAAAGAATGTGTTGTCTGCACTGTGCATTTATCAATCATTTACCTCGCTATGCTTTAATCAGAACACAAAAAGTAAGCCTACCTCTCTCTCTCTCTCTCTCTTCCGGAAGGTCAAAAGGCCTCTTGTTCACAAGTTAATGGGCACACAGCTTCTGCCACCCCCTGCTCTCTGACCAGGAGATAAGAAACGTTTACTTATTTGCGGTTCAGTGCTTTAAAACTACCCGACTGCATTTTTTTCAAAACTGACGTCACTGAACAGTGTGACTTTTTTCTTCCCTCTTTTACACTCAGCAAACTGGATATGCATTTCAGTGAAATCTAGTAAGTGGGGGCTTGTTTGGTCTTGCATTTTATCTGAGATCCTACTGTATTTATCCCAAAAAAACATGTTATCCTGCTGTATGGGGAGAATAGTAGGAGACACTTTTTACATTTAGCATGATCACGGACAGAAAGATTCGA
Organism: Gymnoscopelus microlampas; assembly: GCF_963454915.1. Taxonomy (NCBI): domain Eukaryota; kingdom Metazoa; phylum Chordata; class Actinopteri; order Myctophiformes; family Myctophidae; genus Gymnoscopelus; species Gymnoscopelus microlampas. The sequence continues at coordinate 30,106,273 of NC_139948.1, read as the reverse complement.
CTTTCAATACAAAAACGAAACAGTACATACACTTCAGAATCTTGTGCACCCCTAGAAACAAAAGCATTTTTCCTAGATAAGTTCACAGATTATTGGTCACTGAAAAAGGTGTTCCTTTAGCACAGAGTGGGGTAAGTTGATCTTGTAAAAAAGCATATGCTCCCAATCTATAATATTCATAGAAAAGCCTTTCCCTCTCTTAAAAAAAAGAAGTATTTTTCAGATTTATTTGAATATGGACTCAACTGACCCCAAACCCATTGGCTCATTCATTTTACCACATAGGCCCAATCTCCAATCTCCACAAAGGACCACAATGGAAATACATTTATCTTTATCCTTTTAATAGATATACAAAAAAATATGGTCAATGGTCATGTAAATGCATGTTTTGTCATAAATGGTATTTATTTGGCTGACATCTCTGCAACGACGGATTAAGACTTTTAGGGCCCCCCAGAGCACACAAACACACTATTCAAGTTGTAAGGCATGTGTGGGTCAAGAAAGCAGTGTAGACATTTTATTAGCTACATGATATTTATTTGCATATAAAATAAAACGATAAACATCTGAGATACTTGTCAGCTCTGTTAGTCAGACAGCTATTTACGTAGGGGGAGCCCTATGGCTAAGCAGCCCACATATTGGAGCATAACATACATTTGAGTTTCGTGGCCCAGGGCACAATAACAAGGGCCCCTGGTAGTTAAGGGCCCCTGGGCACTGGATTCATTGGCCCTGTCCATAATCTATCCATACAGACCACATATCACATCTGATCAATTTGTAAAGCACACTACCTGATGTATGAGGTGTGTACTACCTTAAGACTAAATGATGTAGGCCTACTGGAATGATATCATGGTAGATAAAAAACAACAACAACAACAACAACAACACAGTTTTGAACTATGTAATGTTAAGACCACTACATGCTTCTATTTTAGGATCAATTTTAACTTGTAATTTGTATGTTGCTTCACGTAGGATCCGTGTGACTGCCTTCTCCAAGGTCAACTCTGGGTCCATCTGCAAGTGTTCAGAGAGTCTCTTGTCTGCGATTCCAACGACCAGTCTGTCCCTTATCATTTCACTGCGCAGTGCTCCATACTCACAGTGCTCTGCTAAGCAATGCAAAGCAGTAATGAAACAGTCCGCCGTCTCCCCTTCTTCTTGATGTCTTAGATTGAATTGTGCCCGTTCAAAAATCACATTCCTTCTCACCACGAAATGTACATCCAGCATAGTTTTCAAGGTGTGGTAGTCACTCGCCTCTTGGTCTGTCACATTCAGTGACGTTAGTAGGTCCTCCGCATCTTCTCCCATCGTGTAGATCAGTGTATTCACTTGGTTTTCCTCTGCTTGCAATTCGAGCCCCGATGCCGTCCTAAATCGTTCGAAACGGCGAATCCATTTCGGCCACTCTTCGGGCTTTGAGAAGTCAAACTTAGGCGGCGGGGAAACCAGGAACCGCTCCATGTTGGTGGGCATGTTAGCTTGTTAACACTGTCTCCCGCCCCGTTGTTTCCTGTCCGTACAGCTAGTAAACAATCCGACGTGAGTGAGTTCTCTCCTGTCCTGTCACCACGAACGACTCACACACCCGACTTCTTACTATCGTGATACAGATCACTTCTGACACCATGTCATGGTAGTAGAACTATGAGCATTAATAAGCATCGGACGCAGACGGTTACTTCTTAGCTTGGTGGTATATTTTTCATCGAGCACAATGACATCCAGCACACCTCCCCGGACCCCACCAGTAGGTGGTGGCATAAGACCAACACAACAAATCTAACAACCAGCGGTGTAACTAACTACGTTTGTTGAGGTATTTTACTTTAGTGGAGTACTTTTACTTGTAGTTCTGTTCTACATACTTTTACTTAAGTAAAACATTTGAGGACTGTACAGCTCATTATGACAGGTTCACCATGCAGCATTCCTCGTTGTGTACATTTCTACCAGCGGCTGCTGCTTTTATCCTCCTCACAGTTTTTCTTGTCCTATTACATTCTTAGGGCAAGTTCAAGACAATCTATAACCTAACACCACAGAATATAGTATTTTTTTAAGACGTAATTGCACGAAGAAACCTTTATATACTTGTTTTAATTAGCAATTAAAACAGCAGTTTACCCTTACACACGCACGCGCGCGCGCACACACACACACACACACACACACACACACACACACACACACACACACACACACACACACACACACACACACACACACACACACACACACACACACACACACACACACACGAAACAAGTAGGCCTACCCTGTAACAGAATCAAGCGCACCTTACTCCAGGCTCCACCTTAAACCGTTTGTTTCACCAATGAGAAACTCCACAATTTGAAGGCAGATCTTCTATATCTATGAGGCGGAAGTATAACTAATAACACACTGACACGTAAGCTACATCAGTCTGATAATTGATAAATGTACCCTAAAATACCATAGTTTACTCATACCTCGTTGTACATCAGAGGGGATTTATATGTCTCGTCCTCACAAAGACTCATTCGCGTGAGATTAAAACTAGAAATTAAAAAGAGAGAAATGGAAGGGGAAAACACTGTTATTGTGGCAACTGAAAGATATGGCTCTGGTCAACCATGGAACTATGTCGTTAAGGATGGAGCGATGGAGAGAAAAAGAGAAGGAAGTGATGGCGAATCCAGAACGCATTCCATTATTGGCGTGTTCAAAGTGAGAATTAAATAACGCCTCAAAGAGAAAATCCAATAGCCTATGCCAGTGGTTCTCAATCTGTGGGTCGGGACCCCCAGGGGGGTCCCCATATGATTTTTTGGGGGGGTCTCCAGATGACAGTATAGTGATAATTTAATGACCTTTAATACATTTTTAATACCAATGAAATGAAATGAAGAAAGATCAACAAACTATAATAAAAACTGGTCAATATTGCCCAATTGTCAAATGATATAAGAAATAGGCAAAAATTGTGAAAATAGCTGATCTACATGCAAGCTCACAGTGAGCTTGTATATCTGCTATTTTCACAATATTTATCTGTGGAACCAAGTCAAACTAAATGTAATGCTCCAACTCCTACAATTCCAAGTGCTTGTCAGGGTGGGGGGTCCCCAGTTAAAACAATATTATTTTGGGGGGGCACGGCCTGAAAAGGTTGAGAACCACTGGCCTCATTTGCCCTGACACCCTTTTCTCACTCCAATTAACTTATTGTCTCACTTCAGAGTGTCTTCTTGCCACAAGGATATCCCGAGAGTGTCAGTGATGATTACCTGCAATATCAGTTTTGGGATACTGTCCAGGTATGGTACTACAAGATTTAAAGATTACATACCATTCATCTGCCAACAATAATGATGACATTACCATCAACAACACACTGTTCTTCAACAGGCCTTCTCCAGTTCACTGTCAGGGACTCTCGCCACTCAAGCCTCTTTGAAGGGTGTTGGTGTTGGAAACCAGGAGGCAACAGTAGCTGCTGCAACAATTACCTGGTTGCTGAGGGGTGAGTGAGCCCTTTTAGGAATGCATTACACCTGAAATCTCAACTTGTGTTACCTTGGTCAGATTAATCTGAAATATTTTCCTCAATAGATGGTACTGGGATGTTGGGAAGAATCCTCTTTGCCTGGCGAAAAGGGTGGGCTATTATTTATACTTTTCTGCTTTAAAAAACAATTAACCACAGATTACGAATCGTACAGGTTAACACAGTTTACACACAAACAATACAAAACGTGACAATCCACGTGACGTGAGTGACAGGCAGTTAGAATAAATTAAACTAATTATCTTAACAAAGACATTACACTTAAAATAGATTACTACCTATGGTAAATCACACTGTAACCTTTCCAACAGCCAATTTATGTATCCAGGCAGTTTCATTGAGTAGCTCCAATAAAAGAAAAACATCCCTTTTCTACAAGACTTGCATTTATGCAGGCACACATCTGCACATTAGCTCTAGTAAATATATTGTGTCATTTGTTGTGAAGAAGTGTGCAGCCTGAGATCCTCGGACAGGGCCCTCCTGGTCGTTCCAAAGTCTAAACTGAAGACAAAAAAGGTGATCGGGTCTTTGCCACCATGGTCCCTGGACTTTAGAATTACCTGACTGAAGAGGCTACAACTTCAGTGTTCAAACTTTTTTAGACTTGCTTTTACCACAATACAGTATGTTTTTGTGTTCTCATAGTTTTATGCTCTTCTATTATGTTTCTCACACATGTTTATCCTTTTATGCTTTTATTTATTCTGTGTTGTTTTTAATTTGATGCTGTGTAAAATGATTTGTAACTGTAAAATAGTTGATTATTGTTATTATTATTATTACTACTACAAGCAATATATAATGTCTGATGTTGTTTTAGGACTAAATTGGACTCAGAAGCAAAGAAATGGAGGTATGCATGATACTTGGACATACAAATATTTGAGGATTTTTGAGTGAATGTCGCAAGATTGTGATATGGCAAACCTTTCTCTGTATTTTTTACCAGGCTTTTTGCAGATGTGCTCAATGATATTGCCATGCTTATGGAAATTTTGGCTCCAAACTTTCCTGCGTTCTTCACTTTGATTGTGTGTACTGCAGGCATATTCAAGGTAATACCTCAATAATTATTCAGATAGCGTTATGCTTGGTATTTATGAATAGGTTGTGGCTCCTGACCTGGTACCAGTACCCTTAGCCATCTCTAACCCAATGGTTTATACATCATTTTTGTTAGTTCTCTTGTTGAATGGTTATAGTCTCTGATTACAATATTGTTAGAGTCCTCTTTGTATGTGGGTTTGAGTAATATAATACTTAATTTGGTGGGTTAAAATGTCCCTGTGTTATGGTTAAAATGTCCCTGTGTTATGGTGCGAGCCTTACGGTTCCCGAGCCAGGTCAGGAGCCTCTCCTGTTTCTGTAGTGTGAGGCAGCTTGGTGTACAAGTACACCATCTGGACACTAGTATGTCACTTGGACTTACCCCCAACCTATCCCTTGATGCCGAGTCCCAAGCAGGGAGGCATTGGGTACCATCTTTATAGTCTTTGGTATGACTCAGCCGGGATTGAACCCCGACCTCCCAGTCGCAGGGCAGACATTCTTAACCACAATGCCACTGAGCTGGTATATCCAATTCCTCAGAGGAGTCAATTATAATCAATTTCAATATAAGTTTATTTCCTGTTATCCTAGCTTAGTGGGGTTAGACACAGCTGGCGTTGTGCGTTTAAGTCCCATAACTGCGGCTTTAGCCGGAGGCGTGGCAGAGACTATAACTTTTTCTATAATTTGCACATTATCTCTATAGTCATGTGATCAAGACGGATCTGTCCGATTTTTCATATCCTACTATAATTCTAGTAACCTCTGTCTGTAGTGGTGAGTAGGTGAGTACGTGAGTACGTGAAGCTACCCGGTTCTCCTCAGCGGCTGGAGCAATTGCTCTGATTTTGCACACAGCCATTGACCATTACCATCTGAACTTAACTGTGAAGCCCGTTTTTCCATTTCACCAAATCTCAGCTTCTTATTAGCGTTTTTGTGTCAAGCACAATATATGCAAAGTTTATGTAATCTGAACTCACTTTTGTATATGTCTCTTTTACAGTCCATTGTTGGAGTTGCAGGTGGGGCAACCAGAGCTGCCTTGACAGTTCATCAAGCTCGTAGAGACAACATGGCTGACGTCTCTGCCAAAGATGGTAGCCAGGTAAAGTTTTATATTTCATCCAGCCTGTGACTGATACTGTCATTTCCATAAGAATTTACCATGGGACATAATTTATGAGGATAACAATGTACTACTGAGGAAGTATGGTAAATCTGTTACACAAGTATTATAGAACATTACTACAGAACAATGGTCTAGGTAACAAGTACCTAGTAATGTAAAATAGTAATATGTAATATAGTAAAATAATACCAATGCCTTGGCCAATACCTTAGTTCATTAACAATGATCATTGTGTATACTGCTTCAGTAGTTAATTTTTTTTTTATTATAACTCTGTAAACTGACAATAACTCAATTTTTGTTTTTTGCAAGGTGTTGATATTAATTTAAAAAAATAAATGTAATTTAATTGCCACTTCTGAATCATTGCATAGTGCCTTATTCTGGCTTGTATATTTTATTCTCCACAGGAGACTTTGGTGAATCTGGCTGGACTGTTAGTCAGTCTGGTCCTTATTCCCCTGATCACTGACAATCCAGTGTGAGTACTAGCATTTAATGTACTGTATAGATTGCAAACTTCAAAAAACACTGCTACTCCTCTTTTTGAAAATGCGTCATTTTTCTCATGCACCAAGTATAAAATAACCTTAGTTTTATGGTAAAATGATGCTTCATCCATGTATTATCCACGTCCCATCCTTGTCTGTTTCTGCTCCTCAGATTGACTCTTGTCCTCTTCTTCCTCTTCACCATACTTCACCTGTTTGCTAATTACAAAGCAGTCCGATCTGTAGTCATGGAAACCTTCAATGAAGCTCGACTTTCAATTGTGCTGCAGCAGTACCTACGATATGAAAAGATCTTCAGTCCTCCTGAAGCTAATCAGAGAGAACCAGTATTCTTGGGTAGAGAATATTGAATTCCCCAATATTATTTTCCGTTCTAGGTATATCATTTGAGTGGCAATATGTCACGGTTATAATTAGTAATTTCCTTAAAGTGAACTCATACTGTATATCTCTTATTTTCATTAAAGAGTTCAGGAAAAGTGTACCAATCAAACTTGGAGTGAGGCTAGAGGAACTTGTACAAAGGTAATGAATGTCAAGCGATATTTGCACATTTTCAAATGAACTGTCACATGCAGTTTAATCATTGAATCTGTTGTTCTAGCCCAGAGGAACTCCAGTTGGCTTTGAAGAGCAACAACAACATGCCATATCTCTTGGGGGTTAAAAATGGTATGCCTATTATCTTCCTCACCCTCTTGACTTCATTGATAAACTTGTTTCTGTTGTCCTAATGCCATAGTAAATTTTTTTTTCTGCTTTCCTACACCTAGACTGTGTGTGTGTTTGCTTGGGGCCAGAAACATCTGTACACGATGAGATGAGGGCAATGTGCCAAGCTATTTGTCTCAGCAATGCTTTGAACCCTGGAACACCTGGACAACCCTTGATGGAAAAGAAACAAAGTGAGCCTTCACCACTATTTGTGTTCTTTCACAATATTAATACAAGTATACATTTCATAGAAATTATATGCATTTAATAGTCACTAAATCCTGTTATTGTTTAAAAGGTCATTGGGAAATGGTGTATGATAGTCACAAGCTTATCGACCAAATTTTCAATACATTTCTCAAAGGTAAGCAGGCTCAGAATATTGAGGTTATTGTAAAATAAACTGATTGGCATTTGCTTATAGATTTTTGTTGTTGTTGCTGTCAACCTTTAGGTGTAGGAGCTGCTGGGTGGCAGATAAACCGAACTCTACTGGACTGGGATGAGTGGCGGGTGGAGTGGAAAGTGAAAATGAACTGACAACTCTACTGGACCAATTCTACTGTTGTTATACTGTACAATGTAAATATGTTTTTCATAAAAAAATGTAATTAATGAGTATCCTAAAAGGGAAGCCAAATTAATGAGTTAAATGATGATGGCCATGACCAAATGTCACCAATTTGAATGATGCTGTTAGCGTATGAGTTAATCATAAAGAAATATTACACTTTTCGCACTGTTGAATTGTGCTCTTAATTTAGTTATTTTTACATTATATTTGTAGACCTATATTTTCATTGTGACCACAATTTATTTGTGTATTCAGTATGTGATGTAAATAAAAATGTTAGACTTTTTCATTTTGTTGCACATTGATCCAAACCTGTACTCAACATTTCCTTGATTATGTCGCAGAATCCGTGTACGTAGCGTTCAATTGATATCCGTTCTCAAATCCCAAAATCGAAAATCGGAAATTGTCCGTTCAGTTTATATCCGTTCTTAAGTCCCAAAATCGAAAATAAGAAATTGGCTTCATCTCATGAATGGAAAACGGAAATTGACCCGTTTTTTAATTTAATTTTTTTGTTAAACACAATTTTTGCCAAGATATCAAGTATTACTTTACAAGCCCGTATCTTGCGTTCAGTCTATTATTCAATGTGAAATCAAAAATCAAAAATCGAAAATTGGCTTGATTTTCAATTTTAGCCTTTCATCTACATGAATGGAAAACGGAAAATTACCTGTTTTTTAATTATCGATCATTCATATGCATTATTATACAAAGTTACGGATAGGGAGGGGGCGGAGCCGAGACTCCACCCCCTCCCTACGCGCCATCTTGGTGAGGTCCGGTTCGGTCCAGCAGCACCGTGTTAGCTCCGGCTAAGTGTAACACTGTAAACAAACACATAGCAGCTACTTTAGCTAGTCACTGCTAGAACATTTTACGCAGATTAAGAGGAAACAATACGAGGAGAAGATTACATTTATCGGTATCGATCCGTATAAGCTTGTTACGAGTGAGTTTAGTGTCAATAAGGATCTTTATCCGCCGGGCCATACATTATCCGGATATTGTATGATTATTATTTAGTGTTTACACGCAGTGCCTACTACACTATGGACCAGTTGATGGCCTACAACAGCCTTGAGGCTCAATCTTATTTGTGCAAGGGTAAGTAAGTTTGTTTTTATTATTTTGTTTTATCGTTTGACAGGTAATGTTGGTGAACTGTAGAAGTGCTGTGCAAGTCTGTGTGTTAGCGTGGCTACTGTTAGCCTTGGATCAAGACTATCGTAGATTTATTTTATCTGAGTCAGACTTGATCAAATACAACTAATATATAGTGTTGATCCAAGGCTAAGCTTTTTTAGCCCTGGCGTTAGTGAGTTCTCTCTAACTTAGAGAGAACTCTAACGCTGGACTAAGCTACTGTGTGCCCAAAAGAAGTCAGACGTAAACAAAGCCCAAATATGGGCCTTATTAATGACCCAAAATAATTCATGAAAGTCGAGTCTGTCCATTGTGGCTGGCATGCAGATAGTCAAGCTTTGTTCTTTGAGAGTTTCATAGGGGGAAAAACACAAGTAAAAAGTACTAGCCTGGTTACCCAGCACTTTTCATACAGTCAGTGGCTGGTCTTACAAGCAGGGTCTTACAAGACTGGGTCAAAATGTACCACAACCAGGGTCGGTAACACCACAGCATTCTAACTAGATATAATTACAATTACGATCAGGGGTCTTCAACGTTTTCAGGCCAAGGACCCCTTGGCTGAGAGCGAGATAAAGCAGGGACCCCCATTATATTGTATAGAATATTTCTTTTTTCATAGATTTCATAGGCAGCTTCATAGACTTGTTCCACAGCACTATCATGTTGGATTCATGTTAATGTGTATTTCCAAACATTTAATCATGCACTTAAACAACACTTATACCTGACCTTTCACTCTGTACTTAGCCTGCTCTTTTTCCCCGCTATACTAAACCACTTTGCCGAAGATAGCAGATCTACAAACGCACAACGCCTTTGGCTAAAGTTCCTCTCAGAATAGGGATACTTGGTTGAAGTGGTTTATGTAAAAATCACACAAAGATTTGGCGGACCCCCTGTAGTAACTCTGAGGACCCCCTAGGGGTCCCGGACCCCCTGTTGAAGACCTCTGCTTTAGATATTATTTGATTTTTTTGTTGCACGCATGCAGTGTTGTCCTATGTAAGCTGAAGACAATAATACCCTAGCGGTCTGTTCTATCACAGTAATATCACTGTTTACTCTATTCTCAGGTGCTGCACTCAGCAACCGAGGGAGAAGCCAACCTCTCCCTGGATCATGACCCCAGAGCACAGCACACTGGGGCGGTGCTTGACGCACACTGTGACTGCAAGTCTGGACTGTGTGAGGTCTGGTCCCGTGTAGGTGCTGCGCTGCAAGAGTCCAGAGGAAAGACACAGTAGAACCTTACTCTAGGTGCTTGTGGCCCACTTCAGCGACTGAGTCAAAGCGTGGTAACGTGAGTTGTGTATTTTAAATTGAGCATATTGTTCTAATTCATTAGAACCAGGGTCAGTGAAACCACAGCATTTTAACTAGATAATGACAATGCTTTATGTATTATTTGATTGAAGCATGCAGTGTTCTCTTATTTAAGCAGAAGAAAATGATCTAAAAGTTAAATGATATCCTACCGGTCTGTACTATCACAGTAATATTCCCTGTTTATTTTATTCTCAGGTGTTTTTGACCCATCTGCAAGTAATAACCTGAAACACCTCCAAGGAGTCTAATTAAGACCATCTGCACTCCAGGCAGCTCCCAACACAGCGTGTAGCAGCAGGACCCTCGCTACAAGAAGAGTCACTCCAGGCAAGGCAGCATGACGCTGGCCACCAACAGAGCCGTGCCTACTGCTCAAAAGCCCAGCAGTTTGATCAGCGTCACCACCAGCGTCCATCAGATTTTCCTGGAGACTGTGTACTGTACTGGTTGGCAGAGGATTCAACATTGCAGATAGTGTAGGATCTGTCATGGCATGATTAGTCACACTAGCCTTTACAAAAGGGGGAAAAACAGCTATATTAATCTAAACTAATATTATACTTTACTATATGCTATATTATACTACTATATTGTGAACTCTCTATACATACATACTGTATATGTGCTTCACCAAAACGAAAAATGTACTAATCTTTGTGCAGTAGTAGCCTCGTGAAGAGGATTCAAGCTCTTAAAAGAGATGACTTCAAGAGCTTGCACTTAAATTGTGAATAAAATGTTTTATTGAATGCCATTATTTGCCTTGCATATTCTGTAATCTGTAGCCTACTATTGATAAATGTCCTACTTGGCTTAAATTAAGCAGTTGTTTTTATAAGTGATGTTTAGATTAGATTTAGTTTCAACTTTATTGTCACTGCACAGAGTACAAGCACTACTGAGACAACAAAATGCAGTTTCGCATCTACAGCTGAGTTACAGTGTGTCATGTCCAAGGAGGAAGAAACTGCAGGAGATTCTTCTTACTGAGAAAGTGGCTGAGAACAAGAGAATCATGTGTTATCACTATAATCAATGCAATGGTTCTCATACTTTTCCATGTCAAGGACCCCCAAATTAATATGTATTAGCCCCATCTGAAAATATTTTGTCCCAGGGACCCCCATACTATGTTTGTGTTGTAAAATGTTTCAAAAACATTCAAATTCTTCTGAAAATAGCCGATCTACAAGCTCACAACACATCACATTGAGACGACTCAGACGAGGAGCATGGAGTTTGGTTATATTTCAAATAGCCAATGTACAGGGAGGTGCTTAAAACAGATGTTGATGCTACGTATATATTAAGGACCCCTGGGGGGTCCCTGAAACCCACGTTGAGAACAATTTGTGTATGTATAATACAGGGCTCTTCAACAGGGGGTCAGGGACCCCTAGGGATCCTCAGAGTTACAGGGGGCCGCCTAATCTTTGTGTATTCTGGAGGGAACTTTAGGGAAAATAGCCGATCTACAAGCTTGTAGATCTGCTATTTATAGGCAATGAGGTTTGGTGTAGATGGGGGGGGGGGGGGCAGACCAAGTGAAAGGTCAAGTTTATGGTTTAAGTGATTAAATGTCTGAAAATACAAATGAACATGGATCCAATATAGTGCTGTCAAACCTATGAAGCTATATGAAATCTATGAAAAGTTTGAATCTGCCACACAATTGTATACAATATGTAGTGGGGATCTCTGATCATCTCTCAGCTATGGGGTCCTTCGTCTGAAACACCTTGAAGACCCCTGGTATAATATATAAATAGAATGAACTGTAAGCGTAGGTATGAATGTGACATATACAGAACAGTATGAACACTAAACTGGTGTACTGTAAATGTTATGTATTGTACAGTCGGAGGTATACAGTGTGTACATATACCTACAGCTGTTAATCTGTAACATTCACTTTGTGTGTTTGGGATATTTCACCCCCAAAATGACCTTTTCTATGGATTAGTCACCCCATCGAGACTTGAATTGATGGAAAGTAACTAAGTACAAGTACTCAAGTACTGTAATTAAGTGCACTTTTGAGGTATTTGTACTTTACTTGAGTATTTCCAATTTCCAATACTTTTACTTCTACTCCACTACATCTCAGAGGTAAATAGTGTACTTTTACTCCACTACAATTATTTGAAAACTTTAGTTACTAGTACTTTGTAGATTTTGATTATTATTACTGAACATACATTAACCACTTCAGCCCTATATACATTTTGGCCATTTGAAAATAGCCGATCTACAAGCTTACAATGCTTCCGATGTGACGCATTGTGAGCTTGTAGATCTGCTATTTTGAAAAGATGTTTATACATTTGAAAACTTGAAATGGGACATTCCAGTACTTTTACTTTTGGTATTTTAAGTACATTTTGATGCCAATACTTTTATACTTTTGAATTGCGGACCTTTACTTGTAACAGAGTATTTCTACATTGCAGTATTGATACTTTTACTTTTACTAAGTAAAACATTTGAGTACTTTTTCCACCACTGGGTATATGTTGTACAAACAAAGACATTAACACTATAGATATTGCTGTCTAGAATGTGTACATTATTAATATTGTACCTTCAGGCGTCCTAGCCTACTGTATGTCTTGGCATTTATATTTCACTATGGCACCATCCATACTAGTCCAAACAGTATAGGCCAACAATACATATTAACACATTTCTACCAGTTTATACTGTTCATAATACTGTATCTTAGCTCTTTAATTCCAACCCTTTATTTGTTCGTTATATAATTTAGAATACATCATGTACTATTATACTGTAATACTCATGGCATGACACATAAATCATGATTATCGCATTCTCAACCATTTAAACCCAGTTGGTGTGAATATCCTGTTCCCTTCCTATACCCGATTCCTCTTCCAGCGATCCAGAAACAGATGTGTGCCTAGCTACTGTGTACTTGTTACGACCTTATAAGGTGTCTAGAGGCTAAGGAGTAACACATACACAGGTAACGAAAAAGTGTACATTAATATTAGGATCAACCTTAAGTTTACAATGGATAATTAAGCAGATCAGGGAAAGCAACAAACTTCAGGGTGGCCAAAGCCAAAATACCCCAACCCTACCTGAAAAGAAAACAACCTAAACTCCACCAAAACAAAGTTACAGTATAGGCTCCCTAACTAAACAAAACAGGGTCAAAAGGGGGAACAAAATAAATGGCGGCACATCCCTACAAGCTTCCCTTCTCTATTATACTCAGGAAAAAGGTTTGGAATATGATTACGTTTCCTATCTAAGAATAGTCTATACTTTAAACACTAAGTAAATAAAGTTACCTACTTACGCACTAAGCAGGAAAAAGGTATGGCACACAGCCTATAGACCTACAGTAGCAAACACCAGCTAACTAACAGAAAGGGTTCAGCACATGGAGGTGACGGATGGTAAAAAGGCTGATGAGGAGCTTCTCCCAGGCTTTTATGCTGTCTGGGCTGATTGAGGAAGCTGCAGCTTGCTTTTAATGCTCTTCAGGTTGCCCTGGTTGAGCTTAGACTGGTTTTAAATGCAAGCAAAACTAAATTCATGCTGTTCACTAGGGCTAAAACCACCAACCTTAGTAATATAGTCATAACCTCTTCAAGTGGTGCTACAATAGAAAGGGCCACGGAATACAATTACCTTGGCATCTGGTTAGATGAGAAATTGTGTTTTAAATTTCACATTGAAAACCTTGTCTCTATAGAAATAAATCTTGCTTTCCTGCATCCAGTAGGAAAACAATTAGTATGGAGACATTATCTATAGAACTGCTACTCCATCAATTTTAAAGCGCCTCGACACTGTGTACCATTCTGCCCTAAGATGGGTCACTGGTGACAGCTATGGTACCCATCATTGTACACTCTATGGGAACGCAGGCTTATCCTCTCTATCTGAGAGGCGTGATAAGCACTGGTACAGTATGTATTTATTTCTAAAGCCATCTCAGGAATGCTGCCCCCTTATATTTGTTCTATGTTGGATCAGAACCCTATTACATACCAGACCCGCTCAACTGATCTCCTGACACTCAAGGTTCTTTTTGCACAGACAGAGTTAGGCAAGACAGCATTTTCTGTCAGTGCTCCATCTGCCTGGAATGAGCTCCAGAGGCCCTTGAAAATCAAATCACTTCCATCTTTAGGTCATTTCAGGGAAATGACTTCCAACAATTTTGTTCAGGATTGTAACTGCTTTATTTAATTTAATTTTGGTAGATCTGTTCTAGTTCTTTGAGTATTTTAGTTTTTTTTGAGTGATTTCTGTATTCTGATTCATGCATCTTATGTTGCTGTATGTGAATGTCTATTCCTGTTGTTGATTACTGTGTTCTGTTTCTCGGCTACATTGAAAATGAGGGCCTGCCCCTCAACTGTACTCCGAGCTGAAATAAAGGTTATGATGATGATGAGGAATGAGGCCCAGGTGTGTCTCCAGACACCACGCCACTCCTCCAATCTCTACTCCACCCTCCATTACCAAGTAGGGCACTAAAAACACAATATGAGGCCACATAGGGCCGTAACAGTACTCAATGTATAACTATACATATATATATTACACTGTACTGAAAAATGACACCATTATCGCATTCTCTCAGCCACTGTTCGCTGTGGACACGCCACCTGCTGACTCCTGAAGATCTGATCAGTAAACCCAAACGGAATCTGCAGTTTTTTTTCTGTTTTTCAGTGGTGATTCAGGAGGAAAATCTGTGGGATTCTGCGGGGTGACTTTTTCAGGTTTTAGACAGTTATCCAGTACTATAATCAATGTGTTTGGAGCAAGAATAACAACCCTAAACATGCTAAATAAATCTTAAAGTACCACAAAGTAAGATCCATTAGTCAAACCTTTGATTTTGTCATTTTTTATTCAATACTAATTCACTCCTTCATGAACATTCTTTAGTACATATTGAATTCAAATAACAAATGTGCAATAAAATGTAAATTTGCCACTGAAATGCATTGGGAACAGGTAGATTAAACATTAATCTAAGAAAACAATAATTTACCAATGGGTCCAACATGAACATACATAAATTCATTCTCTAAATAATGTAATAAATACATAAATAAGTATAGTGCAAATGCGAGAACTGATATTTTTTTAGAACAATTTAAATAAAAAGAATTTATAATTAAACCACAGATGTTTGTTTTTTCTGTATGTATGCAAGTCTGTACATTGGAAAGGAACAGTTTACTTTAACTACTTACACTCTCTATTCTAAGACAAATAGACCTGAGTTGCAACTGTACTTTCCTTTACACGAATTCTCTCTCATAAAAATAGCCGATCTACAAGCTCACATCGCGCCGCATTGTGACACGTTGTGAGCTTGTAGATCTGCTATTTTTGGCTAATGTTATCCCCAGAATATGGATGCTGGATTTTCTTTTTTTTAATTAAAAGGAGGGGAAAAAAGAACATTTTACATAATCGTTAAACATACATTAATTCATTTGTTCAATAAATACATTTGGAACAAATATATACAACAGATATAGTGCTTGTTCAAGAGAGGATACAAAGCACTTCCGGAACATTAAATAATCATTGAAAAACAGATGATTGTTTTTTTCTGCAAGTCTATGCATTTGAAAAGAACAACTTTAACATTCTATACAAGACAAGGCAACATTTAACAACCATTAAAGCGTGAGTGAGTCAGTCAGTCAGTCAGTCAGTCAGTCAGTCAGTCAGTCAGTCAGTCAGTCAGTCAGCCTGAGGCTTTCAGCCAGGCATTCTGAGTCAGTCAGTCAGTCAGTCTGTGGCTTTCAGTCAGGCAGTCAGTCAGCCAGCCAGCCAGATAGCCAGCCTCTGGCTTTCAGTCAGTCAGTGGGGGTTATTCTGCCGACAGTTGAATTTGGCAATAAGCATCATTGTAATGTTGTGTTCAGTCAGGCTCCGTCGGTACTGTGTAAGCAGCATAGTGTAATGTGAGAAAAGACTCAACATCCACTGAGGTAGCGGGGTGATGGAGGTACAATGATGCTAGTGGGGCAAGAGTGGGCATTCTGTCCTCCCTGGCAGCCCACCACTCCACAGGACTGACATACTCAGCATCACTCTAGTCCATGTGGACGTAACGATGTCATTCCTCAGCTGACACAAGGGTAAGGGCAGGGGCCACCTGGACATAGTCCTGAATGTTCTTTCTTAGACCAGCCAATTGCTTGGTAAAACACTGGGAGGGCTTTGAAGAGATCCATGCTGGGGTGTCTCTCCATCACAGCCTGCAGCTTTGCAGAGCAGTTAGCCATGGTCTTCTGGAAGAGCTGAGAGTAGGCATCATGCTCATTCTCATCCAGCTCCCCCAGCTGCTCTTTGGTCCCAGGATGCCAGTCTTCAGCCCCTGCACTGCAGCCGTATTCAAACATGTAGAGGTTGTCAAGTTGACCATGGATAGTGGCAGCAGAAGGGTTGGATGTCTCCTGTTGAGGAGATGTGCCAGACATGTGATGTGTCTGGAGTTGGGGAACAGGCCATGAAGAATGATGTTGAAGGCTTTCTTCATGTAGCTTGCTGAGTCTGTGACAAAAGCCCACACGTCACTGAGGTTGATGTTGTAGCTGTTGAGGCAAGAGATGACTGCCTGTGACACAGTGTTGAAGTTGACTCTCTCAAGGAACACAATATCTGATGTCAGAGATGGCTCGCCAACGGGTTGCAGAAGAATTCCGAGGACACAGCGACCACAGGCATCTGTTGTCTCATCTAATAAAACATAGATGGCCTTTCACTCCACCGCACTCTTGATATCCTCCACATACTGAGGTAACAGCTCTAGCAGGTAGTCTGAGCGGAAGTGGGACAGAGCTGGAAGGGATCCTCCCTGCTTTGCAGCCAGTGTGGGAGCTTTCTCAAGGGGAATATCTGCCTCAACCAGTCTTAGTAAAACTCCAGCACAAACTCCTTCCTCTCAGCAGTAGATGGGGTCTTGGAGAGGCAGGCAGCCAGAGTTTGAGTCCTCGGTCGTACTGGAAAACAAAGAAAGGTTCGATAATGTAAAATAAACACAGTATCATTGTACAGAAAATCAAATAATAATGCAAACCTACTGTAAGCTCACATATACAAGCCCCTCACAAATATCTGCCTTTCAGGTGTGTATTGTTGAGTGCTGGTCACAATGAAGCGCCTCTACCTCACTAATAACATAATACAGCTTTATTTTCTTTACAATTATCATACTAAACACATTACTGTCAATAGTAAGAACTGCAGTAGTGCACACATGAACCAAACTTCTCTGTCTTCATATTTGATTAAATGTTCTCACTACTCACAAAAATGTACATTACAGGTTGAGCATAATCATCCTGGCTGCTAGACTAGGTATATGTAACAAAACAAAGCAAACTGAAAACGAGTATTTTTTGTAACCATCACTGGTTACAAAAAACATTCTCAATAGTCTTAGACTATTGAGAAGCAGTTGCAGTTGGGGAACAGGCCATGACCAGGGGTCTTCAAGAGGGGGTCCGGGATCCCTAGGGGATCCTCAGTGTTACTACAGAGGGGCCCAAATCTTTGCGTTACATTAACCACTTCAACCCTAGCATCCCTATTCTGAGGGGAACATTAGCAGAAAATAGCAGATCTACAAGCTCACAATGCACAACTTAACATGAATCCAACACATTAGTGCTGTCAAACAAGTCTATGAAGCTGTCTATGAAATATATGAAGATGTTTAACGTGCAACACAATTTTATACAATATGCAGTGAGGGGGTCCCTGCTTCATCTCTTAAGAGGTCCTTGGCCTGGAAAACATTGAAGACCCCTGGTCTACTATTCTCCTCTATGGGCTATATTTCTTAAGATAAGCACTAAAGCCGATTTACATAAAATAAAACTATTGTTTCTCTTTATGACGCTGCAGCTGTCGTCCCTCTGCCTTGCCTGGCCACTGTGGCCAGTGTTGCAAAAAATAAATAAAGTAATTTCATCAACTTACCAGTGAGCGTGGGTCTGAACACCGAGATAATATGAATGGAGCTGGACGGAGCAGCAGAGTGATTGGAAGATTGCTTTGCGGCGATATCAAAGCGTGACGTTACGACCTCACCAAGATGGCGCGTAGCGAGGGGGTGGAGACTCGGCTCCGCCCCCTCCCTATCCGTAACTTTGTATAATAATGCATATGAATGATCGATAATTAAAAAACAGGTAATTTTCCGTTTTCCATTCATGTAGATGAAAGGCTAGAATTGAAAATCAAGCCAATTTTCGATTTTTGATTCTGGATTTCACATTGAATAATAGACTGAACGCAAGATACGGGCTTATAAAGTAATACTTGATATCTTGGCAAAAATTGTGTTTAACAAAAAAATAAAGTTAAAAAACGGGTCAATTTCCGTTTTCCATTCATGAGATGAAGCCAATTTCTTATTGTCGATTTTGGGACTTAAGAACGGATATAAACTGAACGGACAATTTCCGATTTTCGATTTTGGGATTTTATTTTGAAAATCAACTGAACGCTACGTACACGGATTTCGCAGGTACATTTACAAGTATTTACAATTTTCAGTACTTTTACTTCTACTCCACTAAATCTCAGAGGCAAATATTGTACTTTTACTTACTTACTTTTTTTTATTTTTCGATTATTATTACAAAACATACAATACACACTTCAGCCCTATACATTTCGGCCATTTGAAAATTGCTCACAATGCATCGCAATGCTTAAGATCTGCTATTTTCAAAAGATTTGTATACATTTGAAAACTTGTGAAATGAGACATTCTGCAAAATGACTACTTTCTACTATTGGTACTATAAGTACATTTTTATACCAATACTTTTGTACTTTTACTCAAGTACATTTACCATACAGGACTTTTACTTGTAACAGTATTTCTACATTGCAGTTTTCATACTTTTATATTAGTAAAATATTTGGGTACTTTTTCCACTAGGGGCACTATTGCAATACATGATCACAGGAAGAAAAGACAAAAATCACAACATCCGGTTTGTCTTGTTTCCTCTGTAATGTTAAAGTTATTTTCGAAATGGGCAGGCAGCGTAAATGTAGTGCATTTAACTGCACAAATAAGACACGGACCAGTGTGAAGTTTTTTAAGTAAGTATTTTATGTCCCTATGCCAAAGTAAGCTCAGCTGAGTCTAATCTGTAAAGCGTTGGGTGGTCAGTGGGCTGAGATGCTTTCGTCTGTTATTGAAGTGCAGTGTTTGACCGTTTGACGGCAAAACAATTGGTATCCCATTTCAGTTGGCACTGCCAAATTAAGTGTTCATTGTGGTTAATTTTCGTTGGCAAAGTGTTTGAATGCTGTCTGCGTTTAAGATTCATTTCATCTAATGTTTTGTCATGTCTAGGTTTCCACTGCACAGTCCTCAAAGACTCAAAAGATGGCTCATCAATATGAAGCAGGAAGATTGGCAACCCTCTCATTTACATATGCTGTGCATTGATCACTTTGAGGATCAGGACATTGATAGATCTGGCAGATTTGTAAAACTTCGAGAATTTGCAGTGCCTACCATATTCTCGTTCCCAGAGCACAAGGAGAAAAGGAAGGTACGACCATCAAAACTATTATGAATGGGAGAGACGTCAATTAAGCCAAGAAGACTGTTTTCATTGAAAAATAACAGCAATTGATCCGTTCTGTCAAATAAGTAAGCTGAGGTACTTTCTAATGGGTTCTTGTACAGTATTATTACAACCCCCTCACTGTAATTCTCTCTAATTTAGGCTGCCATCAACCCAAAAAGTAGGAGAAATAAGGTAATGAGATGTTGCTTTTATTAAAGTGTTCATTAAACAGACTACTGGTGATCAACTGTGTTCTAATTTGCCACACCAATTTAAACAACAATTAGCTCCAATATCATACAACATGACTTGAATACATGTTTTATTAATCTGTGCTGTACTTGTCATTATAAAGCTCATTTAACATTGAACAACTAACACAGCTAGCCTAAACAATGTCTACTTCTCAATCTCATGTGTCTTATACTGTGTAGTGGAGCAATGGTGTTAGTTGTTACCTAACGTAACCTAATGTACTTGGAAATATTATGTCTCTGTATTCTAAACAAAGGGACCTGCTTCTTCTACATCAAATGGAAAGCCAGGTATACAGAACAAAGGGCCATGCCAGGCGATCAAACCGACTCCACGGTGAGCATCATCTGATACCGATTTCTTATTGTCTTTTGAGTGTTTTTGGTAAATCATGGCTCAGACCTTTTTGTGTTTTATTTAGCAATGATGTAGAATAGATATTAACCCATTAAGACCTGGAACTGTGTCATTTTTAGATTTGAGCTAAAAAGCATTATTTTACACTTTGGGCTATTTTTGAAAAAACGTGAAAATCTTTGAATATATATATTTTTAAAGTGAACATTTTTAACTCAAATCTTTGCTTCTGGGGGTCCCTGGAACAACATATTTTGAGATGGGGGTCCGCGGCCAAATACATATCATTTTGGGGGTCCTTGACATGAAAAAGATTGAGCACCACTGATACAGAAACATACGATTTTCAGAATACTGTTGAGATTTAGGAGACATGTAGAATCGGCTTCAGATCTTAATGGGTTAATAGATATTGTTGATGTAATATCTAATCCACAGATTTTTCATAATCGTTACATTGTTTTCTTCTGCTTTTATGGATCAGTTACCCTAAGAAGGTTGTCAAATGGTCCATCATAACAGATGAAGCGCTGGTGCAGATTGAATCCTTCCCATATTTCTTTCATGGTGATTACTGTAAACCACAGGTAAAGGCTGCATACTGTATGTGAGTTGGTACAATACATTTTGCTGTATATTTATTTTATTCAGATTGTGCAAAATATGTATCATGAGAAGTGCAAACATTTTACAATAAGCCCCCCCCCAACCCATCTCACCCCTTTTCCCCCAACCCCCCTACAATCACTACAGTACGTACACATACACACAAGCACAACAACATAGACTATGTATTGTACTGTATATTCAGTGAGGAAAAACATAAAAATACTATTTGAATCAAATTAATGAAAAAAAGGTGAAAACAAGTAAATAAACCTTAGAGTAATTGGTATTAGATATCAACAGTGATACTAGCCCTAGAACAGCTGTGATATTACGTACATTTAATGCATTCCATATACACAGCCATACACATAACTGGGCGTTTTAATTTGTAACCATGTACATCTATCAACAGGATATTCAGTGGGCTCCATTTTAATTTGTAACCATGTACATCTATCAACAGGATATTCAGTGGGCTCCAGATCATAATGTCAAAGTAAGTATAAGTTTGTGCTGCCTGGTTGAATGCTCTATTCTGATTGGTTAGTCACACTCACAACATTCTGCTGTCCATTGTTTCTCGATAGCGGAAATAATGCCCAATTACAGACCGTTCACAATAAGCCCATTTGCAAAACCTGCGACAAGCAACTGTATAATGTATTGGACTATTTTAACTGAAGCAATTAAATCAATACAAATGTTGTCGTTATTTAAAAAGATTAATTTATTTTATTAAGTAGCCGTGTAGTAAGCGGCTTAGTGTACAGCAAGGTGGTCATTATTGAGAAATAAATGCCTTCATGGTGATTCAATACCCCTTCGCCTCGGGTCTTGGTCCTGAATCATCGAAAATTGTCGAAAATCATTTCTCAATAATGACCGCCTTGCTGTTCACTGTCCTATATACAGTATATAGTATACTGTATGTATGTGTGTGTGTGTGTGTGTGTGTGTGTGTGTGTGTGTGTGTGTGTGTGTGTGTGTGTGTGTGTGTGTGTGTGTGTGTGTGTGTGTGTGTGTGTGTGTGTGTGTTTTATGTATTAACCTGTTTCTGTATGGAGCTTACTTTATACTGTATAATACTCATATTTCATCAAATGCTGTTGTGTATTTTCCCATGCAGACAGAGTGTGAACAATCTGGAAACATAATAGAGGTAGGCACTTTTTCAACATGATTTTGCTCTCCAAGACCCCTCAGTACGGGGTTACAAATTGTAACTCCTACAAGGTAAAATCCTGTGCTCTTAATTTATCAATTTGTAACTCAGAGAGTGCACAAATATAACCAAATGGACCCTTACTTATTTGGTTGCATTTGTACCCTCTCAGAGTTAAATGAACACTCAGAATTTGACTATACTGCACATTATAATTACCTCCCCTTAGGTGAAAAAGCCATGGCAGTGGCTTGGTGTGGATGTCAGAGGACCCTTGCCTGCAACGCTGAATGAACACAAATACATATTGACTGTGACAGACTACTACTCTAAGTGGTTGGAAGCCATGCCAATGCAGTCGTGTGTGTCCTCACAAATTGCAGGACACATCAAGGTCATCATTTCTCACTTTGGCTTCCCTTTTAGGATACTCTCTCGACTACCTCAGGACATAGTTGAAGAAGTGAGCTCCCATGGCCATGTCATTGTTCCTATGCGTCTTTTAGATACATTATTTTTAATGCTGCATGCTATTGCTATAATATTGACTTGAGAGTGGCCTATATCTTGTGTACATAAGAATGAACTGTGAATGTATTTCCTGTAGATCAACAGAGACTTGAAAGAAATGCTGAAAATCAGTGTCTCTCTTGTGGTCCATCATCGGCAGACTGGGACTGTGGACCTGGTCACACAGCACTTGATTGACAGGTCTTTGATCCCAGCACTTTGTGAATTATTAATACAGTACAGCTTGGATTCAGAGACACATTCCTACATCTGAATCATTATGTCCCAACAGTATGGTAGCTGATCTAATGCAGCATGGAGCTGACTGGGACGTGCACCTCCCTGCCAAGGTCTTCAGCCTGTGCTTCAAGGAACACTCAGAGACCAAGGAGAGGCCTTTCTCAATGCTTTGCTGTAAAGGACTGCAGCCTGTTCATGCCCCCAGGGCACTGAATGTAAGTCATAATTCCAACATAGCCTCAGTCTTTGAAAAGCAGACTTAGGGCTGGTACACACTGCAGGACATTAGGTCCGATATTGCTGTCGCTGACATTTTTTGGCGCTCGCCGACAAAACCTCCCGACCTGACGCAGATCGGCCTTTGATCGGCGAGATAATGCTCGGTGTGTGTGAAAGGCTCCGCGACACGATATGGCCGCGATTCTCCGCTCTGCGACGGCTTTCCGACCGTTTTCAGATATCTAAATTGTTAGATATTCATCTCTGTCTGGGACAGGACAATAGACAATATCATACACTATGAAGCACCTTGCGAGGAGATGCACGCTACAGCCAATGAGAGCATATTATAGCCACCGTGGCTATGGAAGGTCTGTGGACCTGACCACAACAAACACATCCCCCGCATAGTTACCGTCCAGTCCTTTATTAAGTTAAACATTATTATAAAACAGAATGAGAGTGAACGAGCGTGCTCAAAGGGGGCCGGGGCTGTTTATTTGAGACTATTGCACAGAGATAGAGAGAAAGAGAGAAAGACACAGAGAGCGAGCGATCTGTAGTATGTGTGTGTGTGTGTGTGTGTGTGTGTGTGTGTGTGTCGTTGTCTGTGTTGCCAGATTTTGCGAGAGAAATAAGCAACCAGGTTTGTGAAAACAAGCCCAACAAAAGCGACTATGAGCAATTTAAGCCTATATACAAATACATTGGATACTTGAAAATAGACGATCTACAAGCTCACGTTGTAGATAGGCTATTTTTAAAGAAGACATTTGGGGGGGGGGGGGTGGAATATTTACAAAATCCACACAGATCTTGAATGGGGGTCTATGGCGCAACATGTTTTCAGAAGGGGGAGGTCTGCGCCTCTGTGGACAATTCATTATTATTATTAATTTGGGGGTCCTTGCCATGAAAATGTTTGAGAACAACTGGTTCAAACAACATTAGGAAACAAGGCCAAAAAAGCAACTACACTTTCAAGCAACTTTACAGAAAAACAATCCCAAAGTCGCTTATAATAAGCAGACATGGCAAGTCTGCCACTGACTGCTTCTGCGCTCTTGACGAGCGAGCGAGAGAGGGGGGAGAGGGAGAGGGAGAGAGCCATATCACGGGATACGTCGATTAAAATGAATTGGAATAAACACAAATGTATGTATTGGGTCTGACTCTGGAGATAGCATCCTAGTGAACTATCCTACAGTGTGTCAGCCCTTGTCGGGGATCAATCGTGTTGTGAAGACCGCAACGATATTATGACAGCCGATTTCAAGAAATAAACTCCTGCAATGTGTTATGCTTAACGATCAGATGACCCCCCGAGCACTTTAATGTCCTGCAGTGTGTACCAGCCCTTAGGGTGGTGGTGGGGGAGACATTTTAAAATGTGTTCTTTCTACTCTGCTTCACAGTATGACTACTCCAAGATACAGGACAGTGCTTTTGTTGTTCATTAGATATTTCAGTTGGATTGGGTGAGTTGAGTAGTATTTTAAAAACAATAAATCAATAAATACAAAAATAATTTTATCCATATTGTTTTAAATTTATATTTTATTTTGTTTTTGTTTCTAGTGTTGTCATGACCAAAATAAAGACGAATTTGGCTGGACAAATGTGAACATAAATTAGGAGAGAGGGCTGGAGGGAAAGACGATAAAATGACATCGTCCTTCTCTGATTTGTGGACTTCCACGTTATCTTCTACACTACCAACACTGGTCATATAGTTTTGTGTTTTCTGAGGAAATTGAGTGTTACTGATTCACTTCTCCTTTCCATGTAAGGCTGGGTATTGGAGCCTGCTACATTTGAATAAAAAAGTTGTTGTAATCAGTTTCATTTGCTAAAGCTAGTCCATTTTGTTTCACTCCATTTTATTGAGTTCTGTGATTCCAAAGATAGATTGCTGTTTTGTGAAATGTATTGTGGAGAGCAAGAAACCCATTGATATTTTAGTTCTTGCATTAGGAGGAGGTACGTTATTGTTGAGATGAAATTCTGCATTATGGCTCTTTCTCATTTCCAGGGACACTACCTAATCAGCTAGGACTAGGATTTTTAGGAAACATGGCCTCTTATAACCGTCTCATTACAGTATGAATAGGATACATCTAGGTTAATTGACTTGTCAAACTTTCAAGGAAACATACGGTAGTTTTTTTTGCAAGTAGGACAAACTACGCATTCCAACAAAAGACTATTAATTGAAATCTTTATTGACATTAGGGGTAAGAAAGACAATGGAATATATAAAATCATGGCTAGATAATTAAACCGTTATTGTTTCCCGGAGGGAAATGCAGGTATCATAGCATCAATAGCAACAAAGTTAAAACACGAGGTACAGGTAAAAGTAAAAAGAAAATTAAAAAAAAATAGTTAGGCTTAGGCTTAGATAGTCATGGGCTGGGCAATTAACTGACGATATATCAAAACCAATATTTAGAACCAATAAATGTCTAATTGAATAATTGAAGCAAGGTTTTTTATGTACGGTATATTTTTTATATCAATGAATCGACACAATTGTTTTATTTTAATAATAGACTAAATTGATTAGTCTGAGTGATACTTTCTGGTACAACATTTGTGAAAAGCTAATTTGGCGATGAGCTGGCCTACTCATCGCAAAATTAGACATTGTGAGCTTGTAGATCTGCTATTTTCATTATTTTTTTCATAATCGTTCATTAATCGTAATCTAGTCAAAAGTTTGCAATATAAGCGATATTGATTTGAAATATCGCCCAGCCCTAATTCTGGCACACGCACAATGGGTCTCTTAATGAATGTTTGCACAGTCTATCAACAGTGAGTGAATATACATACAGTATGACTGAATTATGTCTATCAACAATTAATATATATATAAATTAATATGAACTATTAATGAGTATGAATGAATATAAGAACTGTATCAGAATAATTATACAGTTTGTACATTCTGAGTTTATCAAAGGTCTATTAACATTGAATATATGTATTCAATATATGTACTGTACAGTCTATAAACAAGCATGTCAATGTTCGGCAATGTAAATCCTAGTACTCTGTGTGCCAGCGTTGGCTGGAGTCAGTTGTCAAAAAGTCAATATTCAGCGCAGGTCTGGACGTTCACATAGGAGTCAAGTGATGATGGCAGCTGACAAAATGACTGGCCATGTCCCTTTGTGGTGTGCTGAGGAGGGATGAGTCTGTGGTTGAATGTGCTCCTCATTCTTGCCAGCTCATCAAAGAGAGGATGGAGGGGTTAGCGCTTCATCCAGTTAAACTCCAGCTATGTTTGTTGGCATCCCTTGTGTTAATGTTACCCCTCACCCACCCCCACCATGCAAAGGCAAAGAAGACAATGGCTACTACAGACTGGTAAAACGTGTAGCAGCCTGTTGCACACATTGAAGGACCGTCCTGAGCCACCTCAGAAAGAACAGCCTGTTCTGTCCCTTCCTGGAGAGGACCTCAGTGTTGTCAGTTCAGTCCAGTTTGTTCATTGTCTGCTTTTTAAGCCATCCAAACTGTAAAGAAACAAATGAACATCATTATTGTTCAACTCACACAATTACAGAAAGTGATCTGAGCCACTGTATATTTTATTGTGAATATAACCCATGAACATTACTTTGCATTGTAGGAAATCACAAAGACAACTGCATTCATCAGCATTGAGGCCCGACCACCACCAAAGAGAGTTCATTCATTCGAGTGGCAACACTGTCTGTCCACATGGGACATTATCACTGAGGTTGCAGAACTCAAGTTTTGATGACATAACTGCTTGAGCTAGTGTGGCCCTAGAAATTCTGAAAAGTATAGACTGTGGAAAGAAGATGTGGAAATGTGTGTGTATGTACTGTATATAGGGTTAGGTTTATATATATCGCCCAGCCCTAATTCTGGCACACACAATTGGTCTCAGTGAATGTTTGCACAGTCTAACATAATATATATATATATATATATATATATAATCACACAGACACACGGCTGGACCTCTGTGGGGTATATATGTTTTTTATGATTTGTTTCGCATGAAACTACTAAGAATGGAATTTGTGATTCCTATATATATATATATATGTGTGTGTGTGTGTGTGTGTGTGTGTGTGTGTGTGTGTGTATATATATATATATATATATATATGCGTGTGTGTGTGTATATATATATATATATTTTTTTTAATGATTTGTATATTGCATAAATGTACATCTTTCCGGTTTGTCACCTCTTGCCGACTTGCAAATCAAAAATGTTACTCAATTTGACTGATAACCCATGACATGAGTGAGGTATTAATTCTATAATCACTTACTGCCCTCTCCTGGAATAATAGCAGTTAATTCTTGAACCTCTTGACAGCTGTTGTGATGGTCGCGGTGCAGCATGGGATACGTTGACTAAAAGCAGATAGCAGCCATTGTAGCTGCGTCAAGTTGTCAGCCACAAGACTACAGATACTCGATTGTATACAAAATAAAAGGGTGAAGTTGCACATTTTGAGGTATTTTTCACTTTACTGGAGTATTTCCAGTTTTCAGTACATTTACTTCTACTCCACTACATCTCAGAGGAAAATATTGTACGTTTTACTCCACTACAATTATTTGAAAACTTCGTTACTACTACTTAGTACTTACTTTGTAGATTTTGATTTGATTTGATTGTAACTATTACAAAACATACATAAACCACTTATATACATTTCGGCCGGAGCTTCAAGGAACACACTGGTCAAAATATATTTTATTTTGAAATCACAGACCGGAATTAGCCTTTTTCTCAACAGCCGCTCACTCGACAATCGACATTCAACGGCGCAGTGTGCAACCAACCGAAAGCAATGGTGAGTGTTGGAAAAAGAAATTGCATGTCATTTCATAACTTGGCTCAACGATAAGTCTTACTTACGTTGTCCGTTCTGACCAATATGTGTGTTTGAAATGTGCGGTGTCGAGCTGAGCACACCTCGTTCCATTAAACCACTATCCAGACGCTGATGTCTTTGTTTAGCTAGCTCCCAGCTAACAGCCAAACTAGCACTAAGCTAACCTAACTAGCTAACATAATAATAACCCGTTGGTGTTAGTGTTAAAGTAGCCTTTTCAACTAACTTAGCTAGCCATAATGTTAAATGGAGTACACATAGTGCCAGTTGGTGTTAACTATGTATGTAGGCCTCTTATAGCTTAGTTACAAGTTAACGCTTAGTAAGTCTGTCCGAAATGCTAGCATTAACTTTAGCCTCTCAACTGCTACACCCTACAATCTCAAGTCAAGTGGAAACTGACCAGATGGTGCAGAATTAAAGTTTATGCAACATTCTACATTGTTTGCCAGTTGTCGAATATGGCTTGATTAGCTAGTAGAAATGTTTACATTCTTGATTTTACACTTATGTCATATCGGGATCCGGTATAACTGTTTAATTGGCTGGTTGCTTAGATCAGTGAGTCTCAGCCTTTTACATGTCAAGGACCCCAGTTTGATAATTAGTAGGCCACAGACCCCCATTTAAAGTTTTTTTTTCTATCTCTGGGACTCCAATCTACACTGAAAAATCCATGGTGTTAATTGAACTTTGAGAGTGTACAAATGGATCCATTTGCGAATTCGGAGTTGCATTTGTTTTTTGTTAATAGCTGGTCTCCGGACCTCACACTGAGAACCAGTGGCCCACGTACTGAATCATTTACCATCTCCACTCACGGATGAGGGTTGTAAATATTTTAGTTTTAGTTCAGCCAGTGCCAGATTGGAGCTGGAACTTCTACTAGTGCTTGAGCACTCGGGACAAAATTTAACACAAAGCATTTACATCATTTATATTCAGCATATTACGTAGTTATGTCCACCAAAAACTAGAGTTGATAGAGTAGGCTACACATGATATCCCCCCAATCATTGCCAGTTCAACTAATATTTCAGATATTAAGAGCAACCACTTTGTAAAACTAGAAACCACAGAAGACGGTAATTTATGATGAGTTCTTTTCTGGAAATGGATATCTATTCAATGATAAACTGGCAATATACAGAATACTATATCATTTATATTGTACTGTTCACTGCAGACATCAAACCAATTTCTCTTTTATTCATTGTGACTTCCAGCCGGAAAATGCCACTTAGTTCACTGGCCACAGTGGTTGGTGGACCTTAAAATAATTAAACGGTTGATGTTCATGTTTGATGTTTTAACAGCCACCCAGATGTACACATTATAGGCTAGTGTTGACGTTATGGCTGAGTCTGACTACCTGCTTACTTGTCTGACTTATATGATGAACAGACCAGCCAACCACAACCTAAATTTAGCCTACCAGATTTTTGCAAATAATTTGTATTTACCCTAGTGAAATCAGACAGCCATACAAAAAAAGTTTATATACAAAAATGATTAGTCATGCTTTCAGATCTAACTTAACTGTTATAACATTACCTCCCCTTCTAGGATGTGTTTCTAATGATCCGACGTCACAAGACGACCATCTTCACAGATGCCAAAGAATCGACCACGGTTTATGAGCTGAAGCGCATTGTGGAAGGTATCTTAAAGAGGGCGCCCGAGGAACAGAGGCTGTATAAGGTATGTTATACGTAATCTCTCAAAACAGATCCTTGAGTTGTATGTTGTGCTTTAACCAAATAAAGTCAGCGTGACTGAGATGTAACGCCCCAGTGTGTGCGCAAGTAAATAACTCTTTACCTTTTTTTTACCCTACTTGTAAGCTTGGAACGATGATATGCACCTCATCCATTGCCATTCCTATCAACCTCTGGTGATAAGTGTTGTTTTTGAGAATGTTCTGCCATTTGTCGTGTGCTACATAGGTCTCTGGTGATCCAATTGGCTTAATCTGTGTTGGCGTTCTGACCAGTATATGCTGTGGGATGCCTTGGTCATTCAACATTCTAAGTTGCTCCTCCATTATAGAAACAAGTCGACTTATAACGAACACAATTACATTCTCAAACCATTTTCCCAGTTAGTCTTTCAAAAGTAGTGAGCATTATAGTGTGTCAGACCAAAACATCTCGCGAATCTTGTACCTCAAAGGCGCTGAAGAGGTTTTAGATATGTTTTTTTTTTTTACTGTAGCAACTTAAGAAAAAGCACTAGCACATTAATAAAAACCCACTATCTGTTAGCTCCATGTTTCTTTTGCTGTGCAGTTGTTGATTGGACTGTTAACACAGGAAGAACCAGAGAGCAGCTGTCTGTCTGTAAAAGTAGCATGAACTTTGGTGCTTGGACAAAATCCTCAGCATTCAGGTATTGAAATGAGCTTGACCTCAGATGTTAAAATTATGATTATGTTTTTGATTGGTTGGTTAAATAATTGGGTGTGTTTACAGAAACAATGTACTCTGGACTAGTGGTGAACAGTGTTAAATTTCCCTATCATTGTTTAGAACAGGCTTTAAGTACACTTGGCCAAGGACAGGGCACAGACAGTGTTGCCAACTCTTGTAAGAGAAATAAGCCAACCCACCTCCAAAAACAAAGCAAATCGTGTGAGAGAAATAAGCCAAATCTCACCTCGAAAAACAAGCCCAATAATATGGCCATATATTCCTAATACCATACACACATACTTGAGCCACCAGACCTCAAGTAGAGACACCAGACCGATTCTGTCTCTCAATGTGATTCACACTCTTCCTCAAACCTATGGGAAATGATAGTGTATATACATACATCAAAGAAAAGGCTTGTTAGATTTGCCAAAGAAGTCACCATTTTTAAAACAACCCTCGACTCGTCATTTTGGGGACTCCAGGGAAAAACAAACAAAGTCGCATTAAGTGTTTATGGTAGCCAAATGGGGTCTGCTGACACAACACTTACTCCTGGCTTCTAATTTACATGACAGTCAGAAGGTTTGGTTGCATAGATGTGATATTCTCCACTTCCTTTGTGGTGTACACCGTCAGATCCTGTCTGTAAATCCTCCATAAGGTGGCTCCGGACAGGATCTTTAGGCCTGATACAGATTATTGTTTTATTTATTTATTTCTCGTGGTTGTCAGATTCTCATCCTGATTTTATTTATTTACTCTGTATTGAACCTTCTGAAAGTGCTTTTGAATTATAGTTGCATTACTTCTTCCATTGGCATTAAGAATGATAAAGAAAAAGGTTGGGCCAGATAAAGCAAAAAAGTATGTACTAACGTAAATCTGTCAATTTGAAGCATTGATTAATGTCTGTACTGTCGCAGTTTTGAGGATGTCATTGCTATGCAATGATCAGTCTGTTCCATCGTAATTACCATGCTTTTAGTTTACTGTTAGAATAACACAAACATGTAGTTATAAATATTAGTGTCATCGATTGGTTTAAAAAGAGGTCAATTTAGAGAATGAAAATCATCCAATTGATAGGAGCGTCTCATTCAGCAGTTTGTCAAGTTGAGGGCGGAACATTTACTGGCTTGTGGACCATTAGTTTAGTACATCTGTTCTAGTAGAAATATGAGAAACCTTTTTATTTTGCCACATATATTTGCACATACAAGGAATTTGACGTTGTGACTGAGATAGTAGTTTGCCCGGTTAAAACTGGCATCATACAGGTTTCATGAAGAAGGTTTCATCTTCATCTGTT
The DNA here is from genome assembly GCF_963454915.1 of Gymnoscopelus microlampas. Lineage (NCBI taxonomy): Eukaryota > Metazoa > Chordata > Actinopteri > Myctophiformes > Myctophidae > Gymnoscopelus > Gymnoscopelus microlampas. The sequence goes on along the minus strand of NC_139948.1, from coordinate 30,074,676 downwards.
GCGTTGTCTCACAACCTGAAACACTCTCTAACACTATCAACCATGTTCGGAAAAACTGCATTTCTGCACTTGCTGCTCTTTCACTGCTTTGGACGACTTTTACAACTTTTTTTCCAAAGGCTCAGACTGCCAAAGACGATTTTACAACTTTTTCGTTTTCAGTGGTTTTCCACCAGTTGGCACTGTTCTCTAACATCCGAGTGACCATTTTCCTCAATTCACACAGATCCAGGAGATCACGTGATCAAAAGATCTACACCACCATTCCCTTCCTGCTTAGCGTATGTGGGGAAACGGCTATAACTTGTTTTTCTCCCTGCATTTTTGACGAGACAAGCTGCAGTATATTCAATGGTCTGTAAGCGACCGGGGGTCGCAATGACTTTTTTCTTTCTCGCGGAAGGCGGAAGCACAGTGAAACCCTCCGTGTTTAGCAACCGCCAGGGGATCAATCATAATGGATATAAATATTCTGTGACTAGTTGAAAAGGTAAAGAAAACCAAAAATCGCTGGCAGTGGGCGACTCATTTATGTATTTTAAACTTGGCAGTGAAAAGAGTTAACCAGAGGCCCGGCTATTGAAAACATGACTGGTGCACATACATTTAATGATCTGGCTTTACTGTAACCAATATCCTCTGTTCTTTTGTTTTTATCATACCAGGATGACATGTTGCTTGATGATAGTAAAACACTTGGAGACTGTGGGTTCACAAATCAGACAGCCAGACCCCAGGCCCCAGCCACTGTTGGATTATCTTTCCGGTTGGGTGGTAAGATACATTGTTATACAACATAAGCATTTTAGGAATCCTTGTATAAAGAACTGGGTGCCCTTACCTATGAATGTCTTAACAAGGCCTGTTATTTTCTAGTTTAGTTAGCTAGTATATCTCAACATTTTTGGGTGAGTGGTTTTGTTTCCAAGGGGGAAAAAACGGGTGGTCAAAGGAGATGGTCTTGTATACGTATATTGAACGTGCTTCTAGGATCGACGGGAATGTAGACTTAAAAAGGAAGAGATCTGAGCACTCAAAAAATGTGGATGAGAGGAAGTAAAGTTATAACAAAGTTTATTCGATAAAAATTGCCACAATTCTTTTTTGTATAACTTTGTTTTAATTTTACTTACTCTGCTCCACATTTTTGAGTGCTCAAATCGCCTCTTCCTCTTTTTGTTTCTATTAAAATATGTTTTTTATACACTGAATTTTATCATCTACTACTGACAGACGGCTGAAGCCAGATATGGAAAGAACCTACAAACTAAAATAAAAGTTCAGAAGAATATAAACTAAACAAAAAAACATCTGCAAAACAACTCAATTGAAACTTCTAATTTATTTAAATAAATTCAAAGCACCCTCCACACACACATTCTTGATATGTCAATTTCCCCTTGCTCAGCTAATTTAGTTTGTTAATTAACACTGCAGCTGTTCTGTGTCTGTTTTGTCATTCTACCTCTTCACTCTCCCAGATGATTCATTTGAGCAGCTGAGGATTGAGACCTTCTCTAGCCCCCCAGAGCTTCCTGACGTCATGAAACCTCAGGACTCGGGCAGCACAGCCAACGAACAGGCTGTACAGTGAAGGAAAGACGGAAGCATGGGGGGAGGGAATGGGGGGGGGGGGCTGAACTGGTGAAATGTGGGAAGTGATGCCTTGGGGGAGTTTTACAGACTATGGATCTTCAGCTCATCAGAAAAATTACCAATACGGATTCCCTTTTTCTGAATGAGTTAGGGGTGTCAAACAAAAACATTGATGCTGAAATGTATGAACGCATGTTAGATAAATTGATAAATTCACACCCTTCTAAGATAACCTGACGGATTTGTCACAACACTGTCAGTCATCCATGGGATTGGTAAAGGCTGAACACAAGAATTGTACCTCTTATTTAATTAATTCTAGTCTTTATTTAGGGTAAGGTTATTGTAGCCTTACTTGTGTTTTTTTTTATTGTTTTTGGGGGGCTCAGTGGGTGAGTGACTTTTTTTTCTTTTCTTTTTTCTCTTTTGTTTGTGTTTCTATTAGGATTTAACATTTTACTCTTTGGCCTGGTTGTATTTGTTGCAACAGTAGCTAGGAGTTTTGTGCATCTGTATGTTACTAGTTTCATTTTAGAGAACCTGTGCATGAAACCAATCTGAAATAAAATTGATTCATTTGTTGGCATCAGAATAATATAAAGTAGGAATGCACATAAGCAGATACCAGATAAAGGTTGTTGAAAATTTCCTTTCATATCAAGAATTGTATTGTTTTGCAGTTTCTCTTTGTAGTGTCTCAGAAGTTACTATAATGTAATGTTACCCTCTCTGACAGACTCATGATCATGCCAGCTACACTGTTACCTGGTTCAGAGAGTGAGTCTATGTACTATCATTGTCCAAGATGCATAATGTAGACATGAAAGTTTAGAATTAAATGACTGGCAGGCGTAGTAGCAATCAAAAATTGCTGTTAAGTGGTTCTGAATCTCAATTTACCTTACTAGTAAATATAGAAGGTATATTATTCTCCAGCATTTGATTGGAGCTGATGAGATCTCACTCACCATAATCAAAAGACATTGTAGAACTGTGCCTATGATTTTGGGACTACGCATTTCCCTCTGACCACAGATTTACTGTTCATTATTCAGAATGTGTGTTAAACACTACTTTACTCTAATTGTCATATTTCTTCCCGTGGAACCAAAGGAGAATTGAAAAAAGGAAATGTTATATACATTTAAATTCTGAATTAAAAACTAAGCTGGGTTGTTTTCCTTTTTTTTTTTTACTATGTTAAATGAATATTTGAATGTTTTACCAGTTCATGACTAGGATTTAATTGAGACGAGATATTGCAATGCATTTAAATTGCGGTTTGTTTAAAATGGGACGTGATCAAAGCTGCACCTGTAACTGACTTTTAGTTAACATTAAAACAGCCATTTGTTTTATATCCCTGTGAACTGTGGTTTGTTGTAGGGATGCTTCCCGGTGTTGTGAATGGGCCCCATTGTTTAGTGCGCGAGCAAGGATAGGCGCGCTTGTTTTCCTACACTGCTTTAGACCCGTGGGTGGGGCTTAGTAGTCAACACAGTCTGTGATAACACGCACGCATGGAACAGTCCGTGGAAGAAACATATCTGCACACATTAGTATTCGTTTTACGTTAGTTTGGTAGACTAGGTTCTGAATTCTTGGTCACCTTTAATGCCTGATTAGCAGTTTAATATCCGATTTAGCTAGCTGACTAAAACGTGTTTAGCTCAATCAAACGCCTTTTTGCCAGATTGTCGTGTAATTTATCAACTGACTTTTTCGCCGACGGGAGAATGGATATCAGTGATCATATTCAGTCAGCAGGCAGAGCCGTGCTCGATATGATGGAACGGGAATGGGAACCTTTATGCCAGAGTGAACTGGAACAACGTTTGGACCAAGCAGTGGAGGAAATGCTGGAAGCAGATCTCATCGCCAAGGTTCGAGCTGAGACAGCGACTCTTTACCTGCAGCTAGTGCCACCCCAGACCCAGACGTCCACAGAGCTTCAAGTTTCATCAACCACAGAAGCGACAACAATGTCGGATTCCCCTGAAGAAGAGGAACCTGGGTTCCAAGAAACACTTGCCACTGTTGATAGTAATGCAATTAAGGTAAGCATGTCCCAAACATCATGTGGTTTGGTGGTTATCGTATAACGGCTTGATATACACATGGAAGTCAGATTACTACTGTGTCCCTGACAGTTCTTTCTGTTCTCAGCACATTGCAGACCTGCTTCAGAATTCTAAGTCAAATCACAACAGGGTTCGTCTGGCTGGACGAGCCCGCTTATCCCTATCACACACGGTTCTCCTGTCCATCGCACTCCTTTCCAAGCGTATCACCTATCGCTCTGTGTCTAATCGATTCCGTCTGGAGAAGGGAAACATCCACAGGATCTTCTTTTCCTTTTGTGAGCGTGTCAACATGCTGGAGAAAGAACAAATCAGGTGGCCAGTTGGTAAGTTTGCTCTTGTGTGGGTGATGACAATTTGGGTCCTACCTAGTTAGTGCAGTAGTACTAGACTAATTAAAAATCACACCCAGTGTGAAGTGGGGGCGGTGTGGTCATCACAGTGGTCATCACAGTGATGTTAGCTCACTTAAAAAAAATGTTTTTTAAGTGCATAGTCCTATTTATAGGTTATTAATTTCATCATAATTTCATCATGTGTCTCGCTAGCCAATCACAGTGTTGAATAGAGTCAGCGGGGGTGTCCAGGGGCCACCCATTGTGGGTGGAAGGGGTGTACAATGGGTGGCCAATCACAGTGAAGGGTTTGGGGGGTACAATGCTTTGGGGGGTACAATGGGTGGCCAATCACAGTGCAGCAAATGTCAATGTCCCAACCTCACATATAGGGGCGGCTACACCGCCCAAAAAAAGGATAAAGTGGCAACGAATGATTATGGTTACTGTTGTGTCTCTCTCATTACCAGAGAGGGAGTCTATTGATGCCGTTTTCCCTCTGTCCAATCTACTGGGGAAATCGGAGCGGCTGGAAGACCAATGTGTCCCCAAGGTTCTGGGTGTTTTGGGGCACACCCACATCCCGATCCGCCTGCCTAGAGGGGGACATGATATGGAGAGCACTGTGCCAGAGGTGAAGAGGATGAAGAAGGAGGCTCACCCTGACTCTTGGCTAAACCTGGAGCTAGTGTGTGATGGCAAAGGCCGGTTCCTGCACTGTAGAATCAGCAAGGGATCAGACATGGACAAGGCCAGTACTCTGAGAGACAGACTTGAACAGCACCCTGAACTAATGCCCCCAGGTTCATGCCTAGTTGCTAGAGTCGGGTACCCCCTGACTGCTCAGATTTTAACACCATATGTTGCTTGTCATGGAGCAAGGGAGAATCTCTTCAACAAGACTTTGGAGGACCATTTTAACATTCTAGACCAAGCTATTGCTAACCTGAAAGCTAGATTTCAAAGGCTCAGGCATCTGGACACAGGCAATTATGAAAGGGCCAGAGCAGTTGTGTTGACTACCTGTATACTGCACAATGTATTTCTAGACATAGGGCAAGTGGTCAAAGGAGACGTGGAGGAGGAAGGCAGCATCCAGGAAGGAGAGGGGGAGGTAGATGATGGGGGTATTGACAGACGCGAGGCCATCTCAGACCTGTTGTATAAAGAGTTGGACTCTCAAAGGACGTGATGACTATGGACTTTTTATTGTGTTTATAGAAATAAATTAACAGAATCCCTCATGTCTTCGAAGCCAGTGCATCCATAATATTGCATTACATCAGACCAACTACCAAGTTGATTGGAACAACCTTGCGATTGTAATAACAAATAAATGATTTTAATCCCATCACTGTTTCAGCCACTGATTTGAAATACTGAAAATGGGTGCAATAAGACACAATGATATCCATCAAATCTTGGGACCAATTTGCAATCAGCGAGATTGGATGCAGAACAAATTTCTTCCAAAGCTTTGAGGACATTACGTTTTAATCAACTAGTGCAATTTATCTTGTGCAATGTTCAGTATAATCATCCTTGGTTTTATGTTTCACTTATAATCTTTATGTAAAATACTTTAGTATTGTAGTTTTGAAACTACAAGCACATAGGCTAAGTTGAAACAAACCCTTTTTTTGTTGAATTCCAATTGTTTTCTTGGAAAAGGTTTGAAGGGATGTGTATGCATATTCAATCAATGTCTGGTGTAGTGGGGGTAGGATGCCTTGTTTATTATTGTATTACCCTACACCTGAAGCTAACCCCATGCCATTGTAATAAAAATGAGTAAGAAGAAATAAACCCAGAGAATGTTCCAAGATTAAACAAAGACTAAAAAATGTGTAACAATTTCAACCTATTCCATAGTGTATTGTCTTTAAATGCTGACAAACACATGGAAGCTCAGTGCAGTTTGCTCAATGTCCATCCTTTGACAACTGAACACTGTTACTTTGAGCCAGACTAGCAATGGCCTGTGCCAGGTTGTTGATAGCCTCAATCTTCCTCTCTTCAAGGGCCTTCTGCTGGGCCCACATGTTCATCTTTCTCTCCTGTAGCTCCAGGTACAGCTGCAGAACATCCTGTGGAGGGCGAGAGGGGCAGGGTGCAGCCATAAGACGAGGTGTAGGGAGAATAGGGGTGAACCGCTTGCTGGCTATGGCTTTGCCCAGTTTAGTCCCATTAAGTTTGGCCTTCCGCTGCGCTTCTATCTCTTCCCTGCTCCTGCCCAGTACTTCATGCATGGCCTTGAAGAACTCCCAGTGAACACTGCCATCTCCAAGCCTCTTGGCTCTCTCAGCATTCTTCCTGTATGTTGACAACATGTTTCTCCATTTGAGGTCACACTCGTAAGCCTTAGCAGTCACATCAGTGTTTCCTGCTTCCCTAAACTTTACATTGACCTTCTCTGCCACCATTTCCCAAAGTTTCTTTTTCTTGCACACTGGCTGATCAAAAGCCTGGTCCATTTCAAGGCGGATGTTAACTAGGTGCCATGTGGCCTGCAGAGTCCATACAAATTCTAGAGAGAAGAAAGCAACAATGGATCATGTCAATTGATTTTATTAAACGCATAAATTGCTTCTGTTTGGTCAATTAATGTATGGTTGTAATTTTTATGTATTGGATGTGTTCAACTATGTATAGTAAATGTATCATGGTATATATCACTTATGATTGACATGAATGTAACTAGTAGGAATAGACTCGGCATGAACTCATCGAGCCCTCCTCGCATGCTTTGACCAGATGTGATCTGCTGATTTCACGGCGGATTCACTAACCTGCTTTTGTTGTCTCGTGGTCCATGTTTGACACCACTGTTTCATTTTCTTCTATTTCAACATTTTTTCCCACAATGGTCTCTATGACCTCCATGCTATTAAACTGCGGTGGACGCTATAAAAGTTGTTGGCTTCTATCAGTCGCAGATTTATCGTAGAGTTTAACAACCTCTGTGTGGCACCGATGAATTTTTCCGCATCAACTAAGCGATGATTATAACAACCTCACCAAGGAATTTGGAAAATGCAGTTCTTTTTAGTTATCACCATGGTGGGGTTTAAGCCTTGAGTGTGTCATCTAAACTACAATCCCTGCATGCATCGGGAAAGGAGACACGCGAAACCTTGTTTCACTACCATGGAACATGTAGTTTACTATGGGAAAAATACACGAAGCAAGCCGTGGGTTGGAATACAATTTAAACTACAAAGCCCATGATAAATACTATCGACCCGCCCCCTTTTGCCTAACTCCATCCCCCTACCGCCCCATGTTTGTTGCTTGGCTAAAGATGGCGTTAGCGGCTAACCAAGACGATTGCATTTTGTTTCACAAATTTTTTTCGGCCATTGGTAACAATACATTGATCAAATAGGCATTTAATTATTCAAGTAAAGTGAACAAATATGTTAAATTGAGCAACGCACCTCTATTACATAGTATAACGTTCGTTTGGCCTCCTCACTATGTAGGCCTGTTTTTTTAGGGAGTGGACCGGACGTATTGGAACTACATCTCCCATCAGCACATTCGAGAGAGCAGTCAGGTGGTACAATTTATCTTTTTCATGCTGGTATCTGTAGTTTTTGTCAACCGTGTTTTGGACCACATTACAACTGTAAAATTTGAAAACAACATGAATGAAAGAAATTAGAGCTTTCAACAAAAATGTTTAATGCTTGATCATTTGAAGTAAAAGGAACATTTCCTATCCTCCATTGTGTTTTTACAGATGCTCAGTGGCATCCATATCAGTCCAAAGTGGCGTGAGGAAAAATAAGAAGTGAATCTAAGATCTGCTGGGCAGTGACATCATCATGGCAGCGTCACCTGCGCAAGATACCTGGAAACAGACACGAGGACCCTCCAGAGAGGTGCGTTCATCATCCCCAGAATCATCGCTGACCTGGTGTTTGTATCACCTGTCCAAAACTTGTTCAGCTGCTGAGGACCAGAGGAACGAGACGGTAGACACAGAGACAGGTGGGGGCAAAGAGGTCGATAAAAAGACCAAAGTTGCCCAGTGGCGCGCACTGGTGGCCATCCGCACGCAGCACATCAAGGGTGGCTGTGTTGGGATTGCCCGATTCAGAACTCAGGGAGGACATAAACCCCTCTTGAACCTTCTCAAGCACCCTGAGTGCTCCAAGAAGACCCTGGACCTGGCTCTCAGTATTCTTGCCAACTGCTGCACTGAGTTAGAGACGCGTGTTGAGGTGAGATGATGGTCCAAGGAGATAATGTAGGCTCTATTCTTAGTATTTTCACAGAGATTACTATTTCCTTTCATACATTTGTTTCTATTTCATTTTCATTGTAGGTTCGTAAGCTTGATGGAATAACTGTTGTGGGTAAGTGAAAATATAAATGTGGAGAATGTATTTATTATTGAGAGAAGGATAAACAATACTTTATATTTGTTTGAAACACTTATAATCACATCTGAGATGCAATCCTTCCTGTCAGATATCACAACATAACAAGAAGAGGCCTGCTAGTGGCCCCTTGAGGCTGTGCTATTACTTACACCCAAGACTCAACAGGACCAAATGGTTTGCATTGACTGACAATGTGAACTTTTGAGCCCTGCCTCTTGCTAGAGGGACTAATAATATTAACACATTTAGAAGCCAACTGTAGCCAGCACACTAGCTACAGTTTGCTGTGATTTTACTTTTTTTTTTTTGCTTTTATGACTATTTTGTTGTTACTGGTAATCTTTCATTGGAAAGCACGTTGGGTCAACTGTTGTTGTTTTTAAATGTGATATATAAAAAAAACTTTATTTAACCAGTCAAAATACATGGAAACAAAGTCTCTTTTACAAGTATGCACTGGCCAATATGCAGGAGATACACACATGCTATACATAACAGTACAAGACAGGAAGACATACAGTACACACTGATACAAATCAAGCCATTAATAAGGGCACATAACTGCACAAAGCTGAATAAATACAATACAATCATATAAATACTAAAGAACCCTGAGAATGTGCTAGATAAATAAAGATGGCTTGACACTTAACATCAGTAAGGTTTTAATTGTTTTCCTTCCTCAGTTGATATCCTGAAGAGAAATGTTGCCACAGAGACCATTCAGAACAGAGCGGCTCGGGCTCTGGGGAACTTGGCTATGGATCCAGAGAATTCAGCTCTCATCCATACTGCTGGTATGTTTGCAAATGTCAATGTTGACATTTACCAAAACAGTAGTTCTGATTTGATTAGGGCAGCCACATTTTTTTCTGTGGTTGGTTGACGCCTTACATCATGGATGTTATGTTCTAATAAATTCTTGTAACCCCAAAGCCACTTTGACCTTAAGTTTATACCGCATCAAAATAATTCCTAGTTTTATTGCATAATGTTTTGGTCCAACTATACTATGTTTTACCATCAAAAAGGTTGTTGTGTACTTTCTGGTGACTAATTCTTTGGTTTTCTTCATTTTATTTACAGGTGGTGTTCCCCTTCTCCTCCTCTGTCTTTCTCTGTCCTCCTCCCCATCCTCCCCGACAGATACTCCGGCCAAAGCCCCATGTCCTAAATTGTTGTGTGCTCAGTCAGCTACCCGTGCCCTGCAGTACCTCTCTGATACGCCCTCTAACCGCCTCTTGCTGCTCACTCAAGGGACATTAACCGCTCTGGCTCCACTCATTGCTCCAGAACACCCAGATGGGCTGAGGCGGGCAGCTCTCCGGACCATTCATGAGCTAACCCGGGGCTGTAGCATCCAATGCGCCCGCGAGGTCTCCCGCTCAGGCGTCGTCGCGCAACTTGGCGTCATGGCATCAGGGGAGTCTGACAGTCCTTTTGAAGAGCTGGCACTGAAAACCCTTGCCAACATGTGCTCCCAAGGCTGCTTACGTCCTCTTATGGGGTCACTGGGGGTCATTCAGAAGTTCACTGAAGAGGTTAAGAGAGACCCCCTTAGTAAGTCTGGCATTTTCCTCAGGGCACTCTGCTTGTGTTGCAAGGAAGCTGTGAACCGTTACAAAGTGACGGAAAGTGGTGGGTTGGAGGCGCTGATTGTTTTTTTGGCCAGACACCAGAATCATCCACTTTCCCGACTAGCCATTTCTGCCTGTGCTGACTTTATTTATGATGAATCTGCCCTGGAACAGATGCAGGAATTAGGGCTGGTCCCTCTGCTAATTTCTCGACTGGTTGAATTTGCTAAAGGGGAGGAGCCATCTTCTGAGAAGATTGATGGAAATCCTACCTCCAACATGTCTCCCTCAGAGCTCCTGTCCCCATCTTGTTTTGAATGTTTTGACTTCCCAACTGAGGTGAACAGGAGGGAGGACCAGGGTCCTGGATCATCCAGTTTTCTAAGTTTGAGGTTAGTGAAGAAAAACATATAGAAACATAGGACTCGCACACAAAACACCCTTTTCCCTCTTGCTTGTTGATCTTCACTCCAAATGATTCTATAACAGTATGATCATAGTTTGTGCCTTTTTGTCCAGGTCCTGGTTGGTATCTGAGGGTCTGATCACATCTGAGGGGGACCTGCTTGAGTCTCCATCTGGAGTTGAAGGAGACTGGGGGAGTCTTCAGATTCAGCCTTCTGCATCTCCTCAAACATCCTCCACAAACCCTGACTCCCTCAAAAGCCCCTGTCAGTCCCCTTCCTTCAATCCCAAACACATTCAACCATCACCCCAGCCCCTCCCGTCATCCTCATCTAAAAGCCCAGCTCTATCTGCCTCCACCCCACAGCCTGATTCCATCCTTTCCTCGCAGTCCTCCAGTACACCCTCGCTTCAAATCCAACTCTCCCCTCCCTCATCTCTGTCCTCCCCCACTAAAACCCCCCAAACACCCATTTCCCCATCAAAGTTCTCTTCTTCACACAAGAAGAGGCCCCGGGTCCATACGCCAGCCCGCCTGTTGTTTGCTCTGGAGACCCCGCCCTCAGCACCCCGACCTCCTTCGACCTACTACAACCCATATCACCCTGAGCCCTGGGCCCCTGAGTCTCCCATCTTGCTGCTGCTCTCGCGCTTCTCTCACGCCACTGACCCCAGCACTTCGCTGATCAACTCGGGGACAGTCTCTGGCCTGTTGTTCTACCTCACCCGCCACAAGGATCCCAGTGTTAGGTGCTTCCGCATGATGTGCCGACTGAGCTGCAACCCTTTATGCCTGGAGGCGCTGGTCAGAACTGGCTCAGTGGCTCTGATTCGTCACTATCTCTGTCAGAGAGAGGAACTGCCAGGAAGATGGGAGAAGCAGACTAAACGAGTAAAAGCCAAAGTTAAACAGCTTGGTAAGTAAGCTAGATCTCAAGTGTTGTACAGAGTAAAATCCTCAGTGTTAATACATTTGTAGTGGGATTGTACTACTCATGTAACCGTAAGGGTCAATTTGGTTACATTTGTACACTTGAGTTTGAGTTAAATGAACACTGAGGATTTAAAGTGTATGTTCACACATACGTTCTGGACCACTTAATAAAATAGTAGTAGTTATATAATTGGTGATTGTCTTTTTGTAGGTGTTGCTCTACTCAACAATCTGCGCGTTCAATGTGAGTCTGGGTTTGGTTCTGGGGTTCTGGCCCATATGATCCTCTCAGGTTCAGAGTCAGACAAGATGATCTGTGCACTGTCTTTGCCACTAGTCAGCAGGTGAGTAGTGGGATAAAGCCAGTCTGAAACACTGAACAAAATAGATAAAATGTGTTCAATATTAATCATGTATTGCCACACACAATTAGCTAGATTACCTCTATATTCAGCTATTTGACATATCCTCTTTTTTTCCCCATTATAGCAACAAAGCTTTCTTGAAGAAACTTCTTTTGGATCATGGCGGGCTACGCTTGGCTCTGCAGCCCCTGGGTTGTGATGAGGAGGATGAGGAAGACAAGGCTGTTGACTGTGGTCTTTCTGATTGTTTTAGTTCCCCCCATTTAGCCCCCGCATCTCAGCCCCATTCGCTGTACTGCTCTCTCCTGATTGGATGCCTGTCTAACCTGATGGGTGGCCTCAAAACAGAGCTAGACAGTCGACAGCCAAGGACACTTGGTTCAGTCAAAGCTCTCTCAGATGGTGCAACAGGAAGATGTTCATCCCCTCCCTTGAAAAAGCCTCGCCTAGATAGATTTTGTCCCTACCAAGACTCAACCTTCGACCTCTTCTTCCTGCTGGACGATGGGACCCAGGTGTCAGCCAACAGAAATGTCTTGGCTGGAATGGATGGAACAGATGCAGTGGCGTCCGAGTACTTCAGGGCCCTTTTGAAGGGTGGATTTGGAGAAGCACAAGGCAGCACTGGAGCAGTTATCCCTATTAAGGATGTTAACAGAGGTATGCTGCTACCAGTACTACATTACCTGCATGGCTGTCGCCTGGCCACGGACACAGAAAACACAAAAGAACAAGATGGAGAGACGGGGGTTAGAGGACGATGTGAGGTTTTGGGATCACTGGCATTGGAGGGTCCGGGTATCTGCCCAGAGGTCACAGAGGAGCACTTAATGGAGGAGCAGACTTTCCAGAGCACACCTATAGGTGAGATGATGATTGGAGCGTGTAGATTCCTGGTGACTGAGCTGCAGAGGGAGGCGGAGGATCTCTGCATCTCTCTTCTCCGGTCTTGCTTCACTAAGTCCGCTAGTGGAGCTGCAATGGTATCCACAGAGGGAAACAGGGAGAGCGGTGCATGTAACATGGACCCAGAGTGCTTAGAAGGGGAGTCTGCTGATGAGAGCTTGGCTAATCGTACATCCAGTTTGGAGCTGAGTGTTATCGAGCCAGAGCCAGAATATTCATCAGGACAGATGGAGAAACCAGGCAATCCTGCATCTGATTCCCCTCACCAAACAGATCGCAAACAGCCACCTGCCCCCGGACCACACACCAAGATCAACAGGGCTCTTAAGTCAAGTGCAGACGTGACGCCAATCACCAGTGTCCGTCTGGTTACCAAATCAAGCCGTATGTCAATCATGAACAAGTCCTTGACTCCGCAAGCGTTAAGGTTATCGCCAAAGAACTCATTGAAGACCTCTCGGCAGGTTTTGGACCCAGCAGCTCAGGATTCTCCCTGCTCTACAAAAGCCAGTGATGGAAGTTGCTGGGCCCCCCAGGCGTACTGGTTTTCCCAGCAGTACAGTTTTCCGGGCCTGGGCAAGGCCTGCCTGCTACTCCTGCTGGGTTGTCAGGGCTCCCCTCAGCCCTTCCCTCACACCTCTGCTGGAGATTGCCTGCGTAGACTAGCCAGAGAGGCAGACTGTACAGAGACTCTGAAACGGGATATATTGAATTTGGCCACAATAGCTCTGACCTGAGGGAATAATAAGGGAGTGACAGTGCATGATAATTATGAGACTAGAGGGCATATGAGAAGTGAGGCTTGTAAGAGGGCATGTGCTATAGCTTTCAGACAAGATACCATTGTGATAAATCTTAGAAACATTACTCTTTAATAGTGCAACTGTGCAGGTTCAACAACAATTACCTGGAAACAAGCTGTATGTCTTGTTTCAAATGAAAGCCTTTTTCCCCCAGCACTGTTTACAAATTTATTCAGCTTTGGTTAGTTTTTGTAGTTTAGAAAGCATGTTTATACTTAATCAAGCTTCCTTGTACATTGACAGCTTAGTTGCCAGCATTGCAACGCTGTATGAAAAACTGTTCACTCATTCATTTCAAGACATTTGTATTTTTCCCCCTTCATTTTTATTTTGAAAATGAAATGCTATGTCATTGCATTTGATAAATATCATTTAGCTGGAAGAAATGGAACTATCAGGGTTGGTCTAGGTGCCATTTGTGTATTTTGTACATAGAGATAAAGAAGCAGAGATTGGAATATCAGAAATGTATGCACAGGTTTCCCCTGCCCCATGTAAAGTTATGCTCCTGAATAAATACATTGAAACAGCATTTCAAAAGTGGTATGCTGTGAGTGTGTCGGTATTTTGGTATTTACTGTGATTCCAGAATCTAATGAAACTTTGGTGAAGTTGTTTATGCATTGAAACAGAATCATGTGCATCTTGTACATCAAAGAACAGGGAAAACTGTTGCGCCCTTTTTTGTCCTTTATTCAGGGTTGACTGCAGATGTGGTCTCAAAAACAAAGGAAAACTGACAGAAAAATACTTGCTCGCTCCATAAATATTAAGGAAAACTCCTTAGAGACTTAAGAAATTTGATTGATATATTCTCAAAGTGCTCATAGTGAGGGGTGAATAAAATGAGCAAAGGTTTCGGTCCTGGGACCTTCGTCAGTGCTATGAGTGCATCACAGACAAACAATGCTTTTATAGGGCTCTAGATCAGCTCAGGTGCTGATGATCATTACTCAAGGTCATCACCATGGCAATGGTGGGGCGTGGACATGTTACAGAAAAGAACCTAAGTATTACATTTGAAATCATGAAGTTCATTGTACAGACCATTACACAGACATGTTAGCATTTTTGTAAAACCATGGAAAGATTCTTTTTGAAAAACATGTCACCCTAGTACATAGGATATTCAATATGGGTTCCTAGAGGTAGCACTGGAGGGAGAGGTCTTCATTCATGCCACCCGGGTTAACAGACTGGAAAAGCCATCTGGATTCAGTTTGAAGGAGTTTGCGGTATAATCACCACCTCATTTCTTAACTTATTTCTTAACTATGAATGACAGATTTGTTATAGTGTGACCGGCTTCCATAAAGTGTCTGGCAATGGGAGATTTAATGTCCTTGCATCTAATGGCACTTGTGCTCTATAATGAGTGTGCAGAGTATTTACAAGCTACACAGTGTAGACAGGGGTAGAAGCCGGTGACTCCAAGCCACCAGTGTGTTGCTTGTTGCTGGGGGGGGGGGGGGGGGGGAGCACAAATTCTATTTTCTTCTTTCTCTGTCTAAGGAGTTTCCCTTAATCTTTATGCAGCGAGCACATCTTGTACATCATAGATTATAGACTGACCACTTCCTTCTTGTACCCCAGGAATAAATAGTTTTATTAGATGCCTAGCATGGAAGCCAATTCCTTTAGTCAGTGATGCATACAAGCTACACAGACATTAACCCCCAGCGCCCCCACCACCTAAAAACAAATGAAATGCCACTCATTGTGATAAAGTCAAATATCTGGTTTTATTATTTTTATAGTTTGGCCCCTAGGTAGCTACAAAACAGTGTTTTTTCAACATATACCAGCCAACAATTGAGAATATATCAGAAGACAGCATAGTGATCCTGTCAGTGGTGGGAGCTCTCGTAGCCATCAGGGAGAGCGTTTGTGTGAGGGTTATGAATAAGAGAGTGGTTTCCATCACCCCAGGGGAATCTCTGGAGAGGAAATTGAAAACGTTTCAACAAAGCAAATGGAGATACACATGTATAGATATATTCACATTAACACTGTACATTCCATAATATCCTACAACTTGCTAATGTGTAAGTTTGCAATGTAAAAGTAAAACATATATTTGTGATGAAAGGTGCATAGACTTTACTACTGAGGTACAGTACAACGAGGCCCACCTTGGTACGGATGCGCAGAGCTGGATATGCCACAAACTCGGGTCTTCCGTGATCGTGTTGCATCTTCATATAGGCATTGACCATGCAGACGGTAACACCAGGAATGGCCAACACAAATGTCAAGATCTTCCAGGTTCTTGCTGTGAAAAGGAAATTAAAGTTACGTTGGAGACTAGGTAATATGAAGAAACGTAATAAATTACAATATCATCATAATATCTGTCAGTTCAGATGTGAAAACAGTCTTGTGGATCCTCATGCATTGCCACTGAAACAAATCAACTTCCCTGATAACATGCAGAGCAGACAGACAGACAGACAGACAGACAGACAACATGGCACACTCAAGCATGGCATGTATTTCAAACTGTTGAAGCAAATTCCTCTTGAAACTCAACAAAAACCTCCCAACATTATCATGTGGCCAAGTGATGCTGTAGTATAGCTGTGGATCATCAGGAAGGTATATTAATTATAATTGACAGGAACAAGAAGACACTGACCTCCTCCCTCATGGCTTGAATGTGACGCAGCGGCGAGTACCCGGCGGGCAGCCATGCCAGCAGTGGAGAGAGACATGTCTACATGATGTTCCAGGGGGACAAGAAAAACAGTGTAATATTCTGGCACAAACATCTGTACAGACTAGAGAACACATATTTCCACACTTGTGCAATGCACATGTGTCGTGTGACCATGAACAGCATGTTTTAAATAAATGCATTACTTTGATGTCTATAATCTATGTATTTCAATATACAACAGCTGAAGTTTGTTCCAATTCTATTCAAATTAATTCCAGTATTAATGTAAAACTGTAACATTACATCACATATAGACAAACATTTGGATAGGAACAAGTGAAACGAATGGCTATACAGGCATGTTGACAAACCATACACTGTGTATTAAATAATTTGTAAAGAGAGAACATATACAATTCTTGAAAGCATGTCATATAAAGATTACATTAAAAAAACTATACCTAGGCTAGGGTTAATGCAGGGCCTATTAGGTCTAATGGTCATAAGCATGTTAATGCTCCTTTTTGGCCTGTAAATGTAAATAAATAATATAAAAACTTACTGTTGATTAGTCACAGAGCCTTGATGGTCTTTGTTTTGGTCTAAATTCTTTGGAAAATCCTTTGTATGTTACTTCGAGCTCTTTCTCCACCTTCCTGCTTGTTTGTCCTTCAGTCTGTCCTGGACTGAACTCAGCCGTGAGACTCCTCCCCACTTTTATCTGTATGTGTGCCAAGAAACATGAAGTTTATATTTGGTCAAGTGCACAGGGAAGGCAGACCTGTAAACAGAGGGATAGAGTCAAAGAGGGGTGGCTGTTTATGGTTTTAGGACAATGCCACAGGTGTGAGTGTATTTGTACTGAGTGGCCATATGTTGTATCTTCACTGCTGTGCTTAGGTTGAAATAAGGTCGCTGAAGAAGAGGAGGCCTGATATGACCCGACACGTTGTGTGCTTGTAGATCGGTTATTTTATAAATGAAGCATAATGCTAAGCATAAGTTTGGCTAATTGAAGGGTCAATTTTAGTTAATTCATTAACTGAACTTCAGGTGGTGAAAAGTGATGGAATGGATTCAATCTCATTGAACCCAGCTGCTGTTCACAGTGTGACAGCTGCACAGCTGCATTGCATGATATCACTGGTCACAAATGAGCTCATGTGAGACGACATCTTTCTCTGTTATTTACTCATTCTACTTGCCTAGCCTTGCCCTCTGGTTAGCTTTGACAAAACTCTCTCCCTCTTCCTCAACTTCTCCTTTAGTTTTCTCCTAGCCTCACAGAAAGCAGCAAAGAGTGTAAGTTACCCAAGACTTTTTTAGTTACCAGCATTTCAGGAAGATGTGGTTGCTTTTTGTAAACAGTCCAAATCAAATAGCAGGAAAAAGGGGGGGGGGGGGTACTAGAAAAGAAAAAACAACAAGAGCACCATGTGGAACTGGATCTATTTGTAATCAATTCAACATTAATCCTATAATCACAGTATGGTGAGGGCAGAGTGTATGGTGACTCATACAATATGAGTGACAGGTGTGACTGCTAATCACAGGGCTGAACCGTCCTTTTCCTGGATCTTGATTTACACTTGGATCAGGTCCATCTGGACCTTGCTTACCCTGTCCCAGAGTAGCTCCACATAACTGTCTGCCATTCAGAAAACCAATTATTATGACTGTCCACTAGATGGAGTAGTATAACTGCGATTCAACCCCCTGACACAGCAACATCTGCAATTCTGCATTATGGGGCTGTGAACTGTCTGTACGAAAAAAAACTGTGGATTATATGTGAATTGCCTTGGCTGTTCACATATAATTATGAAAACATGCAACATGTTTGTACCAACTGATTGTGTATCATTTATTTAAACACATAAAAAGGTGACACAAGTTCTGCAGCTAATTACCCCAAGTGTGTGTGTGTGTGTGTGTGTGTGTGTGTGTGTGTGTGTGTGTGTGTGTGTGTGTGTGTGTGTGTGTGTGTGTGTGTGTGTGTGTGTGTGTGTGTGTGTGTGTGTGTGTGTGATTTAAACTTTCAACTGTGAAGTAAACAGAATAGAGTATAATGAATGAAACGTATTTTAATTAATCAAAGTCTTAGCCCTGGCAATTATAACAACAAAGAAGCACTGCCGTATGTCACCTTTGTTTCCTCAGGTTTTGCAGTCACCTCAACAGTCAACTGTCTGTTGGTTAGATTTGCTAGTGTAACTTGGATGTACGTTACACTGCAATGGTGACCCTGTGTAACCTGAGGAGCAGGAGAGGACAGGGATACTAGACCAGAGCTTGTAGCCACTGTCAGAATAATGAACATAGCAGTAGGCTTCTTAAAAGAAACCTCACAGAATATAATTTGTGGCATTTCTGATTTATTATTGTTTTAGTTATTTATCAGGACACATAACTTTTAAGAATGCCAGTTAATTTGAGCCTATCCTAGTACCATACTTTCTTGTCGTATGTTATACAAAAGTGACGAACACCACTCAGCTTTGCAATGGGTTTGATTGATTGATTGATTGATTGATTCAAGGGTTCTCCTTGTTTATCCAGTATCTGGACACCGTTGGGTTTATCACTTTTCCGATTTCATACTTAAAGTTCAATAAAATGGCAGAGGATTCATATAGTTTTCCAGACAGGTTGGAGATATTGATGGCTCATAATCCGGTCATGAATGTGTAGGGGATATTAGGTCAAATATTGAATCAAGTATTTGATCTTGAGGCTATTTTGTCCCAAAGTTTACGTTCAGTGTACAAAGCTGCAATAACCAAGATCTCTCCAGAATAATTTAAAGCTGCAATCCGAAACTTTATTTTATGAATAAAGTGATATTTTAACCAATCTGTATGGTATCTAGACTTTAGTGTGTTAGTATAGTATAAATAGCACATCTGAAGTGGTTGGCGGTGGTCTCCATACTCTTCCATTCAGAAATGTAGACCCTGATGCTGGGTAGAATACCTACTGTTTGACTAGTAGTACTGCCTGAAGCTCATAAGCACAATATCTCCCCTGGTCAAACAGGGATTTCCTCTTGACAGAGTTGTACAAATGTAGTCTTCCATACGAGAGACCGGGGTTCACTTCAAATCCCAGGTAGGACATGAAACATACGGATTCCAACTTTAAAGTCAACAGATACTGTAGACTACTTGTTAGAACAGGTAGAACAGGTTTTTTTTATTAGCATTAGTACTTGTAATGAATTTGCCTGCCTCTGTTTTAGCAGCCATAGCCAGGACTGAAGTCAGTTAGGGTTTGGTTTAGTCATGCCCATCAGCCTGTCTGAACATCTAGGGCCACTGTTATTGTGGGCAACAGCCATGTGTTACTGTAAGAGTCAGTGTACACTGGAGAGAGACTGACACACACGGAAGCGTGTATGCATTACAAGTGGCATTCATGGATGTAAATTTAGCTTACTCCCAGCTGGAGTAATCTCACTTATCTCAGTCACATGATCCAGGTCACAGCACCAAAGCAATAGTGTCATTAATGCCAGCAACTTGAACCCTAGCTGCCTCTTAACACAAGTTTGCATCCAGTCTGGAGCCCACAAGTCCTGTGCCTGCCAGGATGATAGATTGGCACACTGCAGTTTGAGCCAAATTGAAAGGTCTGCTGTTTGAATCAGATCAAGGATAGTATTTCACACATGTTGAGAGACATCTAGACTCAACACAGAACAATGCACATGGGAAACACACACACACACACACACACACACACACACACACACACACACACACACACACACACACACACACACACACACACACACACACACACACACACACACACACACACACACACACACACACACACACACACTTACACGTATATAAACACAGATATACATGTACGTTCATGTGGACACCACATTGTAAAATCCTGAGCGTTCATTGAACTCAGCGTAAAACATTAAAACCTTTTATTCCCCTCATAGACATTTTTCCTGTGCATTTACAATGCACCTTTATTCACTTAAATCTGGGTCACATTTAACACATAGAAAGTCTCTCATCGCATTTCTTTATGTCTTCACACCACTCAGTCTGTCAGGATAATTTATGTTTGCAATGGTTATGCAAGTTGCTGGATATCTGAAAGTGCGACATAAATAATAACAATAATAAATAAAACAGGATTTTGCTTGGTTCTTTGCAATGCAAATTCTTTAAAAGCTCGGCCTGTTTTTAGATGGCCTTGAGCTGAACTAAAATGTGGTTTCAAATGACGTGCTCTATAACCTTTTCGGTCTTTTTGTGGCACATAGCAAGAACCAGGGGTAAGAACCAGGAGAGTAGTAAATGCGTAACACAATCATTTGTGTACATAAATGTATTAAATATTGAGATAGACATAAGAATAGATGTCATTAATATGAACATGTGTACGTTCATGTCAGATACACAGAATATACAGACACACTCTTGGTACAGAGTACAGACACACAATGGAAAAGTTTTTGAAAGTTTGCAAACAGAATAAGTCTAGGCTCGCTGGCGCAAATGTAGGAAGAGCAGTATGTGGATTGTGGACAGAGAGAATTCTAGGAGGAGGAGGAAAGATAGATGAACAGCTGTCAAGAGAGCGACATGGTCACCTGAGGGGAGGGTAGAAGCAATTGAAGAGATCCATTAAGGTTCCAGTACAAGTCTAGAATTGGGTGCAAAGAGGTCAATGGTTTAATTAGTCACACAGCTTTCCTCATAGTGCACTTTATTCTTCTATATTAACTATATATATGCCAAAAAGTAAAAATAGCTGTCGTGTTGCAATGCGCTGTGAGCTTGTAGATCTGCTATTTTGACTTTTTGAATATATATATTTTCTTTAAAGTTTGTCTATAATGACATGCCCAAAATAGGGATGCCAGGTTAAAAATGGTTAATCATATTTTTATTTGTGGACACTGCTGTGTGATGTTGGCCTAATATAGCACACCTGCCTAATGTGATTCAGAGGAGAAGGACAATGAGTTGATGTGAAAGCCTGAACTGCAATAAAAGGGTGTTACTGGGTGCGTCTCTGTAACACGCTTTTTATTTATTTTCTAGTCTGAGCTAGACAGGGCAATGCCTGTCTGACTTTGGAGGGGCAGCCCTGACTGTAGACACTTGAACAAACCATGAGGACACGGAATCCACCATCAATATTGTCACTGTCTGACTCAGTCAGCAGGGGCCTTGGCTGAGGATGCAAGGGTGTCGAAACGATGTGAGAGTGGACATTGCTTTAGGCCGTCGCTCGAGTTGACAGGTTGCACAGAAGCTGAGACATTTTTGGACAAAGGGGTCCAAAGGGGTCCAAATATACGGCCCTGTATCAGTATACAGGCTGGTATCAAGTATCCTGGTGTCAGTATCCTAGTGTCCGTATCCTGATCAGTATCCTGGTCAGTATCCTGGTTTCAGTATCCTGTTGTCAGTATCCTGTTGTCAGTATCCTGGTCAGTTCCTGGTGTCAGTATCCTGGTGTCAGCATTCTGGTCAGTATCCTGGTGTCAGTATCCTGGTCAGTATCCTGGTGTCAGTATCCTGGTCAGTATCCTGGTCGGTTCCTGGTTAATATTTATTATTTTCTACATTGTACATTAATGCTGAAGACATCGGAACTATTAAAGAACACATTTCAATTGAGTTTTGGTTAGGTGATTGTGGAGGCCAGGTCATCCGACACAACTCTCCATCACTCTCCTTCTTCGTCAAATAGCCCTTATAGCCTGGAGGTCTGTTGGGGGTCATTGACTTGTTGAAAAACAAATTATCGAGATCATGTGTACCGATTTACTTGAAATGTGGATAAAATCTAAAGGAGTAATATTAAAAAAAAAATAGTTTTACATATGCCGGCCTCCTGGTGGCGCTATAAAAGGCAGATGTGAAATATTCAGGGCAAAGGTTTTTCCTTGGCCTCTAGGGAGTGCGCATACAAGGTTTTACACAGATCTGTGCAGTTATAGGCCTAGTGGGGAAATCTGAAAGACGCGTTTTGTTTAATGACTATGATACTGTGTAACGAATTGCGTGATGTTTGGACAAAATCTGTAGGAGTAGCCTACTGTCAACATTTTTTTTTGTTGCAAAAATCGACCTCCTGGTAACAGGCCCATGAGAACAATTTGGGGCAGAGGTTCAGCTCTGGCATTCAGGGAGTGTGTTTTGCTGTGATCAAGCCAACAGTGCCGGAGATTAGCTGTTCACAGACGGAACCACACACGGACAGACGGACGGACTGACAGACTGACGGACAGGGTGCTAAACATAGTCTCGGCCATGCCTTTCTGCCTCGCGGAGACAATAAAGAACAACCATTGAATGGAAGGTGTGTGTCCAAACTTTTGTCTGGTACTTGTAGGTCAAAAAGAGATCGATAGAGAATTGACAGCAGAGTTGGATTGTCCACACATGCCTACAGTACAATGAGTATGTCACCCAAGAGCACTTGGATGTAGACAAGATGACGGACTTCCAGAAGAGGCACTGCATTTAACAGTACAGTAAATCACATGACCTCAGCAGCGCAAATTGGCTGTGTGCTACTTAATGGTGAGGTTGCCTTTAGGGAGCGAATAGTAGGCTGAGTTGAAGTTAGCTGGTGCTACATCATTGTTGTAGAGTGAAGTTGTCTTTCGGGAGTGATTTGGACTGGAGGCTGAGTTTGACTATGACTGATTTATGATATAAATACATCACTTATATCACTTGAAAACAAAGCAGGCGCAAAGACAGACAGCGGGCTTGAACCCTGTGAGGTGTACCCAAGCCACGCATGTCACTCATGGATGGTGGCGCTTGTTCAGCCTGGCTGGCTGACCAGCCTCCAAGTTGATGCCCTGAGTTGCTACTTCACTGGTAAAAAAAAAAGAGAGAAGAATATACTGGAGTTGGGCAGGGCTGCTCTGTCCAACTCCGCCTTCCCATGGGCTGGGTATTGGCTTTGCACTAAGCTCTGCCTGGGCCATAGATTTCCCTGGGTCGTATATCTGCCTGATGTGCACCAGGTCTGTACCCCCCCCCCCCCCCCCCCCCCAGTCCTCAAGGGCCAGTTTCGTCATCTTGAAAGCAGTGTGATGTTCAGTAGTAACTTTGTATTTGAACAGGACATTCAGCACCAGGGAAGTGTTAATTATTAGGTTATCTTAGGATGTCAGTTCATTGAGATTGAGTGTCTCAATGCGCTGGTGAATTGGAGTCCTTGGTAATTACTTCACTGATAGGTTATGTTAATGGTCTAACTGTTGTCTCGTTGCCTGACCTATGGGGCAGGAAGCCATAGATCACAGGACTGGGCCAGACTCTCTCTGTCAGGCCATTCTTTCTCAGTATGGGTTTGGCAGAGTAATGACAATTTGGCAGGAAAGCTCGTCTCTCTCCCTCCTCTTCTTTAAACTCTTTCATCAGGCTAGATTCCATATGAGTGTTTACTCAGCTCTCTCGCTGAGCAGTGTGCTCCACTTCTCGGAATGCCTGGTCCTGTTGACCCCAAAGCCCCTCTCAACTTCTCAACTAAGAGGTTATTTTGGGTAATGTCACAGTTCCACTTTCTGACTGGAGTTCAAAGAGTTATGGTGTCATCCTTGTGTAGATGTCAGCAATGTCTCTTTTCTCATAAAACAAAATGTCCTCCTAACAACATGATGGGCCTGATTATTGTATGCCGATTTCTCAAAACACTGTCCTAATCTAAGGCCCAGACTCAAGCACCTGCACCCGGACAGACTTTTTGGACAGACCAGGAGATCGTGTAATGTCTCTCTGTGCTTCTTTGTCTTCTTATCCCATTTTGGTTATGCTTCGTAAAGCTGAACACTAATACCAAGCCCCCCCAGAGGTGGCCCAGAGCATCTTACAAGCTGGAAGCAGCATGTTACTGGAAGAGTGTGAAACCAACAATAACACTTCAAGTCCCTGGTCTTTGGTTCTGACTAGCAGTGGAAAGCACGTGCCAATAACGTTTAACACCAAGATTATGTCTGCTGGAGCATGATGCCATGAGCACAAGTCAGTGCTTTTTGAAGTGATTTAACCAAGGCAATACATGTTGGAGATTGGATAGGTTATTGAGATACAGACATGGTGGGCAGTCAATTGAGAGCAATTAACAGTATGTTTGTCGCCATTCACACAGACACAAACAAAAGCACACATACGAGAAACACAAACCGACAAAGAATTACTCTCTTTTTCCGTCTCACCTGTATGTTTTGTGGGCACATGGTGTTTCTTTCCAACTATGACCGACCACACTGAAACAGCCATCCAGATGTCTCTTCAGTCTTTGCAAACCCTGTCCTCACCTCATCCGAGTTAATGAACCAGCAAACAGGTGTCTGTACAGTACGTCTGACTTCTCTTTACTTTACCTGTCTCAGCAGTCTGTAACCTGAATCAGAACCGCATCTCACCCAGTACCTACTCTTCAGCGTGAAAGCTTAAAGCACTCCATGCAGGTTTTGTTTAGGGCCGCTGTAAACGTGAGTAGAAATAAATATTTAGAGGGGATTCGTGTGCGATGCAGTAGCTTCTCACCATCTATGACTCAGACGTGGGTTATGTTATTGTCTTATTGTCAGAACACCATGGAAGTCGATGAGGTGGTCTGAATGTGTCCTTAATGTAGTAGGAAAACAACCAACTTTTTTGGGGGGATAAAGAAAATCTAATATGAATAGATCTCCAATCAAACATTTGCCTTATCCCTAACCCTAACCCTACCCCTAACCTCACACTAACCTAATGTTCGGAATAATGGGATGTAGGAATTATGAGAAGACCCCAGGTTGGCCACAGTTTGAACAGAAACTTAAACATATGTTGTGTTGCCAAGTGAAGTGGTGCCATCATATTGGCCCTGGGACCTCCCAGGCTATAGGATGTAAAGAAGACAGGCTGTGATGTCAATGATGCCATGCTTCATGCCTCTTGTTCACAGACTGAACAGACAAAACTAACACATGTCTACCACAAAGAGCTCAGAGTATAGACAGCCTGTTTTGATGGAACTTGATTACAATGCTCTTCTGTAGAAACACCACGGAAAGTGTTTAATAGAGGTGGCTTCATTGGGGAATATTTCAACCTGTCTGCACAGGTTTCCATGTTAAACATTTATTCTACCTTGTCTTTCACTCACTTGTCCAGCACCTGGCGTAGGAACTTCCCCCAGAAAATGATGTCATATTTACTCAACAATTACTGTATACTTTTTTCTTTTCGTTGGGATGTTTAAGAGATTTTTAGACATGCTGTTTACTTATTCTAATGATTTTCCCCTTCCTGTTTTTAACAGGCATAATATAATTTCTCTTTAACCAAAACACATCTTTCATTAACAATCAGGTGATTTTGCTTGGGAAGCTGGTCCAGTTTGTTTCACCTGTGAAAAAGTCTTGTAAAAGAAAAAATTATAATTTCCTAATTTGACACCTGTGTGTGTGTGTGTGTGTGTGTGTGTGTGTGTGTGTGTGTGTGTGTGTGTGTGTGTGTGTGTGTGTGTGTGTGTGTGTGTGTGTGTGTGTGTGTGTGTGTGTGTGTGTGTGTGTGTGTGAGAGAAAGAATGTCAGGTGTGTGTGTGTTGTAATCCTGCCATCCTTTCCCTAGCATCACTTTGTAAATAGTACAGTAAGTGGTAGAGACGTCAGGCTGACCCACTGGGTGTTTGCTCTGGGCAGCATCTTCAGCACTTTTCTCACTGAGAGGAATTTCCTCTATGGCTTTCAGTCTCCATGAGAAACACTTGAAGCCAGTGTTTTAAAACTCTTCCTTTTCTGTTTGTCTAACACTAATTTGTTTTAATCTGTACACATTCTGAAGCTTTCCCCACCTTTTTATGTACCAGTATGATTAATTAGGCAGGGTAAGGTTTAGCCATGATCTTCAATCCAAAAATGTGTAGCCTATTGTCTTTATCATTTACATTGTTTACATCAGTAGGTCTCAGTATCAGTGAGCGGGTTTTTGTCATTTTTACCTCAGTTGAAAATACACCATTTATATCAAGGCATTTGTCGCATGACACTTTTTCACCATAGAATAAATCAGGCATCACTATAAGTATTATCGTTATATGGAGATGGAAGAGAGAGCATCAGAGTGCTGGTTGAAAGACAGAAGGCCTTGCAAGGATTTCAAATGAGGGCCTGCTCGTATGCAGAGGTGTACTGGGCAGGTTAAATGTCACAGAATTTTCATTTAAAAAGGAAGTTGATTTATTGTGTTTGCATGATATGGTGAAATAATCTTTACCTGAAGAGGAATTTGACAACACCGATAATGACTTGCTCTTTCCTGGCAAGCTGCCCCTCAGATCATTCCATTTTCCATCCTTTAGTCTCTGAACATCAGGGCAGTTACTTTTACAATGGACCTCTCTGCCCTATGTTCCTATCTCAACCATGATCTAACCCTCATTACATCTTTCGTTTCACATCTTCTCCACTGACACACACATTACATTCCAGTGTAAATATTACTAACCCTGGCTTCCCTCCTTGCTTGGTGCATGTGCTCTGTCTACTATGAGAAGGTCTGAAGTGGGTCTCATCTCCTGCCCCTGCCAACATGGAGGAGGGTGTGGTTGCAGGTACTGGGTTCTAAACACGATGGGCAGGACTGGTCAGGGGGGTGGGAGTGGGTAGTCAGTGTCAGAACCATATAAAAGATGTATCTACATGATAGAGCTGTCCAGTTGTCTTCTATATCTCTCTCTAGCCGGTCAGTCTCTTTGCTTTCAGACTGCTCTGCTCCCTTTGTTTGTTGGACCAGGTCTCCTGCACTATGTTGGTACGAGTTCTTCTCCAGACCACGCTGGTCCTGTGGCTGGCACAGCTCACTCTGCAACGAGGTAAGAGATGACCAGTGGAAATGGTGATACTTTATTGTATGGTCATGTCACTAGACAGAAAAAAAAAAGTTTTTATCAGCTATTATTAATAGTGCCCTCCTAATAGTTAGGAGGGGTAAATGCAGGACACATTTCACCTATATGCAAATGTACAGTAACAAACGCACCCCAAAAGATTGGGGACTAAAACTTCCTTAACTGGAAAACATGGGGCTGATTTAATTACTACAGTATACAGTATGTGCTGCTGGGTAGCTGAAAAGTAGTGTCATATTTTTGGGTTAAAGCTACATTTATGTTAAAAGGTAAAGCAGTATATTCTGATAGTAACCATTGCTATTAAGTGTTTGTTCAATAACAGGCGTCTCTCCAGCTCTTTAATAAACAGAAAATACATTTGCAGGTGGGTTGCCAATTTCAGCCAATCAGGAAATCAAATAAGTACCCATTTATCAGCTTTTGTCTGCTCACTTCTTTGTGTCATCACATCCAATTTCACTTATTTCTCCTATATTCTATGAGTTCTCTCTCCTGATTGGACAAAATTGGTATACTGACCTAATTTCCTAAAAAGCTCACTCTATAACAATGATTGCTATCAGAATATAGCGCTATTCAATCAGTTAATTGCATGTTAACTGATCAAAAATGTTTTGTAATCATAATCTAAATCTGCAAAGTAAACAGTAAATAAAGATGTCAGATAATTGTAATGGAATAAAAAGTCTGGTAACATTCATGAAGCCATTACACTGTATGGCACTTAAAACTATAATAAAAAGATAAAGACTTATAAGGTAGAGTATCATAAATACATATTACATACATATATTGGTCACTCATGGACATTTATTTTTCAAAGATCATAGTGTATTCCAATTTTCATAGTTTTAATACATTATGATACTTTTACATTGCATAATAATAACTGATATACTGCATTATAGCATGACTATAAGTGACCAGTGTGTGCTTTAAGTAAAGTGAATAAACAAATCAGGACCCACATGGAAACCACATGGCTCCAATGTGGATCTGAGACTTCATGTGGCCAGACTGTGACATCAGTCATCTTCTATGACATCAATCATCTATGACATTTCTATGACTCTGAGTTTGGGCAAGGTTTCAGCCAGAGCCCCATTGACGTCAATTATAAAATAAAAGTTAAATATTTCAAAAAGTATTGAACATGGAAAAGAAATACTACCTACTGGCTGTGTCTGCACATTAATGTGTGAGATTAACTTCGGACGGACAGTCAGTCAGTCAGTCAGTCAGAGAGAGAGAGAGAGAGAGAGAGAGAGAGAGAGAGAGAGAGAGAGAGAGAGAGAGAGAGAGAGAGAGAGAGAGAGAGAGAGAGAGAGAGAGAGAGAGAGAGAGAGAGAGAGAGAGAGAGAGAGAGAGAGAGAGAGAGAGAGAGAGAGAGAGATATATAATACATTATAGACATGGGTTTCGTAGAAAGTGTTATCGAATGGGCATTTGTCTCTGCTCCTGTATAAAAAATGGAAATACACAAGTAAAGTAAAGGTACTTCAAAATTGTACTAAAGTGTAGTACTTGTGTTACTTTCCACCACTGATGACAAAGCATAAACTAGCCTTAAAAGAGATTTAGGGCTGTATGCGTGTTGATGAAAAGCAGGAGGTAAAATGTATAGAGGAGAATGCTCACAGTGGTTTTATATGCAGTTTTATAAGTGTTATAAATGCAGGCATCAAGTACATTACAATTTTGTATGAATGTTGAAGACCATTTTTTCCCATGTATTTCTTTCTGAACGGAATGAAACATGACTGTTATACTGTTTTTATAATAGTATTTACTGTTTTGTATATTTGATATGCCCATATTATGCCATATGGACATATACTGATGATGACATCAAGGCTCTACATATATGGGCATAAAAGGGACAAAGACGGACAGATACAGAGATGCCCATATATGCAGCGGTGGACAGTAACTAAGTACATTTACTTGAGGACTGTTAAGTAAATATTCTATTGTATCTATTAGCAATCATATTGATAAAGAATTCAATCAATCAATTAATCAAACAAACAGATACAGAAATCTCCATATATGAGTATAAAAAGGACACAGACAGAGAGACGGGTACTCTGACAATGGATACAATGGGTACAATGGGTGCCCGGTCTAGTATCATTTCTGTTGGTTTTCACACAGAGTAACCGGCTATTAACTGGAGCCAACCTCCTGGTAGCGAAATGCTTTTCAAGATTAATTAATCAAAGACATGATGACACAAGGGCAGAATTTAAATTGGCATCAATGTCATATCTCTGATAAGCTACCTCACTGACTCCACTATCATTTATGTGTTAAATACCCAATGTCTGTGTTACATCAAAGACAGCATGGGCCTTGTTGATGAGATCTCAGTGAGATGGACCTGCTCCATGTCCAGTGATCAAGCCAAGTGTCTGTAGTAACCATCCAATTGCTTAGGATCAAAGCGTGGAATGAGGTGGTGGCAAATGCAGTCCAAATATGACAACCCATCGTGAGGGGAAACTTTACAACCGGCACACAGTCTCTCCTGTTTGTCTCATTCTCTAATGCCATCAATAGGGGCTTGTTTCTCCCTCCTCCGTTGCCTAGTCAGACCCTCAGTAATTGTGAAGAGTTTCTCCTCTAATGACATACCCAAAATAGTGATACTGTAGTTAACGTGGTTAGCTTAAAAAACAGGGGCAAATGGACCTGTATAGATTATATAATGTGGGTATTATGCATGCATGAAACACCTGTGATATTTGTGGCAGTTTGATGATATACAGTATCTCATACTGTATGTGATTAGTCTGTTGTTCCTCTGGAAGGTTACTTTGTGAATATTCTGTTGGGAGGACACGGAACACAGTGTTGTTTTTTATGTAAATTATGAGACTTACTGTACATGGAAATGTTATAGCCACTGTGTTATAGGGATATTGGAATGTTAATTAAGTATGTTTTTGAATATTTCAGGGGTTAGACCTCAGAGCGGAACCATGGGGAGAATCGTGCCAGGCAGAGGTAAGATCAACCCCCCCCACACACACAACAAATCTTGTGTGTGTCCGCGCGTGTGCGTGTGTGCGTGCGTGCATGTGCGTGTGTGCGTGCGTGCACGCACAAGCGCACAAGTGTGTTTCAAACACAACTGTGTGTATGCATTTGTATACTGTAGAGTGTGTGTGCGTGTGCGTGCGTGCGTGTGTGTGCGTGCGTGCGTGCGTGCGTGTCCATGTATCAATGCGGACCTGTCTCTGACTGTATGTATTAACTTTTTTCCCTCTATTGTTACTCAGCTGCTGCCCTGGGAATGGGAGGAGTGAAACATGCAGGTCAGTGACCCCTGACCTTTTAACTCCACTGAACGATGACTACTAATGTATAGCAAAACTTGCAATGTTAATTAATCCACGTTCAGTTGACGAAAGATCTGTTCTTCACAACCTCCAAATGTTATCTCTGCATCTTGGCTAACTCCCAGTATGATGACATTACAGACATCATTCATTCATTCATTCATTCATTCATTCATTCATTCATTCATTCATTCATTCATTCATTCATTCATTCATTCATTCATTCATTCATTCATTCATTCTCAGGTGTTGGTGCTCTGGGAGCAATGGGAGCGTTGGGAGCCCAAGGCTATGGAAGTAAATTGGGTAAGGCTGGATAATTATAGGAATTGTTTAAGCAGCTTGGTCCTGTATTATCTTTGGGTAAGATTAAATCATATTAATTGTCCTTTGCTTGAAATCATCAGGTGGACGTTATGCAGGGGCCCACCTTGGTGCCGGTAAGTTGTATGTATACAACTCATGACAACATTATATTTTTTGGCTTTGTCATTATGGTAGTTTGTAAAACTCCTTGCATCTATTCCTAAGGGGGATACAGAGGCTTTGCAGCAAGAGGTGCACTGAAGCAAGGTGGTGGGTATGGAACCCAAGGTGGCTACGGTAGGTCATTTTTACCAGCTTGCGACCTGGTCTAAGAAGAGACTGACCACTAGTCAACATGTGTTCGACAGATTCTCAACATGTTTTCGTTCATTGGCTGTCCTTTAAGCCAATTGGGATACTTTACCATACTCTGAATGGGCGGTCTCGTCCTCCCAAACTATGGCTACTATGGCTACTAGACACACCTCTCGCCTCTATGGCTACTATACACGCCTGCCGTCGGTTCAAATCACCGTGACACAGAGAAATATATAGGACTGAAGTGAAAAAAAAACTAAAAATGTAAGTAAACTACTTGAGTAAATGTACTTAGTTACTTTACACCTCTGCATACGAGCTGCCTAGCGTGCGATCTGGCCTTGCAGTGTTGTCAGATTCTGCGAGAGAAATAAGCAACAGGTCTAAGCCAATGGGGAGCCACTAGCAGTGTTGCCAGATTCTGGGAGACAAATCAGGAACCAGGTCTATGGAAACAAGCCACGCATACACGGCACACACACACACACACACACACACACACACACACACACACACACACACACACACACACACACACACACACACACACACACACACACACACACACACACACACACACACACACACACACACACACACACACACACACACACACACACAGAGAAAAGAAAGCAAGCTGGTATACGTGACTGTGTGTCATGTCTTGTTTATCAAACTGTCACTCATACCTAGCCCTAGAATGGCTGCTATTCCATATCCTATGAAATACATGCAGTGTATGGAATATCAGCTATTAAAAGGGCTATCTTTGTTCCCTGTCCACAAATTAGATATGTGGACGTGATGCGTCGCTTTTGACCTTTGAAAATCAGTTTTTTTCAGCAAGCAACGTAGTCACATTATGAAGTATAACTTCTACACTCCACTCTTACAGCAGGTGGAATGGGAATGGCACTGGGAGCTGGACTTGGGAACGGAATGGGATATAACTTGGGACAGGGAATGAAGCGTGGTGGAGGTAAGCTAAAATTTAAACAGAGAGATCAGCTAAGATTTGTTATTTCAGAAGTACAGTATTGTATAATAAAATGTGTGTTTCTGTGACATTTCAGGTTATGGTGGTGGCTATGGCAATCCGGGTAAGTGATTGTCCTGTCTGGTGGTTTGCACATACTATATATTGTTTGCACAAGTAAGAGTGCCAGGTCAGGTAGGTTATTGTGGGCCAGCGGACAACGGAACCATCTTGATCACTGGACTATAGAGATAATGTGTACCGATTTGCATGATGTTTGGACAAAAGTAATATGAAAAAGAAAAGTGTTGGAAAAATCTCCTGGTGGCGCTATAATAGGGCAATGTTCAAAGGGTGGCATTTGTTCCTCAACGTAGTGCAAATGTGCGTGCAAAGTTTCACTGCAATCGGACATTGCGTTCATGATTTGCGGCATTTTGTTCAAAACGGGTCACTCCTGCAAACAAAATTTTAGCCAATCAGTATGGAATATGAAAAATCTGAAAGACCCGTTTCGTTTAATGACTATAAAGATACGATGTACCGATTTGCGTGATTTTTGGACAAAATCTATAGGAGTACTGTCCAATTTTTTTTTTGCACAAATTGGCCTCCTGGTGCCCATGTGAAAAAATTGGGGCAGAGGTTCTGCTTTGGCATTTATGGAGTGTGTGTGCGCAGTTTCGCTGCGATCAAGCCAACGGTGCCAGAGATTAAGCTGTACACAGACAGAATGACGGACGGACACACGGACACACGGACGGACGGACGGGGGGTAAAACATACTCTCTCGCCATGCCTTTCGGCCTGGCGGAGACAATAAGACTTCCCTTTAAGCCCCATGCTTATTTGTTTGTCAGATTAAATTCAGCTACGCTGCAATTTGTCATTGTCTGTGAACATGATACACGGAGCAGATTGCTCCTCGGCAAATAAATTACAGAGTGACCTTGCCGTCAAAATTGTGATGTAATGTGTGATAGATGTCATTACTCTGATTCAAAACATGTCCTACCCTCTCTGACCTTGTCTCTTGTCTTGTTGCTAGGATATGGGGCTGGCTATCCAGGAGCACGACCAGGTGAGTGACGAATCATAGCTCGCCTCTAGACCGCACCCTGTTTGTATACAGGAGAGCAACTTCCTGTATAGCTCTCTCCATAAATACGTGACATTGAGATTTTGGTGACACCCTGTCAGCCATAATCAATCACAGCTGTGGGTGTGACTGAGTGCATTAAAGGGAATGTGCTACTGAGGTATCTCACTGTCATTAGGCTAACCACTTTCAACTTGGCATTCCTATTTGGGGCATGTTATTTGGGTGGGGTAGAAAGAAGGAAAGAAAGAAAGAAATAATTTCGCGTGCAAAAGGTTTAAAAGGACTTAAGTGGTTAAGCAATGAGGAGCAATTATGTAGTGTTGCATAACCATAACCATGACCATTACAAAGTGCTTCATCAGATATAGGAACTGAACTGGCAAGATGACATGTAGCCACATCCATTGATTGGTCTGGGGCCAGTTAGGATGTTTGATGATTCCAATTAGGGTGCTTCTATCTGCCATCACCAGGTGCAGGAGCTGGCCAGGGGTCCAAGAAACCAAAACCTGGTAATATTAGCAGCTGTTGGTGTTCATGTCTGTTTATGTTGTTGTTGTCATCGACCTGTGTTGGATGTAACCTCCATGACTTGCAGTTCACTGACATCGTCATGCATGCAAATGCATACTGGTTGATTTGCATGTCAGTCCTGTTTATATAATACTCATCAACTGCCTCGGTGAGGAGTCTTACGAATTCCTCTTTTGAGTTTGTGTGTACAGGAGATGTACACTACAAGCCGATATGTTAATGAGAACTGTCTGATGTACTGTATGTGGCATTGGCATGTGTGATGTATTTGGCATGAGTTCTCCAGCAGTTAGTCTGTATGAAATCATCTAAATTAAGCTTGCCAAAAATAACTGATCTACAATATGTTGCTTGCAAATCTGTTCTTTTTGGCCAGCGACCATGTATAAATTAGGCTTTATTCAGCACTAATGAATCAGTGTTTTGTTTATAATAATCGTGTGTGTGTGTGTGTGTGTGTGTGTGTGTGTGTGTGTGTGTGTGTGTGTGTGTGTGTGTGTGTGTGTGTGTGTGTGTGTGTGTGTGTGTGTGTGTGTGTGTGTGTGTGTGTGTGTGTGTGTGTGTGTGTGTGTGTGTGTGTGTGTGGCATGAGTTCCCTAACACTGTGACAACGTTCTGATCAGTGAGCTAATGAGTTGAGTAATGAGTGTTGTGGTCTGCAGGGTTTTAAACCTCTGTGTCTTGTGTATTTGTGTGACAGAAAGTGGAGTGTAGACACAGTATACATATAATTCATATATCGCAGATTGGGCAATTCATCATATTCACACGGCCTCTATGCTACATACTATGTCAAACCTGGGGTAGAATTTCTCACCAAGTAGGCTAAGTGAGTATGATGTAAGAGCAAAATGGCTGCCGTGTGGATATGGTCAATGGGACATTTAACAATTTAAGAAAAGTATGTTTAAAGCAACCAGTAGAAAGGACTAGGACTATAGGACTCCAACATAATGTTCCTGAGCTAGACAGAGGTTTAGTTTTTTGAGTTTGAATCACTTTAATCAGACGTGTTTTCAGTAACTGTGGGGGTAGTCTGCAGGGGTTGGTGGAGTTGGAGGACCCAATGGGCAGGGTACAAAACCACAGCGGGTAAACAGTCATATCATGTTTCTGATTACTTTGATCACTTTCATTATATTTAACTGAAGGTATATGATGTAACAATTGCATTTGTAGATATTAGTAGTTAGTTAGGCCTATAACTTGTCCTCTTGTACTTGATGTTTGTGTTGGCTCAGGGCGTAATTGTCTCTGTTTCTGACTGTCCATCAGTTGTCTTTGTGGTAATAACTTTGGATGGCATTGTTTTTTTGGATATGTGTTCTAGATGTGGCTTTATATTTGTTATGTTTGTCACATTATTGTTGTTTCTATAATGACTTTGTCTATTGTTTTTTGGTCAGTTTTATTTGTTTTAGCCTCTTGAATTATGATGACTGAAATGGGGGTCTGTTTTCAGGTCATAGTTGATGCTGACTTTTAGTCTTGTTTATTGTCAGATAATGAGATATATCAGATTAAGTGGTTTGATACACATATTAAATTGTAAATGTTTTCTTGCTACCGGGCACTAAAATGTATTCTTGATCTGCACAGGGGCAGCTTTATCTCAGCCCTCCATAACTCATGAATGAATCATGATGCTATCACTTTGTCAGATGTGTCTGCAGAAGCATTAGGTGGAACTGAAAATAACACTGTGAGGGACATTGTTCAGATTCTGAAAGGAGCAAAAAGTAAAACTCTCATTAATCCTTCTGTTGAAAAAAAAACCCCTCACAAGTCTTGAATGGTTTTGAGACCTGCTTGCACCTGGAGAGCATGGTTAAAAAGTCTTGGCCCACTAGCTCGGCCATTCAGGGAGCACGTCTCTGACCTATGCTACCTTGATAACACAGTCAAATATTTGATCCTGCTGTCTCACAAGGTAAAGGAACAAAAACCTGTGGACCTGTGGTAACAGACATGCAGGAGACTGGTGGTCTAGAAACACAGGCGCCTTTTGCTAAAGAGAGCAATAAAAATCAGAGTCCTCCATTTTCTCAAATACTGGGGACCAGCTATGTATCATCTGTTCCACAAAATCTGACTGCCATAAACTATGGACATACCAGTAACGTGTCAGATAGAATGGGATTGAAAGGCCCTCTGTTGGTGGCTTCAGAAGCACAAAGGCTTGCCAAAAGTCTGGCGCCTCAGGTGCCTGTTGATAAAAACAGAAAAAGTCTCAGTCCCTTGACAACACAGGGAGGTGGACTGCTGCTTTCGCAAAGTCCAAATGAGAAAGTATGTATTCTCTGTTCACATAACTCAGGGCACCAAAAATGATGCATCTGCCCGTTCAGATGGGCAAGGTATCAAAGGTCTTGGATCTGTGGCAGTGAAGGCAGCAAATATCTTGGTTGTGTAACTTTTCGACACAGGGAGCCATGGGCCAGTGCTGCCAAGTGGAACCCAAAGTTTGGACAGTGTAACTGTATCTAGAAGGATGGATAGGTAGGAAAAGGCCTCTTCCCTCCCTGTTAAACGCGATGTCACTGTGTCTAATAGTCTTGGTCACCCAATGCTGAATGGAAAGGCAAATAAGGGTAAAGTTGTATTCATTTCTTTTTAACTTTGTTCATTTCATGTCTTGTCAGATATTCCATAGTCCATCCTGGAAACCTACTTCCATCTCATTATTGTCACTGCTCATCAGTCATGTCATTGTCTGTGGTTTGTTTTTGTATGGCTGTTGTGTCCCAATTTAGCCTTGAACATTGTTTGGATGGTTCGCCTCTTGTATTCAGACTTATTATTGGAATTAAACTGTGTCTTGCTTCCTAACAAGAATAACATGTCTCTGTATGTGCTACATACAACATTCTGTAGTATATTGTTTCCTGTTTCTATCTACTGTAGCTCTTAAACAGTAAAATTCATAGTGTTCATGTACTGTAACTCTTAGTGTAAGTAGAACCTTACAGGTCATCTATTTGGGTACATTTTACACCAGTTATATGAACACTGAGTATTTTAATGTGTACCATATAATTGTATGGGTGCTCTTTTGCCCAGTTGTCTAGAAAGTTTATATAAATACGGTTAGGGTTAAAGGTAGGGTAAGTGATATTTTTGGGTTAAAACAAAAAGTATTTTGTTAAAAGGTTAAAGCACTATATTCTGATAGTAATCATTGCTATAGAGTGTTTGTTCAGTAACAGGAGTCTCCCCGTCTCTCCAGCTCTTTAATAAACAGAAAATACATTTTCCGGTAGGTGTCAAAACAAAATCTCAGCCAATCTGGAGAAAGTACCAATTTTTAAGCTTCATTTTTATAGTGTTCCAGTTCCAATTTTGTCTGCTCATTTCGTAGTGTCATCACTTCCAATTTCACTTGTTTAATCTAAATCCTGATTGAGTTCTCTATCCTGATTGGATAAAATTGGAAATGAAACTGAAACTGAAACGAAAATGCATTTTCTGTTTTATAAAGAGCTGGAGAGACAAGGAGACTCCTTTTACTGAACAAACACTCTATAGCAATGAGTACTATCAGAATATAGAGCTATTTAACACTTATTTTAACCAAAGAAAATCACTTACCCTACCTTTAACTTTCTTACCTATAAAATATTGCTCTATTTGATTTGGATCCTCATTCTTTGTTTTGGCATATATATATTGATGTACAACTTTGGTGTTTTCAATATACTATGCCTGAGTATTACTGTATGTGTGGGTGAAATTGAAGAAGTGGATATGGATCATAGTGTGAAAGGCAATGGTGAATGTCATGCTGCCTTGTATTTGCGTATCTGTTGTCCTGCCGGTGATATTGGGCTGTTTAATGTCTGTGATGCATCTCTGTGTTTATGTTGTTGTTGCTGTGCTGTAGATTATGTTGGGCACTCAGAACATTGACCCACACAGTAATTGAAGTGTCTAACCGTGACTGACTGTAGCATAACCCAAGAACGATCTTGTGATTCGGGTCTGGGTCACAGGTTAAAGCAGACTATGTGTTTTAAATTGCATGCTGTCATATAATTTTCTGTGTGTATTTTAAACATGAGTGCATGGGCATGAATGCACAAGTGCTGACCATATTCCCTCTGGTAATTTCAGGATCATAGCTACTATTTTCTTCTTACCAATGTGTAATCGTTTTATGGAAAAGTGATTGCTGGAGCCCATATTCCTGTTTCATTTATAAGTAATCATTGTTATGGTCTGCAGGATTTGTCCCAGGAGCTGGTGGTGTTCCCAATGGACAGGGTGCTAACGGCAATGGTAAAAGTCCATTAATTAAATAACCCAACCTGGTGTTTAAACAATGGTGTTTAAACAGTATCACCACAAGGATGTAGAGGTTAAACTATACTTTGTTTCATAACCACGTCACTTTACAAAAAACATTTTTTTTGTCATGCAACAAAGTATTAATCACCCTTCAATGAGTGCACGTACATGTGTTTAACTTTATAGATACCAGTCAGTTTAGAGCTCAATGTCAATAGATGTAGTATTTCAGTTTCTTTTCTCAGATTCGTATTATTAACAGTTTACTATCACTTACTACTTAGCAATTGTCGTGGTAGTAAGGAAATTCTGAAGAGCTGAAGGTCACAATATTACTTAACATAATGTTAATGGTACATTTCTGTTGTCTGTATTTCTCCATACTTTTTTTAAAGGACCAATGTGTTTATCTTGATATTCTTTGAACATTTTGCTAGTCTGTCACAGTATGTAACTGTCTTCACTGTATAGAAGTCTTTCCGTGGTCATTAACAGCTGTTGTGGTCTCTAGGTTATGGTGCAGCAGCTGGGGTGACCAATGGTGCTAAAAATGGTAAAACCTCTGCTTGTACAGTATGTGCATGGCATTTAGCATGTTGAATGGTGAACTTCTGCATGGATTTAGAATCACACAACAGTCATCAGGACTTTGTGAATGAGATGCTGAAGGCTCTGACAGCTTGTCAATGAGAGCAGTAATCAGTGTCCTGGTTTGTAGGATTTGGTCCAGGGAATGGTGTTCTCAATGGAGGGCCAGTCAAAGGCAATGGTAAACTGTTACCAGCATGTCTCTGTGTGTCTGTTCTGATGTATTGAAAATATTTTATTTTATGTCTTATGGATCAACTAGAAAACAGATGCTTTAGCAATATCATTGATCAAGGCATTTTGGCATGTTTGAAGAGAAATAGGAAAAACGATTCTATTCAAAACTAAGGCAGACTTTTGATTGGTACTGATTAATCTTGGTTCCCAGGTCGTGGTCCAGTTGTAGCCGGGCCCTCAGCTGCTAAAAGCAATGGTAACATGTTCCTGTGTTGTCTAACAAGATGCAGTCTAGCAATGCCCCAGCAACTGCCTTGTACACCCTAGAACCACCTGTTTTACCACAGCAAAACCCTAGTCACATGTGTTCAAACACCTGTTGTTTTACCCTAGCACTGCCCTAAAAAACGCTACACTTTAGCCACTTGTTTTCCCCTCGCAACTCCCTACTACACCCTGGCAACCGCCTGTTTTACCCTAACAACTGTCTCTTGCTCCAAACCAAACACCCAGGCAATGCCCTAGCAACCACACTTAACACCCTAGAAACTGTCTAGTGCCTCCCAACACCCAATATGATTGACTGACTCCCTTTTGTTTTTGCATTAACACAACTCTACTGTCTTGCACGCTTTCATTCTATCATTGTTTTCTTCTTTCTTTCAAGTTCAACTTCTAATACATTTAGAGGTTCATTCCTCTCAAATGCTTTATCTGTTCAAAGTAGTTATGCTTATAAAGTAAAATTAGTACACAAAAAATCTACTTCTATTAAACATATTAATGATTATAAATACACATTTTACTCATTTTACTCTTGTACTTTTAAAGGTGCATTCCTCTCAAATGCTATTTCTACAAAAAGAAATGTCTTTACAGCTTTTTTAAGTGAGGGTGTGTGTGTGTGTGTGTGTGTGTGTGTGTGTGTGTGTGTGTGTGTGTGTGTGTGTGTGTGTGTGTGTGTGTGTGTGTGTGTGTGTGTGTGTGTGTGTGTGTGTGTGTGTGTGTGTGTGTGTGTGTGTGTGTGTGTGTGTGTGTGTGTCTATACAAGTATATTATAGTATAGAAAGTATTTATAGTAGAATATAGAAAAATATACCAGAAAGCCAGTGTTAAATGAGACAGATGTTGCCATCTCAGTGATTTGAGACATTGTGATCACCGGTCTTTCTGTGATCATTATGTAACAGCTGTTGTGGTCTCCAGGTTATGGTGCAGCAGCTGGGGTGACCAATGGTGCTAAAAATGGTAAAAGCTCTGCTTGTACAGTATGTGCACGGCATTTAGCATGTTGAATGGAGAACTTCTGCATGGATTTAGAATCACACAACAGTCATCAGGACTTTATGATTGAGAAAGTGAAGCCTTGACAGCTTGTCAATGAGAGCAGTAATCAGTGTCCTGGTTTCGTAGGATTTGGTCCAGGGAATGGAGGTCTCAATGGAGGGCCAGTCAAGGGCAATGGTAAACTGTTACCAGCATGTCTACTGTATGAGTGTCTGCCCTAATGTATTGTGAAATGTTTGTTTTTTATGGAACAACTACAAAGTACATGCTTATACAGTATGAATATTCTTGATCAAGGAATTTTTGGCATGTCTTTAATGTTGAGTATGTTGGAGGAAAAAAAAGGAGATAAACTTTTTAATTGGTACTACTACTGATTAATCTTGGTTCCTAGGTCATGTTCCAGTTGTAGCGGGGCCCTCAGTCGCTAAA
Organism: Gymnoscopelus microlampas; assembly: GCF_963454915.1. Classification (NCBI taxonomy): domain Eukaryota; kingdom Metazoa; phylum Chordata; class Actinopteri; order Myctophiformes; family Myctophidae; genus Gymnoscopelus; species Gymnoscopelus microlampas. The sequence continues at coordinate 30,034,386 of NC_139948.1, read as the reverse complement.
AGCAATGGTAACATGTTCCTGTCTTCTCTAACCTATAGAGGCACACAGCAAACTGTGTTGTACGATAAAGGGAATTACATGTAAACTGAACTCTCTAGTAGTGTGCATGATTCATTTGCCTCAGAGTTTTTGTTCAGTAGCAGTTTTAATTGCATTTCGGCGTTGTGCTCATCAGACACTCACTAATCACTGTTGTGGTCATCAGGATAGGGGAACAAAGCTAGAGGTTATAATGATGCTAAAAATGGCAATGGTGCTTTTCTGCCGTTCTTTTCGAGTGTTGGATTCTGCTCCCACTTTGTATTTGAATAGTATTTACTGTATATGAATATATACAGTATAAAACCAGTGTTAAATGAAATAATTGTCTTGAGATATTGTGATTAACAGTGTATAGAAGTCTTTCTAGAGTCATTAACAGTTGTTGTGGTCTCCAGGTTATGGTGCAGCAGCTGGGGTGACCAATGGTGCTAGAAATGGTAAAACCTCTGCTTGTGTGTGCACGGCATTTAGCATGTTGAATGGAGAACTTCTGCATGTATTTAGAATCCCACAACAGTCATCAGGACTTTGTGATTGAGAGGATGAGCCTGCTTGTCAATGAGAGCAGTAATCAGTGTCCTGGTTTGTAGGATTTGGTCCAGGGAATGGAGGTCTCAATGGAGGAGGGCCAGTCAAAGGCAATGGTAAACTGTCCAGCATGTCTATGAGTGTCTGTCCTAATGTATTCAGAATTGTAATACTGTATGTGAAACAAGATATGTATATTTTGAATCAATTTGAGAATGGATGACTATAACAATACAACTGATAATTGACTAATTATATCCACTTCAATCACCACAGCAAACTGTGTAGGGTGATGCATGCCCATGCATACTGTTGAGTACTGTGAATAGAGCTCTCTGCTTAGGGGCCTGCTATATTTTTAGCGGCTCTATACCTAAAGGTATAGAGCGGATCCTGCTCTATACCTGACTTTGTCCGTGTTCACCGTCAACGTTCTGATTGGTCAGACCCGTCAACGTTCTGATTGGTCAGACCCGTCAACGTTCTGATTGGTCAGACCCGTCAACGTTCTAATTGGTCAGACCCGTCAACAAAGTGATTGGTCAAGCTTCACGTGACACATGGCTATAAACACATTATAAACACATATCGATGACAAAATGTATCAAAGGCGCCGCTACCTTCACACAGGGTGTGATTTTTTTGTTGAGATTCAGCTGCAGCTTGTATGCATTTTGTGTTGTGGTCCCCAGGTTATGGTGCCACAGCTGGTGAGCCCAATGGTCCTAAAAATGGTAAAACCTCTTGCTTGTACGCGCGCACAGCGTGTAACATGTTAAATGCTGAAATGATGTAGTTTATTTTTTGTATGGAACACATCAATATTTCTGACAGCTCCTCAATGAGCAGTAATCAGTGTCCTGGTCTGTAGGATATGGTCCCAGGAATGGAGGTCTCAATGGCGGGGCAATCAGAGGCAATGGTAAACTGTTACCTGCATGTATTTGTATGTGTATGTATTGTATGTCTGTCCAAGTGCATTACAAATAGGTTTTCAAAGGAAAAGTACAAATCTATTGTTGTGAATCAACTAGAGATCAGTGCACTTGACCTCTAAATTAAAAAATAATGCTTATTGATAAAAAATCTTTTTGACATACCTTTAACCTAAATTAAACGAGCATGTTGAAAACTTACAGTAAAGACTGTCTTCAGACATAGGTTGGTTATTAATTGGTACCGAATAACCTTGGTTCCCAGGTTATGGTCCAGGTATAGCGGCAGGGCCCTCTGCTGCTAAACACAATGGTAAGCATCTGGTCAATGTTTCTATTTCTGCATCCGTCCTTAGTCAGTGAAGTCACTCACACTGAACTTTGAAACTGATGTGTGCACAGGGCCCACATGTGCTAATGTTGAAGCTTGGTTTTATATCTGCCATTGGCAACGCTGAGCTCATGGTGACAAGTCTAGTGTAGTTTAAGATGTCTTTCTACCTGTACCTGTGGATGGTGGTGAGCACACTCATAGCTCTGATACAATGTGAATATAGTGTGCTACCATCTTTTTCTATTCAAACATTTTCTCTTCACAATTCACATACAATACATCTGCAGTATGATCCTGTGCTTACTGTTGGGATATCTGAAGGGAATACACTAATAATGTTATGGTCTGTAGGATATACTCCAGGAAATGGGGGTCGAAATGGAAAAGCAGCCAAAAGCAATGGTAACCTTCTCTATCTGTGTTTCTATTTTAGTTTTAGTTTGAGGCAATATTATACAACGCAGTAAGACAGTCAATGGTCTGACATGGCCCTGGAACAGATAGGAAAATTCAAGATACTGAAGTTCCAGGTCAGAGTGGCAAAGGCACTGCTACATGTCTGCCTGCATGTCTTTCAGTTCATGTTTTTATCTTAATGAGTTGTTATGCAGTGAAATTGGAAGCTTCAGTCATGTAGGCTATACTGTAGGTATAACCAGAGTCTAAAGTAGTCCACAGTATATCTATTGTAGTGCTGCTGCTGCTGTTGTTGTTTTTGTATTCAGTGAACACTGTTGTGGATTCTAGGAGTTGGTGCTGATACTGGAGTGCGTAATGGTGTTAATGGCAATGGTAAAGCTTAAATCGCCTATCTCTGTGTGCGTCTTTGTTTGAGTCATAATGCATGGAGCATGCTTCAAGTCATCACGGAGGGATTAACAGCAACTTCTGTGGGTGGTGTTATGATTTTTAGGGTTTGGCTTGAAAGAGCTGCGAGGGACTTCACAATGGAAACCAAAACTGGTTATATAGACTATGTAGAATAGATGATTGATTTGTCCCTTTGTTCCGCTTTGAGTTGCATGTGTTGAACACATAATTTTGTGTACACAAATACCACGGCATGAAGGGGGATGTTATGCCTCATCTCTGAATGTTGTTTCTGTCTTATTGTTGCAGTAATATACACGTAGTTTCATAATTTACAAACATAACTTTTAACCACTTAAACCCTATATACTTTGTTGTATGACAAATAGCAAAAATAGCTGAATATAGGGTTCATGTGGTTAATATGTGTTTGACTGTTGACTTGCGAGAAGGCACGATGATTTGAATTTGACCTGATTCTGATGGTTTGGCATGTTTTGCACCACAGCTGGGTTTGTTGCTTGTTCGGTTGATGCATGGGTGTTGTTGTGTGTCAAAAGTCAGATAGTCCATGAGCCAGACAAGATTTCATTACCGAAAGAGTGGGCAAAACCATACCTATATTAAATTGTTCATAGGGTCAATATAAGTAAATAAATATATGATAACCTTTCCACAGGAGTAGCTTTTTTCATAGTTATCACACATTTTGTTATTTTCCCCATACATACATGACAGGTGAAAAAAAATCACAAAATTAAGAAAATAGTTATCATGAAACTTCCCCAGTTGAGTACTTACATGAAGACAATGAATTATCGTATTACAAGTTTTCTGAAATTGTATATTTAAATATGCAAATTAGGATTAGCATGTTTTCCTATATAATACCTAATTTGCATATTTAAATATACAATTTCAGAAAACTTGTAATACAATAAATCATTGTCTTCATGTAAGTAATCAACTGGGGAAGTTTCATTATGATAACTATTTTTAAAATTCTCTGATTCTTTTCACCTGTCATGTACAGTATATGGGGAAAATAACAAAATGTGTGATAACTATGAAAAAGCTACTCCTGTGGAAAGGTTATCATATATTTATTTACTTATATTGACCCTATGAACAATTTAATATAGGTATGGTTTTGCCCACTCTTTCGGTAATCATTGCTCAATTTTGGGGCTCTGGCTCATGGACTAAGAGGCTGCTCACAATTACGTGTGATTTGCATGGATGTTGTTGTTTGTGCCTGGGCTATCTATGAGCCCAGTGTGATTTACACTCACTTTTTCTTCCCACTCCTTCGCCTACAGTACATGCAGATCAGTAAATGCTGCTAATGTGAATGGGTCTGGATCCCTCGGGCCCACAGCCAATCACGGGTGATTTTTACTGAGTCTTGATTTCTTCTTTCACAGGTTACATTGGGAACTACGGAGCGAGCCTTGGCACTGGCGCTTATGGAGCAGGTAATGTAATGTTGGACACTGACAGATAACATGTGAGCACTAACAATCACATCCATGTTAGCTGAGGGAGGGCTGGATATAGAGGCAAGCAGCCTTTGGTAATGTACTGCCATAAATCATCCACAGCTTTGGGACAAGGAGGGTACCCTCTTGGTGGTGGAGCTGGCAAACTCGCAGGTGAGCATTGTAAATTGTAAATGGTATCTATAGCACCTTTATCCAAGTGGTCCACTTTGAAACTTCATTTTGTTTCCTGTTGCAACACTTTTAAATGTTAGACAGTTATCATAGCACAATGTTAAAACATGTTCCTTCCCTTGTTTTGTTTCTCGCTCTCTCGCTCTCTCTCGCTCTCTCTGACTCTCCAGGTGTTGGTCTCGGCCACGGTAGGTATCCCTAGATAATTGTTTTTCCATCCCTCCTCCTCCCTTCTCTCTGTCTTCTACCCACATGCCTTATTAAAAATGTTTCTCTCTTAACTCCCTCATCTTTACTTGCTCCTCCCACTCTGGCTTTTAATCCCCCCCCCCCCCCCCCCCACGTATTTGTCCCTCCATGCAAATGAAAGGAAATGTAGGATTATCTCCTCTGTTTACAATCACAGTCAAAATGAGGCTCCAAATGCACAACAGAGGAAACGCGGAGGGGATCCAAATATTTGCTTATTGCAATGGGCAGGAATCTGATGTCACAACCTACTTTGCCTTGTAAACCAACGATTTGCTTGCGAGGCTAGTTTGAAAATATTCAAATACTTTTTGAGGTCACTGTAGAAAGGTGCTTGGATCACTCTCTCTCTTAAAATTATCTGATGATTAATTGTATTCCTTCAAGGTCAACATATGAATTCCACCTGAATAACCAATCAATCTTCAGCCTATTATCTCTGTTAATATTCCTCTTTTTGTTTGTATGGATGTTGGTGTGTGGAATCGAATCTGTCCCTGAACTTTTATCATCTCTAAATGATGTGTATCTCGTTCCCGGTGACATTGTCCCTCTACTGAATTGACCTGACAAGTGCTATAAAGTGTACGTTTCATAACAGGCTATGGTGATGGTGCAGGAGGATACGCAGGTGCTGGTGCAGGCAATGGCTATGGTAAGGGAAACAAAACTGTCTTTGCGGAAATCTAATTCATGTGCTGCTGTGTTGCACATAGCGAGCCATTCACGGATGCAAGTAATTGGTAAACAAGTATAGAGGACAACTTATGCAGAATCTAGGCATTTTAAGGAATACTTTGAAACACAAGTTAGTGACAATTTGAAGGGAATGACGAGGGAACAGAGTTCTTCATACAACCACCAAATCCCGAGTGTTACTGTAACCCTGAGAGTGTTAAAATGGACCCACAGTGTACACATTACTGTGCTGGTGTTGACCCTGCAATGGTCCTTCAGTTAACATGTATCTCTACATGGCCTGCATGGAGTGAGTGAGGTTCCATCTTTTATTCTCACTGTAGGTGGAGATCCAGCTGGTGGTGCCGAGACAATGCCTGCAGGTGTTTAGGCATTGGCATAATGTCTGCCTGTGTGTGTGTGCATGTGTCTGTCTATGCCCCCCCCCCCCAACCACCACCCCAATCTCTTAAATGTCTTCCTTTCATTTTGGTACGCAGACAGGACAAGACAAGTCAAACACGAGGCAGGTCCGCAGCACGTCCGGTGGAACGGAGACATGCTGTGTAGTGTTAAACTCTGATATTCAGCATTCAGTTCACTGCTATTTCTTGAAGTACCTAACCTGTGCACCCTCCTCTCCGCAGGTTATGGGAATACCTATGGTGATGCCGGCAATGGTTATGCAGCAGGTAAGTACTGACAAAAGAGCACAGAGGAATGTAATCTACTAATAAACTCACCAACTCACATGCATAATTATAATTTAGCAATGATTATAATTATGTTTCAGGGCTTGGTTATCCATCTGTGTTAGCTGATGGTGAGGGGATGGGGAGAAAATCTGGGAAAAGTGAAGGTAATCATTCTTTGGGCGTAATATTAATTTGTAACACCTTAAAGCTGCAATCTGGAACTTATTTCAATGAATAGAACTATATGTTCTATTGTTAATACAATACACAGTAATACATCTGCACATCTGCAGTAGTTGGTGGTGGTCTCCCTACTCTTCCTATGAGAACTTCAGACCCTAGTGTCCAGTCTTGGAAGAGCAGTAGAAGTTTGGTCTCCCATGGGAGAACGTGGTTTGAATCACTGGTAGGACTTGAAACTTGCGGATTGCAGCTTTAACATACAATAACAGCAATCTATAGATAGTCTAACTTAACCTTTGAGTTTTGATTGCCAAGCAAATATTATTTGGTTCAATACGTGGACACTAATCGTATTCAGTTTCTCCACTGGGTGTAGCTATTTTCTATTTATAGAATTGTTGACTTGTGGAATTGGTCTGCTTTAATCTGATTGTTTTTGGTCAACTAAAAAGAGAATATCCTAAAGCCTAATTAAGACTTCATCGCACAAAGTATTAATATGTTATTTTCCACCAATGACACCATCGTGCAACGAAGTATAAAATAATGATTTACAGTACACTTTGTTGTATGATGGTGCTGTTAGCTTTTATCTCTGCAATTTTTGGAGCTTGTAGATCTACTATTTTGGACGCAACTTCCTTGTGAACTTGTAGATCGGCTATTTTCAGCATGTGTCACCGCCGTACGGCAGAGCAGAAATTAGGTAACTTCAGCAAAAGAGAGAATAATGACTGACATGTTTGTGTTGATGATATTCTAGGCCTTGGTGCTGGAAGTTATGGTGTTCAAGGCCAGGGGGCTTATGGTAAGAAATTCAAGGATGAAACGAAGCCGATGGGCGACCAGCAATTTAGGAAGAACTATGTGTTCCTCTGCAATTCAATGTCGCAACACATAACAAGGATTTATGCATGGAAGGAGAAATGCATGCATGGAAGGAGAAATACTTTCTCATTTCATGCATAAGGGGCAGAAAGAAAAGACACTAAATTCATAATTTTAGTCTTGCTTAGCTGGAGAGCTCTGCCTAAACTGATACTTCTGGGAAAATCAATGAATGGGCTGAAACTGGGTGGAAACAATTCAGACATTTTCCAAATAACCGTATCGTAGATACTGAAGCAAAGGAAATAATTTGGGGCAGGCTTTCATATTGGGACGGTATCGGGATTCTTTTTCAAAGCAGTGGACGTAGGTTTGTCAGCACTCAGCAGCAGTTACCGCTGTTCTATCTAGCCCATTCATTGAATTTAGATATCCCCAGATGTCCCCATTCATATTGACGAGAACATGACATTTCTTCTATGATCTCAAGACTGTTACAATCCAAATCTTTGTTTCATTCTGAGAAATTACTGACAATTTCTTTATTTTGGATTTTGAGATTTTGCTGTGCCTCTTCCTCTCTGCTCTCAATAGTTTTTTTTGTTTTGTTTTTTATTTAAGAAACTATGTCACCGCTCCAAAAAATATTGCAATTATTTGTTTCCACTAACACCCCTTCTGTGTCATATTGTCATACATTATGTATAGAGTTGTTTTCCAAAGCATCTGGTTTTGAAAAGCAAAGCCTTGCAACTTCTTGCAACTTCTGCAACTTCTTGCAACTGCCATTTGGGGGTAATGGTTGCAAGTAGTTGCAAGGAGTTGCATTGGTGTGGATTGGCCACACATCTCTCAACTGAACTCACATCAGATTTTCATTATCAATCCAAATACATGAAAATATACTTGTTAAATCTTCATGGTGACTCCATTTGTCTTTGATAAACTCACCTAATTGCCTCAACTGATCCCTTCCATCTCTTGTCATTGTTTGGCCACCTTCATGTAACCTTTAATCCTCCTTCATGCAGTATCCTTTGTATGTCTGTAGGGGGCGGTGGCTCTGGCCCTGCTGGTGCCCTTGCCTATGGGGGCCAGGGAATGGTCCCCACAGGGCTGGGGGCTGATGAGAAGTCAGCCGGGTACAACGGGGGGTCCTATGGGGTTACCCGGGCCTTGAGCCTCGGGTCTGACTCTGGCATGGGTAAATACTGTACACACCTGGGTTAGAAGTAGAAACACACTTAGAAGAAACCCTACAGGTGCCTCAGGAGCATCTATTGAAAGGAATAGATATGTGCTTGGGATTTCACTTTCCGCTGAGAGAGCTTCTATCTCATTTGCTTTTATCACCTCACAACAAAATAATAATTTCTTATAGCAATGCAAAATCAACATTTCCTCATCTTTGGATCCACAGCAACATGGTTAGAGTATGTGTGCATGTAATAGATATGAAAACGTTTTAGAACTCCTGGGCTTAGAGTCTAAACTATGGTGATAAATTGGAAGTAAGGGAGAGAGGCATTGTTGAGAGAATGCACTGAAAATGGAGATGTACATGTAGATGCTGAAACCAAAAAGGGGAAATTATAAAAATGGACACAGCTGTGAAGTGAAGAGTGCATGCAACACCTCAAACTTAGCAACATGGCTTGCCTTAAAATGTAAATGATGATGTCAGTTTTCCTCTGCTGGTGTCAGCAGCACTTGGTGGTCGAATAGAGTCAGTTGGTGGTAAATATGGTGAGCAGCAAAGACATGATTCTCACGCTATTCGTCAAATATCTTAGTCAGCCGTCCGTTGACATAGTTTTACTATCTATTTGTGAGACTGAGAACCACAACTATGGAACAAAATAAGAGATCACTGCAAACGTATCATATTCTTTGGTTTCCTATTATGTGTTTTAGTAAAATGAACATTTTCATTATATTTATAAACTACTGACATTTTTACACAATATGCCTATTATCATTTTAACCTAGGAGGAGTTCAGAAATCTTGATAGTGTTTTTTTCTGTTGTGAGGTGTACAGAGACCCCTTGGAGTGGCGATGCACCATAAACAAATTGAAATGAATTAAATCAATATTTGGTATAATAACTATGATTTTGTTGTCTAAGGTAGTATTTATTGCACTGTTTTTGCCATCTGCTGCTGCCATCTGATAGTCAGCCATGGTTGTTATTCTTTTCCTCAATAATATTTTGTTATGGTGATCACCAATACCTCATTAAGTATTATGAGTGCAATGTTTTTGTGTTGGAATTAAACTGGAACAGTTTGGATCTCTTTAATCCTGTGTGTGGGGAAATTCAGTTTCAGCTTCACCCAGCTCATCAGATAAGCACTCAGCGGGTGGGGTGGGTTTAGCAGTTAGGGGTTAAGCTTGCTAAGGGACATTTCAACACACATACTGGGGCCGGGAGACAAACCAGTGACCTTTTGGTTATCAGACGGCCTCTCTACCTACTAAGCTATGACCGCCCAAACATGTAAAGAAGCAGGTTTGAGAAAGAATTACAGTAGAGTGGTCTCTTTCAGGATTTCAGGGTTTTACCAGAGAACATAGAGGTAAAATGGCAAGCAGATTAGGGATATCATTGCACTCATCTGTTTGTTACAGGGGCAGGAGTTGGTCCTTATGGTGGTGCTCCAGTCATTCCAACTGGACTGGAAGGTAAGAACTCTGGGTGTACCCCTGCCCTGCACGTGCATGCAACATAACATCTTTGTAATCGTATTGATTGCAAGTTACAACTGAATTAAATTGAGTTCTTTGCTTCTCAAAAACATAATCCCTCTTTCACCTAGGTGAGATTGGCTATGGTGCTCAACAACTTGCCCTGGGGGCGGAGGCTGCCAAATCTGCCAGCAAATATGGTGAGAATGAGCCTTTATCTGTATGTGATGTTCACTGTGCAAAAGTATGCTGTGATACGTGTGAGAGCGCTCGTGAAGTGTGCATGCACGAAAGGTTCTGCATGACGGCAGTTGTATCGAAACAGAACACACCCTAGTACACAGAGTGAGTTGCAATGACAACCCAACAATTAAAACTGAACACAGAACCACGCCAACTACAGAATGGACATTGACATGCGACCCACTAGCTAATTGCAAAGTGTAGGTTGTGGAGCAATTCGCTGAGTATATAAGAGATGCCAATCTAGGTTTTACATGATGGATGGCATAATACTGAACACAAGGTTGCCGGTTTACTTTAGCATACACTCCACATTGCTCTCCAAAATCTGACTTGTTTCTACTTTCTCTTTGGGCCTATTAATCTGCCCATCTCTCTAAGATGGTGGGTTGCCTCTGGGTAGCCAAGCTTATGGACTGGAGGCTGATGGTACTGGTGGGAAGCCTAAATGCAAAAATGGTACATGTCTATGTGTACATGTCCGTCTGTCGCTCTATATGTTTTGTTTACCTCGCCATGTGGCTGCTCTTATGCTGCTTGTGTATAAGTCTTATTATGACTTCAATATTGTTGTTCTTACTTTATGCTTGTATCTTTTTTTTTGTCATATTAGGAGCAGGCTATGGAGCTCAGCAAGCAGGTAATCTTTTATTCACTCAATACACTCAATGTACACAATACTGTATACCTACCACCTCAAACACATGTGCACACACACACACACACACACACACACACACACACACACACACACACACACACACACACACACACACACACACACACACACACACACACACACACAGGGTGCCAGTAAGGCAGTTGCATGTATAGTCACTTACTTTCACCTAATGCCTGAGCTGGAAATTGTTAGACGTCATCAAGCTCTCTCTGAGTGACCTTTAATTATGACCAGAGCTGCCAATTCAGAGAAATGATGAGCTGAAGCTTGTGACACACACACACACACACACACACACACACACACACACACACACACACACACACACACACACACACACACACACACACACACACACACACACACTCTTAACCTCATATCCTGGCTGAGCTTTTTCTTTTAAAACACACAGGGGCTCCGTTGCAACTTTGCAGTCACTTTCACAAATGACATGAGCAGGGAGGAGCAGATTCCCAGCACATCAAGCATCAGACTCATCTTATAGCATTGCACAGACATAGTTAATAGCATCAGGAGTTAAAAGTGTTTGTGATACAAATGTCTTGCATAATGTCTTTTGACTTCTTCTTATATTGTTCCTTTTTCTTGCATGTGTTTACCAAGCCTATGCTGCACAGCAAGGTGCAGGACAGGATGCCTATGGTGGTAAGCAATAAGCATGTTTCTTAAGGCGGATTTAGAGTCTTAAGACAAGAGTCTGACGACACTGTTAACAACAACAAAAAAGGGCTGACACGGTTTGCATCTCACAGCTTTTAGAGCTCATATTGTATCCTCCTTCCAGTTCACTCCTTCTGATGGCCTATGTCTTATTACAAAACATTTACACTTCACACACATGACTTTTAGAGTGCATTGTGTATACACAGCGTATTGGCAAACAATTACATTTAGACAATTTACTGTAAAATATGTAACATAGGCACATAGGTGCTGGTTGTGTGATGTTTGTCTAATTATAACTTCAAAATTGTTGTTCTTACTGTATGTATGTTTGCGTCTTTTTTGTCGTATTAGGAGCAGGCTATGGAGCTCAGCAAGCTGGTAATCGTTCACTTCATTCACTCAATACATGTATAACATACTGTATACCTACCACCTCAAGCACGCTGCACGCACGCACGCACGCGCGCACACACACACACACACACACACACACACACACACACACACACACACACACACACACACACACACACACACACACACACACACACACACACACACACACACACACACACACACACACACACACACACACACACACACACACAGGGTGCCAGTATGGCATGTATAGCCACTTCCACCTAATGCCTGAGCTGAAATTTGTTTTGCTATACATAGCGCATTGGCAAACAATTACATTTAGACAATTTACTGTAAAATAGGTATTTGTATGGGGACTAGATGAGGTCCAGGAGAGTTTAGTTTTTTAGCTGATCGTGTGCTCTATAATCAAACAAGTGATACTTAGGCAATGTATACTTTGTCCTTTCGACAAAGTTGGCATATTTTCAACTGCTGGACTTAGGTCATGTTTAGGATGTCATATAAGCAAACCTTCTCAGCTTATTTGTTCACTACTGCTATCCTTCCATGAGCACATTTACAATGTGGGTTGATCCTTTCACAGGAGGGCAAGGTGGAAAATATGGCGCACTGAATGGTGTCCTTGGAACTGGATACAAAGGTGAGGAGGAAGGGTGGTTTATTGTGCAACAATGTATGACTCAGATACTGTGTTGCAGCACTATTAAATTCTGTTGTTTGGTGTGCCATTTAAAGGGGAAATCCACCCATTTTCAATATTTAACTATGTCATTAATATAGCATAAAGGAGTTGTGTGGAAATAAGAAAAAAGTTCCCCCCTTTCTGTGTTGCCTTGAACTGGAGGATTGATTTTGGGTTTAACATTGCAAATTACAACATGATGACTCATCGTGTTGTAATTTGCCATGTTAAACCCAAAATCAATCTTCCAGTTCAAGGCAATACAGAAAGGGGGGAACTTTTTTCTTATTTCGACACAACTCCTTTATGCTATATTAATGACATAGTTAAATATTGAAAATGGGTGGATTTCCCCTTTAATGTATACTCATTACTCACCCTGCTCCCTCTATCTCCTTCTTTACCCAGGCTAATTGAAACGACATGGACACACCCAAGTGAATCGTTTTTTTTTTCATGATTGTAAAAAAAAAAAAAGTTTTAGCTTCTTCTTTGTTTCATTCCATTTTGTCCCAGTTTTGTTCTGTCGTGTCCTGTCCTATCTTGTTCTGTTATATTTCCTCGGTTTTGTGCTATTGTCTTTGTTTGGTATCTTCTTCTATGGTCCTCTGTCTGTTACTGGAGTGTTTGTTGTCATATCCATGCTAAAGGCAAGAAAGCACCTATAAGCTACCTGCAAGTCTCCTCATTCTGTTAATTTTGGTGACGTTTAGATAAATGTTAAATTTATTAAGCAAATAAATTATCTGCCAAATAATGTTGAATGAATATTTGTTCCTGGGACAAAGGATTTTACATTATATTTACCGTGGCCAAGTACTTTGTGTCTGTCACTTTGTTCTCATGGTGTGAGCCTCTTCCGTTCACAGGAAGTTCTGCCACTTCCTTTCCTATATGGGGTAACAACACACTGTGATATCAACTAAACAATCCTGTTGATAAATGCTTTTTATAAATCATCTACTGGTTTACACTGCAAAAGAAAACTGTTCATGAAGATTTAGGTCACATGCACAAATGTAATCTCTGGGGGAAATGAAAATATAATGGCAATTATTTTTTGAAATCACACACCCAATCTCTCTGTATTGTATGCTTATTCTGTGGAAGCAACATCAAGTCAATTACAGAGAAGGCTTCTTTTTCCCCCCTTTTTTTTGGAGCATTAGCAAAACTTAAACCTGCACACCAGAAATTGTGTAATGCATGTAAAATGAGAAGGGGAAAAAAAAGGTACAAGACCTTAATCAGAATCAGAATCAGCTTTATTGTCACATCACAGGTTTACAGAAGTAAAAAAGTGGGTGACATTTGTTTTCGAGAATAATTCCTATCGTATCGTTATTTTAAAAAAAAGAAAGCGAAGAAGAAGAGGGGGGGGGTCGCAAGGGGGAAAGGAGATCAAACAAGAGAATAAAAAAACGACATATTTACACATGGTACCTGAGATAAGAACATGTGGAGAATGAAATTACAAAAATATATTCTCCAGAGTGGAGGAGTGCAGACAGGTGCATGCAATTGGCTCTTGCATGAAAGTCAATCAGGCTTCATCTATATAGAATAATGAATAGTCACAAACCGGCATATGAAACAAATAATCACTTTTCCAGAGCGACTTACTTGCGCAAAATTTGATTAAAGGGCATGAACCCTTGTCCACAAATGACGGGGTAAATAATCACATAATTAGAGTGAAAAGAAAACCTTTTGACACATACCTATGTACCGTATACATACGGTACGTATGTGTCAAAAGGTTTTCTTTTCACTACATATTCATGACATGACCATATATTTGTACATGTACAAATATATGGTCATGTCATGAATATGCATCTTTGTCAAAAACATCAATCAATCAATCAAAGCTAGCATATTTTAAAGCATATCTTAAGACTATAACATTAGATTTAAGGATTTTGCAAAGTTTGCAGAGTAAAGATAAAGATCCAGAAAGCATCTATTGTTTTTAGTAAAACATCTCTGTTGTTTTTAGTAAAACATCTCTATTATTATATCTACATAGATATTTTGCTAAAACTTAAAATGTATGCACTCTGAGTGAGCATACAGCAGTTCTTGTGGGTGTGAACTGTGAGTACAATTAAATTCCACCACACTGTTTGCTACTGGCAATAAGACTATGATTGCCCATTGGGCGACATTCATCCACAAACACTCCCATTTTCATCAGGATGGCCTTCGGAACAGGGTGAGCATGTCGTGACACATACACATTCTGCAGATCCTGACTCATTGGAGAGGCTTTATATTCGCTACATGTGGGACCGCCCAAACTCGGAGCACAAGTCAGTTCCCATTTGTAGTACAGACGGCCATGCTGGAGAACACAAAGGTCCTCCTGCACTCCAGCAGTAAGGGATTTTTCACACTCTCCCAACAGGTCATCGTCCCAACGGTTGTCCTCATCCCATACCTCAAATCTCACCTTGCTCCCCACTGACAGATCCTGGGGGCCCAAGTCAATGGTCATGTCCCAACGGGGGTGGTTGTTGTTGTAGATAACTGGGGAACGTTTAACCATTTGTCCATTGAAAGAAACCTTTACATAACCATCTGTGCCACTGCTGTGGTCTCCCCACAGGTCAGCGCCACGCTGCACAGTAATGACCACCCGTGCCAATCCCTTTTTGGTTGGACAGCAGTTCTGGCCTACGGAAGGGATATTGTTGCAGTTACAAACACAGGAATCTCTGTCGTTGTTGATGCCATCCTGACATGGCTGACTGCAGTTCTTCCACAGGGCCTGCTCTAGGATGTAATGGCTAATGGCAGAGCGCAGGTTCTTCCGAAATGGGTTGTTGGTAGGGAGCAACTCGTGAAGGGAATCCAGCGAGTAGGTGACTATGTCTGGATTCAGTGGCAGTGTGTTAAGCCATTCTTTGTAGGCAGCTGGGTCTTTATCAGCAGAGAAGAGGAGCTCTGGGTCTGTGGTGTGGCCACCCTTTATTTCTGTAAACCTGTCATAAAGAGAGGGAGCAGAATATTCTTTTTGAGAGAAGGTAACCCATTTTGGCAACTAAAAGACACCACTGTCTGTAACAGCCACATTCTGCAAGAACTCGATCAAAGTGTATGAGGGAAATGTAAATAGCAAGTGCTTTATACTACAGAAAATAGCCTACTCCTTACCTGTCATTGAAGAGGCTGGAGAAGCTAGACTTGCTCTCTGTCTTGTCCACATCTGCCTTGCAGTGTTTAGCTTCAGACTTCGTTTCGACCACACCTATGCTAGCAGATGCCTCCACATCAAGGCACAGCTGCACATCTTCCACACTGAGGCCTTGTAAACTGGCCTGGCACTGTTTGATGCTGGTTACAGACTGCACACTTCCTCCCAACTTTACCTGACAGCACACAGAATAATGGAACAGACTGTTACTAATGGGTTACATTCTATAAATCTCCTGCCATGGAGATGTGTGGATTAAATGGTTTTCTTTGCAACAACTCTTATCTGGTTCACCTTTGTGATGTAATGGGTGCCGAAGTTGTCAATCAGCTTATAAAAGCGTTGTTTATTTTCCTTGTTATAGGTTTTGGGTAGTTTTTTCAACGCTGCGCGGAATTCCCTGTGCAGCTTGGGTGTCCCAGACACGCGATAGCTGTTTCCACAGAGGAGCAAGACATAAGTAACATTATTTAACAATGCATGTAATGCTAGTCTTTACATCTCAGGAAAATTTCAAGGCTGAGTGTTTTTGGAGCAGCATATTTGTTTACCTGTAGAACTCACAAGACATGCTGTGGCTTGTGAAAGTAAACTTGTCACTCTTGGTTTTCTCCATGGAGTATTCAGCCAGTTTAGACTGAGTTCCTGCTGTCATCAGTGAGCCTGATCTAGCACCCACGTCAACATCTAGATTGACTTTCCAGTTGTTATTCACTGCAGAGGTGCTGGAACTGACTAGAGACTCGCTGGACTTATAGAGTTTACTGGACACTTTCAAACTGCACTTCTGGTTTGGCCGCCAATCTACCACTGACAAGGGAAGCTTCTGTTTTTTCCCCTCCAGAAAGGGGTTGGTACACAGGGTGCAAGTCTTGTCTTTATGTTTCCAAAGGCTCATGTCAATGACAAAGGCTCCCTTGCGTTTCATTTTGGAGATGTCAAAGCCTTCGCCTGCCAAATTGGTACCTGGGGCAAATTCTGCCTCTCTACACTCATTTGCTGTCCCTTCCGTACATGCCTGAAAACTGCACTGAGGGAAGGAGATCATGAAACCAGCCCAGAAGCAAATGTTTAACAGAAACATGATTTCTGTTCGGTTGGTTGATGGATGCAACTTCTGGTTTACCCTGAAAAAGAAATATACATGAAGATTGAGGTCACGTGATTATATTTAATCTCTGGTGGAAATAAAGATGAAAATGTAGTGGACTCTAATCCATTCAATAAGACACATAAGACCGATTACATTGTCATTACTTTATGCGATAACATAGTTCTCTCTCACGTTAAATTAGAATATATAATTCCCCAACAAAATGGAATTTTTGAGTTTCCGCATCAAGGTCACAACATGAAGGTTAAAACTCATTATATGCTGAATAAAGAAAGACACACTGGACAAATCGAAATTTAGCCGTAAGATAGGCAATACTCACTATCTGCCTGCCTCCTCATGACAAGTGTGAAGTTGACTGCACAGCTGTATCTGATGTAGGCCTATTTATTTAAAAAGATTGGTGCGGGGGGGGGGCAGGAGATGAGGTTTTGAGGGTGGTCTTCTGCATGACGAACAGGGGAAAAAGTGGTTTCACAGGTACAGAAAAGCTGCTTGTCTCGAGCGGGTGGGAGGAGCTGGTGGTCTGTATTGTGAGAGCTACAGCAGTAAAGTTATGACAACCCATAGTCCTCCAGTAAATAAAGTATTATATGTCACAGGCTTGTCATTTCTCGGAATTGGTGGTATATGTCGAGGAATCGAAACCCAAGATGTCTTACTCTAAATTCTCAGAATTGAAAGTTAGTCAAGGAGAGCTTATAAGTTTATCAATTTGTTGTAACATGACATATGGCCACTTCCACCAAACATCCTGTTATAAGACAAGCGGGCCGATCGTTTGGGGGTACAAAATCATGGGATAAAAAAAATACCCAGGCCCCCCCCCCCCCCCCCCTTAGGGGTCCCTGGAGACCCTTGGGGGTCCCTGGGACCTACAGACACGGCGAAGGAAAACTGTAAAGCCACAGCCGCGCGTGCAAGATGTTGCACATGAACTCTGCACCCGCACTGAGGCGCTCCAACACAAACACTCTGATGAGCTTCACACAACAAACATCAGCACCACACACAACATTCACCACACTAACGTTCATTGTTGACATCTAAATACTGAATCGAGCAACTTAAAACTGTCTGGGGGGCTCACAAAGTCTTACGTCGCTGCCGTTACATTGTGTCCCAAAAACCCACAAAAAATACACAAAAATGAAACTCTTTAATGGGCTAATTAGGTAGCATTGATGACATTTACCAGACTAACGTTCATACAGGTTGTTGGTACGATGTGTAACATAGCCGTTTCAGTCACGACAACAGCGTTAGCATTAGCCGCATGCTAACGCTACTCGTTCGTTAGCTTAGCTACACGCTAACGGCTCATTATAGGCAGCGCTTGGCTAATAGTCATGTAACCCAACTAACGGCAACACAGTAATTAGACCCTCCAGAAAAACGCGGGCAAAAATCCTTTATTATGCGGGCTAAAACTCTTGATTATGCGGGCTAAAACTCTTGATTATGCGGGCTAAAATCCTTGATTCTGTGACGAAATATGCATTTTTTTTTGCACTTTTATGCGGTGAAATTGCGGGAAGTTGCGAAATATGCGGAAAGTTGTGAAATATGCGGCAATATGCGGCAATATGCGGCAATATGCGAAATATGCGAAATATGCGATATGCGAAAAGTTGCGAAATATGTTAAAAGTTGTGAAATATGCGGAAATATGCGATGCGAATCGCATATTATGCGATGCGATGCGCATATTATGCGATGCGGCCTTTTTGAAAAAACGTTACCCCTGCATAATTATGCGCCATTTTGCTGATTATGCGGTAAATTCTGCGATCGCATAAACGCATTTTTCTGGACGGTCTAAGTAATGGACATAAACATTCACATACATGCTTTAGACACTATTAGCAGGCTGCATTAACAACCAGCAGCAACAGAATCCAAGTTGCAGGCCACGTTAGCAGCTAATGCTGTGTGTGTACTAGGGTTGGCAACATCCAGAACTGGAGAAACGGGCGCGCGTGCATGGGTCCCCCGCGCGATTTTTTTCGGGTTTCCCGCGGGTAAAGTTACTTTTTTTGTTACTTTATTTCGGTTTTAGAGTTAGGGTTAGGGTTGGGAACAGGCTGACATGCCACACAAACAATGATGCCGTTCCCACCGGAGAAAATCTCTCACACACACACACACACACACACACACACACAAGCACTCGTGCGAGCACTGTGCCTGCCCTGTCAACTGAGCGGTCCTAGTGCCCTTCGCATACAGCACACAAACACGCAGCCAGACACACTGCAGTGTGCGCAAACAGAAATATATTTTTTATTTTTCCCTTTGCACCGGAGTCCGGGACAAACAAAGTCCCATACGGGACACGCCCCTTTTGGCTCAAATACGGGGCGTCCCGGCTAATACGGGACTGTTGGCAACCCTACTGTGTACGATGAGGGTTGGCAGGTCTGTTTGTCGTATAAGCGATTTTGGGCTTATGTGGGCACACCATCTACAATGGACTAACTGAGCAGGAATAGTAACATGCACCACACTAACTGTGATTGTTGACAACGTGATTTCACAGCTGCGTCAGCCACGACAACCACGTTAGCGTTAGCTACATGCTACGGTAAAAGTGCGTTAGCATTAGCCGCATGCTAACGGCTCATGTTAAGCACCCCTGGCCACTAATCATTCAAATACAACAAACGCTATCACAGTAGTGGACATAAACATTTGTTACATTAGTAGCAGGCTGCAGTGACCTAAACGTCTTGACAATAGGAATGACAGGGCGATTTATTAGTCTGTCCAGCTTAGCTCGCCAAACTATCACGGAGCCCTGCCGTTACTGCATCTGTGATGTCGGCAGGGACAGGGAGCTGTGTGTCTGAGAGAGTTTTGGATGCTGCTGCTATCTGGAAACTGCCCTCAGCATGACACGACCAATGAGAGGTCGCGCTTTCGTTGTTGCTAAGATACGGTGTGTGGCACAAGGCACATAGCGTCTCTGCCCCATAGCCTGTAGATCTCTCGAACATGATTGGCGTAGCCTGTGTTGCCAGGTCTGCCTTTTGTATAAGTGATTTTGGGCTTATTTGGGCGCGCTTTTGGGGCTAGTTTGCATAGACCACGGCAGCGCTTGTTTCTTGCCCGTTTCACGGATGTGGCAACGAAGGTGCTCCCGCACGGTGAAATATGATCCCTCGCAAGTGGATGAACGGCACAGAGACAGTGTGTCCATGCATACACATGCGCAGTGCGCATTTGTGTTGACAAACTTTTGACAAACTTACAAACCCACTTCACGCATGCGACTTATCTCGGATTGTATTATAGGATAGCTGACAGCTAGGCCTCCAGTCCCCTAACCCTGTGCAGTGGTGGACAGTAACGGAGTAAATGTAATTGAGTACTTTACTTGAGTACGTATTCTGAGGATCTGTACTTTACTTGAGTATTATCATTTTTTGATAGTCCTCCTACTTGAGTACATTTCCAAGACAAATATTTTACTTTTACTCAAGTACATTTCTAGGAAGGCTGTAAAGTACTGAGTACTTTTAAGCCCACTCCACATCCACACCAATGATTCGCAATGCAACTCCTTGCAACATGCAACTACTTGCAACCACTTGCAACCATTATCCCCATTCCCCAATGGCAGTTGTGGCTAGTTGCATTGGTGCCGTTTTGCCTTTAGGTTGGCAATTTCTCTTCCTTCCCTAAAATGCAATTGGCCTAACTTCTGCTCTCACACAAGCCGTGTTTTTTAGCTTTAGATGCATTTTCAATACAAAGTATGGATTATTACCATAGAATAGTGCAAGGATTGTTATAAATAAATGCTGGTTAGGCTTATCAGATATAATAGCAGTGTTAATTCCTGTATCGAATAGTATTAACTTGGCATTGAAGACACAAACTGTATTGAAGATTCAAGATTTTGCTGTGCTATGACCGTCTGACGCGCAATTTGAATACTAATGAAGTACTCAATTTAGTGACCGTTCAATAAATCATCTACTGGTTTACACTGAAAAAGAAAACTGATCATGAAGATTTAGGTCAAATGCACAAATGTAATCTCTGGGGGAAATGAAAATATAATGGCAATTATTTTTTGAAATCACAAACCCAGTCTCTCTGTATTGTATGCTTATTCTGTGTAAGCAACATCAAGTCAATTACAGAGATGGCTTCTTTTTTCCCCTTTTTTTTTGGCGCATTAGCAAAACTTAAATCTGAACACCAGAAATTGTGTAATGCATGTAAAATGAGAAGGAAAAAAAAGGTACAAGACCTTAATCAGAATCAGAATCAGAATCAGAATCAGCTTTATTGTCACATCACAGGTTTACAGAAGTAAAAAAGTGGATGACATTTGTTTTCGTGCATAATTCCTATCGTATTATTTTTTTCCCAAAAAAAGAAAGGGAAGAAGAAGAGAGGGGGGGGGGGCGCAAGGGGGAAAGGAGATCAAACAAGAGAATAAAAAAAAAACACGTTATCCACATATTTACACATGGTACCTGAGATAAGAACATGTGGTCATGTCATGAATATGCATTTTTGTCAAAAACATCAATCAATCAATCAAAGCTAGCATCTAATATTTTAAAGCATATCTTAAGACTATAACATTAGATTTAAAGATTTTGCAAAGTTTGCAGAGTAAAGATAAAGATCCAGAAAGCATCCCTTTGTTTTAGTAAAACATCTCTATTGCAGCAACATAGATATTTTGCTAAAACTTAAAATATGTATGCACTCTGAGTGAGCATACAGCAGTTCTTGTGGGTGTGAACTGTGAATACAATTAAATTCCACCACACTGTTTGCTACTGGCAATAAGACTATGATTACCCTTTGGGCGACATTCATCCACAAACACTCCCATTTTCATCAGGGTGGCCTTCGGAACAGGGTGAGCATGTCGTGACACATACACATTCTGCAGATCCTGACTCATTGGAGAGGCTTTATATTCGCTACATGTGGGACCGCCCAAACTCGGAGCACAAGTGAGTTCCCATTTGTAGTACAGACGGCCATGCTGGAGAACACAAAGGTCCTCCTGCACTCCAGCAGTAAGGGATTTTTCACACTCTCCCAACAGGTCATCGTCCCAAAGGTTGTCCTCATCCCATACCTCAAATCTCACCTTGCTCCCCACTGACAGATCCTGGGGGCCCAAGTCAATGGTCATGTTCCAATGGGGGTGGTTGTCGTTGTAGATGACTGGGGAACGTATAACCATTTGTCCATTGAAAGAAACCTTTACATAACCATCTGTGGCAGTGCCTGGGTCTCCCCACAGGTCAGCACCACGCTGCACAGTAATGATCACCCGTGCCAATCCCTTTTTGGTTGGACAGCAGTTCTGGCCTACGGAAGGGATATTGTTGCAGTTACAAACACAGGAATCTCTGTCGTCGTTGATGCCCTCCTGACATGGCTGACTGCAGTTCTTCCACAGGGCCTGCTCTAGGATGTAATGGCTAATGGCAGAGCGCAGGTTCTTCCGAATTGAGGTGTTGGTAGGCAGCAACTCGTGAAGGGAATCCAGCGAGTAGGTGACTACGTCTGGATTCAGTGGCAGTGTGTTAAGCCATTCTTTGTAGGCAGCTGGGTCTTTATCAGCAGAGAAGAGGAGCTCTGGGTCTGTGGTGTGGCCACCCTTTATTTCTGTGAACCTGTCATAAAGAGAGAGAGCAGAATATTTTTTTTGACAGAAGGTAACCCATTTTGGCAACTGAAAGACACGAGACTGTAACAGCCGCATTCTGCAAGAACTCGATCAAAGTGTATGAGGGAAATGGAAATAGCAAGTGCTTTATACTACAGAAAATAGCCTACTCCTTACCTGTCATTGAAGAGGCTGGAGAAGCTAGACTTGCTCTCTGTCTTGTCCACATCTGCCTTGCAGTGTTTAGCTTCAGACTTCTTTTTGCCCACACCGTGACCTATGCTAGCAGATGCTTCCACATCAAGGCACAGCTGCACATCTTCCACACTGAGGCCTTGTAAACTGGCCTGGCACTGTTTGATGCTGGTTACAGACTGCACACTTCCTCCCAACCTCACCTGACAGCACACAGAATAATGGAACAGACTGTTACTAATGGGTTACATTCTATAAATCTCCTGCCATAGAGATGTGTGGATTAAATGGTTTTCTTTGCAACAACTCTTATCTGGTTCACCTTTGTGATGTAATGGGTGCCGAAGTTGTCAATCAGCTTATAATAGCGTTGTTTATTGTCCTTGCTATAGGTTTTGGGTAGTTTGTTCACTGCTGCACGGAATTCCCTGTGCAGCTTGGGTGTCCCAGACACGCGATACCTGTTTCCACAGAGGAGCAAGACATAAGTAACATTATTTAACAATGCATGTAATGCTAGTCTTTACATCTCAGGAACATTTCAAGGCTGAATATTTTTTGGAGCAACATATTTGTTTACCTGTAGAACTCACAAGACGTGCTGTGGCTTGTGAAAGTAAACTTGTCACTCTTGGTTTTCTCCATGGAGTATTCAGCCAGTTTAGACTGAGTTCCTGCTGTCATCAGTGAGCCTGATTTAAAAACCACATCAACATCTAGATTGACTTTCCAGTTGTTATTCACTGCAGAGGTGATGGAACTGACTAGAGACTCGCTGGACTTATAGAGTTTACTGGACACTTTCAAACTGCACTTCTGGTTTGGCCGCCAATCTACCACTGACAAGGGAAGCTTCTGTTTTTTCCCCTCCAGAAAGGGGTTGGTACACAGGGTGCAAGTCTTGTCTTCATGTTTCCAAAGGCTCATGTCAATGACAAAGGCTCCCTTGCGTCTCATTTTGGAGATGTCAAAGCCTTCCCCTGCCAAATTGGTACCTGGGGCAAATTCTGCCTCTCTACACTCATTTGCTGTCCCTTCCGTACATGCCTGAAAACTGCACTGAGGGAAGGAGATCATGAAACCAGCCCAGAAGCAAATGTTTAACAGAAACATGATTTCTGTTCGGTTGGTTGATGGATGCAACTTCTGGTTTACCCTGAAAAAGAAATATACATGAAGATTGAGGTCACGTGATTATATGTAATCTCTGGTGGAAATAAAGATGAAAATGTAGTGGACTCTAATCCATTCAATAAGACACATAAGACCGATTACATTGTCATTACCCTATGCGATAACATATTTCTCTGTCACGTTAAATTAGAACATATAATTCAAACAAAATGGAATTTTTGAGTTTCCGCATCAAGGTCACAACATGAAGGTTAAAACTCATTATATGCTGAATAAAGAAAGACACACTGGACAAATCGAAATGTAGCCGTAGGATAGGCAATACTCACTGCCTGCCTCCTCATGACAAGTGTGAAGTTGACTGCACAGCTGTATCTGATGTAGGCCTATTTATTTAAAAAGATTGGGGGTGGGGGAGATTGGGGCGGGGGCAGGAGATGAGGTTTTGAGGGTGGTCATCTGCAAGACGAACAGGGGAAAAAGTGGTTTCACGGGTCAAAAAAGCTGCTTGTCTCGAGCGGGTGGGAGGAGCTGGTGGTCTGTATTGTGAGAGCTACAGCAGTAAAGTTATGACAACACATAGTCCTCCAGTAAATAAAGTAAATGTTCTTGAGTACTTTACTTGAGTACATCTTCTGAGGATCTGTACTTTACTTGAGTATTAGATTTTTTTGATACTTAGTTCTCTTACTTGAGTACATTTCCAAGACAAATATTTTACTTTTACTCAAGTACATTTCTAGGTAGGCTGTAAAGTACTGAGTACTTTTAAGTCCACTCCACATCCACACCAATGATTCGCCATGCAACTCCTTGCAACATGCAACCACTTGCAACCATTATCCCCATTCCCCAACGATTGCCGAATGTTGCAAGGAGTTGCATTGGTGCGGTTTTGCCTTTAGGTTTGCAATTTCTCTTTCTTCCCTAAAATGCAATTGGCCTAACTTCTGCTCTCACACTAGCCTGTTTTTGGCTCCGCTCGCCTCTTTGTTACAGTACATCTTGTATAGGTGTATAGGAGTAAAAGTATTTAGTTCTGGTCAGTGGTGTGTTCTATATATTTTTGGAGGGTTTACTATTACTATTCCCTCCCTAGTTCCTCCCACACGCACGGCACGCACGTACGTATACAATTAATTAATGTAAAACAATTGCGCGCACTTCACGCACGTTTCTGCCCCATACAAACTCGGCCAGGCCCACTCAGGCCCAGTTTCACAGTAACACTGAGTACAATTACAATATGCTTTGTACCGATGTTCTACTGTTTCTAATGTTAATCACCCTGTAACTCAACCACTTCGGAGCTGCTTTTAGCTTTAGATGCATTTTCAATGCAAAGCATGGATTATTACCATAGAATAGTGCAAGGATTGTTATAAATAAATGCTGGTTAGGCTTATCAGATATAATAGCAGTGTTAACAGCGAGCATTCCTGTATCGAATAGTTTTAACTTGGCATTGAAGACATACTGTATTGAAGATTCAAGATTTTGCTGTGCTATGTGTAACGGACCCGACGACGTCAAGACTTTTATTTTGAAGGCTATAGCCGGAACGCAGAAGCCAGGGTGGCTGGCTGTGTGAAGGGGGGCTATTTAATCCTAGTTCAGGGACAGCATGAGCAGGGAGAAATGTTTGTTACTGACGGCACGGAAGGAAAGGACTGCATAGAGAATGTATGTCTAAAATGGACCTGAAAGGATGGTCAAGGAAGGACGGATGGTTACAGAACTCTGCCAATATCACCTAGCTGGAAAGGGAAAAAGTTATTATTTTTGTGTAACTGTTTTCTTGGTACTGTTGTCACTGTGATGCTTCATTGAGTTTATTGTTTTCTTATGGTTGTTTATGTATGCTCTGTCTAATGCTATGGATAATGTAGGCTGTTTAAAGGTACAATGTATTGTTAATGATTAGGAGTTTATATTATATTTTGTCATGTTTTATTGATGCAATGATTTATGAATTGACTTTTGATGTATGTATTGTATATTTCTTTTCAGTTTTCACGTTGAGACACAAAATAAAAATGGTAAACTCATCAGTCGATCTTCAACTCCTTCATGTCCAGCTGGGTCCGGATCAGATGCGTATCAACGTATCAGATACGACGTCTCGAACGTTTTTTGGGTGTACCACTGTAGAACACACCACTGGTCCTCAGTCATTTCTATGTTTTTATAGGTGTTTCTGCAGGCTTTGTATAACGTAGTGGTTCTAATCTACACGCAAAGCACATCAGTGCATGCAGTGCAGGTGGTTTCAGAAAGTTACAGTACTTCTCTGGAACAAGAGTTACAATGTCCTATAAATTCATTGTGAAAACATTACATCGATTCGTTGATATAAGAATTAAGAAATATACATCTACTTTTACTTTTACTTGTACTTTAAGTATTTTTCAAAGCATGTACTTTTGAATACTTAAGTATATTTAAAAGCAATGACTTTTTTACTCTTACTTGAGTAACATTTTGACTGAGCTACTTTTACTTGTAGTGGAGTAAATTTGACCAAGAGTATCTCTACTCTTACTCAAGTACTGTGTGTGTGTGTGTGTGTGTGTGTGTGTGTGTGTGTGTGTGTGTGTGTGTGTGTGTGTGTGTGTGTGTGTGTGTGTGTGTGTGTGTGTGTGTGTGTGTGTGTGTGTGTGTGTGTGTGTGTGTGTGCGCGCGTGCACGTGCGTGCGTGTGTGCGTGCGTGCGTGCGTGCAAAAGAAACTAAATGCACAGACGGAAATAAATAAAAACTAGAAAAAGTGCTCCTCGGAGTCCGCCAGGTCAGGTAGGTTATTGTGGCATCCTGTATGGGAAGAGATTTGTCTCAAAATTATTTGTGAATCCAATTCCAAGATGCACAAATATTCCTTGATTTGCAAATGTGTTTCCATGATTTACAAACGTGTTTTGCAATCTACAAACACAAATTATTTATTTGTGACTTTTGTAAATATGAATTTGCAATTTTTACAAAAGATAATTATACTTGTGTGTGCATTTATCATTAAATATAATTTGTAAATCGTCAATTCTGTGTGTGAATTGTTGAATGTGCATTTGTGAGTAGACCAACACACGCATACATTCCTTTTTCCTGTTACATAATTTTGAGACAAACGTCACGCTTTTTTAAGAACATTTTTACAAATGTAGTTTCCTATGTGCAAACTTACTTGTAACTTGTAAGTTAGTATTTAAATACATGTGCTATGATTTGTACACATATATGACTATTTGTAAATATATCATTTGCAATTTGTAGAAATAATGTATACTTGCAGGCGCATATATCATGAAATATTATTTGTAAATCTAATTATGCGTGTGAATTGTTGAATCTGCATTTGTGAGTACACCAACACACGCATTCAGTTTTGAGACAAGCTTCACACTTGTCTCAAATTCACTCACAACCTGCAGATCCACACATGTGCATAGACTGCCCCACCCCCACCCCATGGCAATTACAGCCAGGTGGGCACTGCCTCTAATCAGTTAAACAGGAGGCATTTGGGGGTAAAAGTTGGGAAGCTGACTATTTTACATAATTCAAGGGTGCTGAATCTGAGGGGTGCATTTCTCCTTTCCGACATGTCGCCTTTCCGACGTTGACGAACCCTATACCTAACCCTAACCCTAACCCTAACCGCACGCGGAAGCCACTAGTCGGAGTGGTGAGATGTCGGAATGGAGAGTGAACACCGAATCTGAGTAACATGGTTCCAAAAAGGATGTTATCGTTTTTAACCTTCCAATTTGCGTAAACAAATGGCTGCCAAATGCTAATGTTGAACAATTTCTTCAATAACTAAATATTTCTGCAAACTAAATATGCACATTAGAGGCCACAATTACAGAAAACTGTTTAGTAAAGAAGTGCATGGTCCATACGCACCCCCCTTATTTTCTGTTCTTTTCTACTTACAGTATCTGTATTTTTGTGTGCACTTCAGACATTTGATATTAATTTAATCAGTTGCAGGTGTTCATACATACATACATAGGCCTACATACATACATACATACATACATACATACATACATACATACATACATACATACATACATACATACTGTTAGGAAAATTAGATTTAAAGTCTAGAAGTATAATGAATGTGTCTGTAGAAAACTGCATAAATGGAGTTTAGAAGAGTAAAAAGGGGGGCACATAGTGGCTACTGTTTATATACTGCTGTTTAAACATATAACTGCTTTAAGTTCAGCTATTCTAATCACTTAAGCCACACAGTGATATATAGACTATTATACTGTGTACTGTATATATACCGTATATTTTAATCATTCGTATGACTAAAAGTGTTAAGTTTTAGTATAACTGTTTTAGTACACCTATCCATTGAAAAAATGATCAAATCGTTTGGCGTTGGCTTGCACATGATACATCTTAATGTGAATTCTCTAGCAGGAGACAAGCTAACACAAATCAAGCAGATGTTTTATGATGGTAAGGTTGACATTTTAACTTTCTCTGAAACAAAACTTGATCAAGCGATAACTGATTCTGTGATTGAGATTGAAAACTACAAACTCTTCAGAAAAGATAGGAACAGAAACGGGGGTGGTGTTTGCATGTATGTTCATACTGACAATGTCTGCATCCTTCGGGAAGACCTGATGGATGAAAACATTGAAGCTGTGTGGGTCGAGATCATTTTTAAACATGCTAAACCTGTGCTAGTCGGTACCATATACAGACCTCCTAACCAGACTGATTTCTATGATAGACTTGATGAATGCTTAGCTAAAGTGGACCATGCGGAGACGATTCTTCTTGGTGATTTTAACACTGACATGCTCCGCAAGGAAGCGTCAATGTATAAGTCATTCAAGGCGCTTTGTGATCGGCATTCACTCCACCAGCTGATCACTCAGCCCACAAGGCTGTGTGTTTCCTCTCAAACTACCATAGATCTCATTCTAACAACGGACAAGGAAAAAAATCCTAAATAGTGGTGTTTCTACCTGTGGCATATCTGATCACAACATGATCTTCTGCACCAGAAAGAAACGTAAACCTAAGACCGGTTACCACAAAACAGTCACAATCAGAGACCTCAAAAATTATAAGAGTGAGGACTTAGAACACAGACTGGAGGAACAGGATTGGTCCGACGTTCTAAACAGCACACAGGTAGACGAATCCTGGCTTAGTTTCAAAACCAAATTCATTCAAATTTTGGACAGTGTGGCTCCCATGAAAACCATCAGGGTCAAAACCCGCTCGGTACCATGGATGAATTCGGACATCCTTACTGCCATGAAAGTCAGAGACAAAAAGTGTTCTGAGCTTCATAAAAGTAGGATCAAACTAGCCAAATGTTTTAACAAAGGTCTCGAATCCCACGTAGCTAAACTTGAAAAGGAAAAAAACAAGCTAAGAAACAAGGTAAACAGCATGCTCCTGTTAGCAGAAAAAAGCTACCTCGATGACAAGATTGAGGAAAATAAAAAAAAAACACGAGAGCTTTGGAAGCTACTCAAGAACCTCCTAGGCTGCAGCAAAAAAATGAAAACCAGGCTTTCAAACTTAAGCCTCAAGGTGAATGACACTCTCATTTCATCCAAACACGAAGTGAGTAAAATCCTCAACATATTCTTCACGACCGTAGCCTCAGATTTGGTTGAAAAACTTCCTCCACACTCTGGGAATATGGTGAGGAGTATGTTGTCTCATTTTACGAAAAACAGGGTGTTTGCAAAGATGACTTTAAACTCTCCCCTGTGAAAACAGAAGAGGTGTTTAAAAAATTGAGTGCTCTTCATCAACACAGAGCCACAGGCCTCGACAATATCCCCCCCAAATTTCTAAAAGACTCAGCCGCCTCCATTGCTCCAATCCTTACCCACATATTAAACCTCTCCACCATACAGGGACAGGTCCCTAACGACTTCAAAAAAGCAAGGGTGACCCCTCTGTTCAAAAAAGGAAACCAATTAGACCCTGGCAACTACCGCCCTATTTCTATTCTAAGCTCCATCTCGAAAGTCATGGAAAAAATAGTCTATGAACAGGTCGACAAGTATCTTGCCGAGAAAAATCTAATCTACAAATTCCAATCTGGCTTCAGAACAAACCACTCCACTGACACATGCCTTCTCTATTTGAACGACTCTATCAAACAAGAGATCGAAAAGGGCAAATATTGCGGCATGGTCATGCTGGACCTCCAGAAGGCTTTTGACACCGTTAATCACCCAATTATGATCAATAAGCTCAAAGCAATAGGTTTTGATGACACGTCAGTGAACTGGATGAGATCCTACCTGGAAGGGAGGGAGCAAGTGGTGGAAGTAAACGGCACCCAGTCCCCCCCCCTCCCAGTGACTTGTGGTGTTCCCCAAGGAAGTATACTAGGACCCTTACCGTTCCTGATATATGTGAATGACATGTCGTCAGCCTGCGACTGCAACCTGTTCCTGTTCGCAGATGACTCGGCCCTGCTAGTCTCGGACAGGGACAGGCTGCAGGTTGAGAAAACTCTCAGCTCTGAACTCAACAAGATCTGCATCTGGCTCTCCGACAACAAGCTCTCATTACACCTGGGCAAAACGGAATGCATCCTCTTTGGGTCCACTCCTAACCTCAGAAAGGCAGAGAGCTTCACGATCAAAGTGGGTGATGATATCATCAAAAGAAAAAACGAAATTACCTACCTGGGCTCTATCTTGGAGGCTGACCTCTCTGGTGACAAAAATGCTGATAAAACGATCAAAACGGTCCACAAAAAAACACGCTATTTGCGGAGTATTGATCGTAAAGTCAGTAAGAAGACTCTGAAGACTCTTGCAGTGGCCCTCATACAAGGTCATTACGATTATGCATGTACTTCGTGGTATCACAACACCTCCAAGGCCTTAAAAACAAGGCTCCAAACATCCCAAAACAAACTTGTAAGGCTACTTCTTGGCCTCAATTAGAAAACCCATCTAACCCCTGATCATTTTGATAGGATTGGATGGCTTAGGGTTGCGGACAGAGTACAGCAACTTGCTATGGGCCTGGTCTTCAAGATATATCACAACATTGGGATCCCCCTGTATTTGTCAAAATACTTCCAAAATGTTAATGATGTCCATGATCACAATACCAGAGGCAGCGCCACAAACCTTGTCCAACCCTTTTTTGGCTCAACAAAAGGAAGTAACTCGTTCTCATGCTATTCATCAAAAATGTGGAACGCCCTACCAAAAGGAGTAAAGGAGTGTAAAACCCTACTCTCTTTCAAAACAGCCCTAAAGATACACCTTCAGGAGGCTGCAATTGGAAAATGGCCCCTGTCTAAGTCCTAACCTAACCTACCCCCCTACCCCCCCCCCTCTCTCCTTCTCCTTTTGTACATATTTCTCACTCTTCATACCAGTAACCTGTAAACTGATTGTATGACATTCTATAGTAGTTGTGTATATCTGTCTGTCTCTTATATGTCATCATGATTTGTGTGCATGGGGAACTCATTTGAAACAAGCTCAGTGCTTTTATGAGTCTTCCAGTTTAGTAGACCTTGTATTGTGAATTTGTACTTCCATGTACTGTTGTTCTCATGTCTTACTAAATAAAGTACATCAATCAATCAATCACTGTGTCAATGTAACCTTAGTATTCAAAGAAACTGTGTTTATCAAAGCATGATAGGTGAGGGCCCTCTCTCTCTTCCATTCACTCCCCTTTTGAAAGGAATATTTCACTGAAAATACAGGCACTAGGGATGCCTCAAAAGTAATATTAGGTCATAACAATTGTATACTCTTGTTGTAATACTCTTATAGTAATATACTAAAAGCTTTAATATGGATATCAAAATGACATAAAATTACACAGCAGAAGTCAGAGTGTTAGTTCCCAGCCAGGAAATAGAAAACTAAAAATGCCATATACCTTGGCCAAATTATAATAGACAAAGGGTTCATAGACGCTTATCGCAACCAAAAGTAAGGGAGTGTAGGGCCATCGAAGGGAGGTGAGGAGTCAAGAGGCCTGTGACGGGGAAGGTGTGGAGTCAGCGTGAGAACAGCAGGAAGCCTCGTCCTCTGAAGCCAACATCAAGATCTTATTGATAATGTTTTTTATGATGTAACGCTGGGATAGGAAAAGGATGCTTCAGTGCAGAAATATCGCCCAGTCTGGAGCATCATTACTCTGTGATTAGGGAGAGATTTTTGTATCCAGCGCGCTGTTATTTGAGTG
Organism: Gymnoscopelus microlampas; assembly: GCF_963454915.1. Taxonomy (NCBI): domain Eukaryota; kingdom Metazoa; phylum Chordata; class Actinopteri; order Myctophiformes; family Myctophidae; genus Gymnoscopelus; species Gymnoscopelus microlampas. Next base: position 30,002,571 of record NC_139948.1, on the reverse strand, counting down.
GTATTGTATCTTTTATTTTTGTATATGACAATTCATTTCTGATTGTTTAATAGGCTCATACATAATTGTAACTTAGATTAAAGGGTAATAAAACCATTTCGATTCATACAATTGTAATCACCTGTGTAGCAATTATTTCAAGGGGTGACTCCTCACACTATAGAACCACTGAACCAGGTACCTTATCCTTATCTAGATTTACTTTTATGGAGTTAAGGTTCAGTAATAAATCTAACAATACATGCATGCATACATGCATACATACATGCATACATGCGTACTGTACATACAGTACATACAATACATACATACGGTCAGCACCAAACTTCAACAAACTAGTCAGGGCCATCAGAATAGTCACACTAGGGGCCTCTACCGTGGATCCTGGGGGCCACAGGCACAGTGTTGCTCCAATCCTCACCAAACATGGCACTACATCAGTGTTACAGCAGTGTCTAACATTTCAAATGTTAGACACTATAACAACTCTGGACTGGATTTGAACGCCACATAGCAGGCTGAAAATCGAGTCATCTATATTTTCCAATGCTGGATGGTTTGGTTATATTGTAAAGCACATGCCTGCTTATGTCAGCTTGTGCTGGCATGCTAGACTGCATTAGCTAGCAAGCTCTCACTTAACTTGTGCTGATGATTTGGTCAATATCTGTGTTTCTAGTGTCGGCTTAAAGCTGCATGCACTATGTAACTTTTCTTTTCTTTATTAAGGTTTCGAGGCCAATAGGCTCGAAGCCTTATTACATCTGTAAGAGTTCATTATTCTTCCGCCGGTTTTGCCAGTTCTGGCCTAACCGCGTGGTCACTTTTTATGAAATTCGGCAATATGGTAGAGGGCTATGCCAAACGGCGAAAACCCGAAACTCACAAACATTGGCCAAAGGGTGGCGCTGTAGCACTCAATTGAAATATGCCAACTTTGAACAGGTACAACTCATGCCCTGTTTGACCCACAGCCATGAAACTTCGATGCACACATGCGTCTCCTCATGCCTAACAACTTTCACACTCTGACTTTTGACCTCTGACCTTTAGATCTCCCACCATTTCGAATTCTATGAAAAGCAGTAAAAAAGACTCTTCCTTCGTACAGATTGAGCAATCTGTACGAAACTGTATACACATGAACTTTGGACCAATGCCGACAGACGTGAGCAAGCGGATTTTCCATAAGTGAAAACGTTAAGCTTTTATAAGCCAATGAAAATTGCAGTTTTATGACAATTATTCATCTGCCCCTAAAACATACATGCAGACTCGCATTTGTTTGACACTTTGCAATATTGTAGAAGGTCATTCCAAGTATCACTGAAACCAATCTTACTCCAATTGGTCAAAGGGGGGCGCTATAGCAATTTTTTGAAAATGCAAACTTTAAACAGGCAAAAGTCATGCCTCGTTTGGCCGACAGCCGTTAAACCTGCTTACACATGTGCCTTGACTCATGAGGAACACATGTATCACTTTGACCAGTAAGCTCTGCCCTTAGATTGTCTGCAATTTTGAGCAGTTTGAAAAACATTTAAATCCAGGATTTCTGAGCAATTTGCGTGAAAGTGTGTCATGTGTGTGAACCCCCTTTTCACTAGTTCAGGTGTGTAGGTTCAATAGCTTGATAGCTTAATCATCTGCCTTGAAACCACAGGGTTGCTGGTTCGAATCCCACCTCAGGTAGACTTCATTATAATTGCATTGCACACAACATGACTGTATCAATGAGGAACATATCTATCACTTTGACCAGTAAGCTCCGCCCTTAGATTGTCTGAAATTTTGAGCAGTTTGAAAAACATTTAAATCCAGCATTTCTGAGCAATTTGCGTGAAAGTGTGTCATGTGTGTGAACTCCCTTTTCATCAGTTCGGGTCTGTTGGCCCAATGGCTTAATCATCTGCCTTGATACCACAGGGTCGCCGGTTCAAATCTCACCTCATGCAGACCTCAACTCAAATGCATTGCACACAACATGACTGTATCAATGAATAAACATGCAATTGTTAAATGAAACGCTTATTGAGAGTAGTTGTTTTCAATGTATGATGTACTTCATTCCCTCTTTTTTTTTTTTTTTGTGTGTTGGATTCTCCCTTCTCACTGACCAAGGCTGTTGATTGAATAGCTTGATCAATACAGTGTTAGTCTCATGTGCCAAAGGTCCACGGTTCAAACCCCACTCGTCACAGTTTACATTTAAATTGCATTATACAAAACATGACCCTGTTAATTCAGACATGTGCAATTTTTAAACAATACCATGAATTGCTTTTGAGAGTAGTTGTTTTTTATGTATGACATACTTTCTTGTGAAAATAGCTGATCTACAATCTAACACCTTTTTAGATAGCAACGCGTTGTGAGCTTGTAGATCGACTATTTTCACTAGTTTCCATTCCGAAATGTATTGAGCAGTTTGAAAAACATTTAAACCAAGGATTTCTGAGCAATTTGCGTGAAACTGTGTCAAATAAATGTTTGAGGCCCTTTTTCAAAGGTTCAGGTGTGTTGGTTCAATAGCTTGATCGCTTAATCATCTGCCTTGAAACCATAGGGTCGCCGGTTCGAATCCCACCTCATGTAGACTTATAATTGCATTGCACACAACATGACTGTATCAATAAATGCATGTGCAATTGTTAAAAATAACAAGAAATGTATACTTGAAAGTAGTTATTTTTAATGCATGACGTACTTCATTCGCCCTTTTGTTTTGTTTTGTTAGATTCTCCTTTCTCACTGTCTGATCCTGTGGATTCAATAGCTCCACCAGTAGAGTGTGAGCCTCATGTGCCGAAGGTCCCTGGTTCAAATCCCACTGATTACAGTTTACATTTAAATTGCATTGTACAAAACATGACCCTGTTAATTCAGACATGTGCAACTTTTAAACAATAACATGAAATGCTTTTTGAGATTAGTTGTTTTTTTATGTACAACATACTTTCTTGTGAAAATAGCCAATCTACAATCTCACAACTTTTCAGATAGCATAATTAACACATTGTCAGCTTGTAGATCAACTATTTTCACTACTTTCCATTCCAAGAACACAAAACAAAACTTTATTGCTAAATATTTGTCAACCAGTAATCTAGAGTAGTTAGCAAAACAGAGGCTTGGTTCATAACGGACTGAAAAACCTATAGATATCAACAGACACCATCAGGGAGGCTATATTTCTAGTTCAATAAGAAGAGAGGCAGCCTGTGAATCCATAGGTCGCTGGTTTGATCCCTGTCCCCAACAATGCATTGAGGTGATCATTATTTGGAATTCTTACTTTGTTACAAACATACTCCTGGTAGCCTGTCTGTCTGTCTGTCTGTCTGTCTGTCTGTCTGTCTGTCTGTCTGTCTGTCTGTCTGCCTCACTCTGTCACTGTCTGTCTGCCAATCTGCCACTCTGTCACTGTCTGCCAGTCTGCCACTCTGTCAATGTCTGTCTGTCTGCCAGTCTGCCAGTCTGCCACTCTGTCACTGTCTGTCTGTCTGTCTGCCAGTCTGCAAGTCTGCCACTCTGTCACTGTCTGCCAGTCTGCCAGTCTGCCACTCTGTCACTGTCTGTCTGTCTGCCAGTCTGCCACTCTGTCACTGTCTGTCTGTCTGCCAGTCTGCCACTCTGTCACAGTCTGTCTGTCTGCCAGTCTGCCACTCTGTCACTGTCTGTCTGTCTGTCTGTCTGCCACTCTGTCACTGTCTGTCTGTCTGCCAGTCTGCCACTCTGTCACAGTCTGTCTGTCTGTCTGTCTGTCTGTCTGTCTGTCTGTCTGTCTGTCTGTCTGTCTGTCTGTCTGCCACTCTGTCACAGTCTGCCAGTCTGCCAGTCTGCCACTCTGTCACAGTCTGCCAGTCTGCCACTCTGTCACAGTCTGCCAGTCTGCCACTCTGTCACAGTCTGCCAGTCTGCCAGTCTGCCGATCTGTCACTGTCTGTCTGTCTGCCAGTCTGCCAGTCTGCCACAGTCTGTCTGTCTGCCAGTCTGCCAGTCTGCCAGTCTGCCACTCTGTCACGGTCTGCCAGTCTGCCACTCTGTCACTGTCTGTCTGTCTGCCAGTCTGCCAGTCTGCCACTCTGTCACAGTCTGCCAGTCTGTCACAGTCTGCCAGTCTGCCAGTCTGTCACAGTCTGCCAGTCTGCCAGTCTGCCACTCTGTCACTGTCTGTCTGTCTGCCAGTCTGCCAGTCTGCCACAGTCTGTCTGTCTGCCAGTCTGCCACAGTCTGTCACAGTCTGCCAGTCTGCCACTCTGTCACAGTCTGCCAGTCTGCCAGTCTGCCAGTCTGTCACAGTCTGCCAGTCTGCCACTCTGTCACAGTCTGCCAGTCTGCCACTCTGCCAGTTTTCTCGAAACCGCTCATTGCTGCTTGCAGCTATATTTACCATTGATTTGTGTCAGATCCTGTGTCTAGGTGAGACATGACCTTTAACACGATCTAAATGTCTCAGAAGAGCAGCAGGCAACCACCCCAATTGTATAAGTTATATTGTGAGCAGAGGTACTCGAGTAAGAGTACAGAAACTCCTTGGTCAAATTTACTCCTCTATAAGTAAAAGTAGCTCAGTCAAAATGTTACTCTGTAGTAAAAAAGTCATTGCTTTTAAATATACTTAAGTATTCCAAAGTACATGCTTTGAAAAATACTTAAGGTACAAGTAAAAGTAAAAGTACATTTCTTAATTTTTAGATCAATGAATTGCTGTAATGTTTTCACAATGAATTTATAGGACCTTGTAACTCTTGTTTCAGATAAGTACTGTAACTCGGCACTGAAACCAGCACAGCACTGCATGCACTGATGTGCTTGTAGAACCACTCTGTTATACAAAGCCTGCAGAAACACCATATAAAAACATAGAAAAGACTGAGGAACCAGAACTAAATACTTCTACTCCTATACACCCATACAAGATGTAACAAAGATAGAGGCGAGCGGAGGGGGAAGACAGAAACACGGCACAGTATGAGAGCAGAAGTTAGGCCAATTGCATTTTAGGGAAGACAAGAAAACAGCCAACCTAAAGGACAAACCGCACCAAGAAAATGAGTCGCAACTCCTTGCAACAAAACCGTTTTAAGGTCAACCGCACCAATGCAACTCCTTGCAACTGCCATTGGGGGAAATGTTTGCAAGACAAGTAGTTGCAAGTAGTTCCATGTTGCAAGGAGTTGCATGGTGAATCATTGGTGTGGATGTGGAGTGGGCTTAAAAGTAAGTAAGAGTAATAAGTAGCAAACAAATCTAATACTCACTAAAGTACGGATCCTCAGAATCTGTACTCAAGTACATTTACTCCGTTACTGTCCACCACTGATTGTGAGTAGAAATCATGGAAACACATTTGCAAATCAAGGAATATTTGTGCATCTTGGTATTGGACTTACAAATACTTTTGAGACAAATCTCTCCTGATAGCATTTGGGGGTAAAAGTTGGGAAGCTGACTATTTTACATAATTCAAGGGTGCTGAATCTGAGTAACATGACCCATAACTCGGTGGCCATTGCTCTGATCATCAGTGCAATGTTGTTAATGAACCCCATGTTGTTAATTATCATTCATATTGTAGCTATTAACTATATTTAACTATTTGCCATAACTCTAATAGACATTCATTCAGAAACCCATGACATTTTATTGCATACCGTTTATTCCCATGTCAAAAGTGCCATTCTCAGACTCCCTAAATGGTTCTTTTTCCATCTACACCAAATCTGTAAAAAAAAAATCAAAGAATAGCAGATCTACAAGCTCACAAAGTCGCATTGAAACACATTATGAGTTTAAAATTTTGGGTTCTCAAAATACATATTTGTGCTCAAACACGAAGACATAGTACATGTGCACAGTAATGAGCAGGAAAATATCTGTATAGTTGTCTCCGCCAGGCCGAAAGGCATGGCGAGAGAGTATGTTTTCCACCCCGTCCGTCCGTCCGTCCGTCCGTCCGTCCGTGTGTGTGTGTGTGTGTGTGTGTGTGTGTGTGTGTGTGTGTGTGTGTGTGTGTGTGTGTGTGTGTGTGTGTGTGTGTGTGTGTGTGTGTGTGTGTCCGTCCGTCTGTGACCAGCTAATCTCCGGCACCGTTGTCTTGATCGCAGCGAAACTGTGCACACACACTCCCTGGATGCCAATTCAGAACCTTTACCCCAATTTTTTCTCAAGGGCCTTTTATAGCGCCACCAGGAGGCAGATTTGTGCAAAAAATCACGCAAATCGGTACACAGTATCTCTGTAGTCATTAAACGAAACAGGTCTTCCAGATTTCTCATATTCCATCCTGATTGGCTAAAAATGTCTTCCAAAGTTTGCAGGAGTGCTCCGTTTTGAACAAAATGCCTCAAATCATGAACACAGCAGGCAATTTCCGTGAAATTTTGCACGCTCATTCCCATTAGGCCGAGGAAGAACTACCATTTGAAAATGTTCAAATCAGCCTCATGGTGGCGCTATAACAGCCCGATTCGTGTTTTTACCTATAATTGCACCGATCTGTGTAAAACTTTGTATGCACACTCCCTAGAGGTCAAGGAAAAACCTTTGCCCTGCATTTTTCACATCTGCCTTTTATAGCGCCACCAGGAGGCCGACTTATGTAAAACACATTATTTTATACTTCTCCTTCCAATTTCATCCAAATTTCATGCAAATCGGTACACATGATCTCTATAGTCATGTGATCACGACGGATGTGTTTGATTTTTCATATTCCATACTGATTGGCTAAGATTGACATCTAAAGTTTGCATTATTGCCTTGTTTTGAACAAAATTCCGCAAATCATGAACGCACCGTCCAATTGCGCTCAAACTTTGCACGCACATTCACACTATGTTGAGGAACAAATGCCACCCTTTTAACATTGGCCTGTTATAGCGCCACCAGCAGGTCTAATTTAGCAAAACCAATGTTTTTAACAAAATGCCTCAAATCATGAATGCAGTCAGGGTCCAATTGTCGTGCAAGGCATAAGAACAAATGGCACCCTTTTCACATTGGCCTATTATAGCGCCACCAGGAGGCCACAATAGCTTACCTGACCTGGCGGAGACCTGTGCTCCGAGGAGCACTTTTTCTAGTTTACATATGAATTGTCTCCAGATTTAGGAAAATATACTTTTATTAGACCAAGTAGTATAGACAAACTGTCATACATAACAAAAAAGACAGTGGTGGAGGAAGTACTCACACTTCTTATTTAACACATTACCTGCCAATCACAGATATGTCCATTTAAAAAAATAAAATAATAATTGTTGTTGAAAAAATCATACTGTGGCGGCCAGATATAAGGTGTGGCGGCCCGCCACTGCTTAATGCATATAGGGGAAACACTGGGAGGCCCTTAAGGCTTTATACTAGTATCTTTTCCCTGCTGTTAGGACACCTAACAGGTTGACAAGTAGCCTTTCCTGAAGCTCCTACGCCAAATATCTCCCCTGCCAAGTGGGGATTCCCTCTTGGCTCCTATGCGGAAGACCCAGGTTCAAATCCCGGGTTTTATGGTTGTAATTAACCACTTGAATCTTAGCATCCCTCTTCAGGGGCTAACAGTGAACATCTGATCTACAAGCTCACAGCGTGTCACAAGTAACGTTATCCTGCATGTTGTGAGCTTGTAGATTTTTGGTTGGTTATCTGGTGTACAGAGAAAACAGGAGAGGGCCAGCTATTGAGCCCTGGGGAATATGGCCAACTAGTAAATGCTTGAAGTTGTTTAGTCTCTCCATCAGGAGAGGACATAAAACGTGGGATTACAGCTTTATTTTGGGGGGTTGGAGGGGTGATATTATTCAAGTCTCTTGCATGAACAAAAAATGATAGTTTGCATGTTTAAAATACTGTAAAATTGCGGATTTCATCAATGTTGGTAAGGTTGTGATGTCTATTTACACAGCTCTCCTGTGGCCAGATTATATTACAATCTAGGTAGCTGGCTAGCAGTTTGTGTGTTAAAGAGGCGCAATGTAACTTTTCTTAATGAATAGAATGTAATTTTGTCCAATCTACTCACAATCAGTGGTAGACAGTAACGGAGTAAATGTACTTGAGTACTGTACTTGAGTACAGATTCTGAGGATCCATACTTTACTTGAGTATTAGATTTTTTTGCTACTTATTACTCTTACTTACTTTTAAGCCCACTCCACATCCACACCAATGATTCACCATGCAACTCCTTGCAACATGGAACTACTTGCAACTACTTGTCTTGCAACCATTTCCCCCAATGGCAGTTGCAAGGAGTTGCATTGGTGCGGTTGACCTTAAAACGGTTTTGTTGCAAGGAGTTGCGACTAATTTTCTTGGTGCGGTTTGTCCTTTAGGTTGGCTGTTTTCTTGTCTTCCCTAAAATGCAAATGGCCTAACTTCTGCTCTCATACTGGCCGTGTTTCTGTCTTCCCCCTCCGCTCGCCTCTATCTTTGTTACATCTTGTATGGGTGTATAGGAGTAGAAGTATTTAGTTCTGGTTCCTCAGTCTTTTCTATGTTTTTATATGGTGTTTCTGCAGGCTTTGTATAACAGAGTGGTTCTACAAGCACATCAGTGCATGCAGGGCTGTGCTGGTTTCAGTGCCAAGTTACAGTACTTATCTGAAACAAGAGTTACAAGGTCCTATAAATTCATTGTGAAAACATTACAGCAATTCATTGATCTAAAAATTAAGAAATGTACTTTTACTTTTACTTGTACCTTAAGTATTTTTCAAAGCATGTACTTTGGAATACTTAAGTATATTTAAAAGCAATGACTTTTTTACTACTTGAGTAACATTTTGACTGAGCTACTTTTACTTATAGTGGAGTAAATTTGACCAAGGAGTTTCTGTACTCTTACTCGAGTACTGGGGTCGAGTACTTCGTCCACCTCTGCTCACAATATAACTTATACAATTGGGGTGGTTGCCTGCTGCTCTTCTGAGACATTTAGATCGTGTCAAAGGTTATGTCTCACCTAGACACAGGATCTGACACAAATTTTGACCTGATGGTCAAGATTCAATTTATTCCCTGAGCAAGCAGGCAGGCTCTATTAGCTCAATGGTAATAAAGAAAAGGAAAGTTGCATGCAGCTTTAAGCCGACACTAGAAACACAGATATTGACCAAATCATCAGCACAAGTTAAGTGAGAGCTTGCTAGCCAATGCAGTCTAGCATGCCAGCACAAGCTGACATAAGCAGGCATGTGCTTTACAATATAACCAAACCATCCAGCATTGGAAAATATAGATGACTCGATTTTCAGCCTGCTATGTGGCGTTCAAATCCAGTCCAGAGTTGTTATAGTGTCTAACATTTGAAATGTTAGACACTGCTGTAACACTGATGTAGTGCCATGTTTGGTGAGGATTGGAGCAACACTGTGCCTGTGGCCCCCGGGATCCACGGTAGAGGCCCCTAGTGTGACTATTCTGATGGCCCTGACTAGTTTGTTGAAGTTTGGTGCTGACCGTATGTTGAAGTTTGGTGCTGACCGTATGTATGTATTGTATGTACTGTATGTACAGTACGCATGTATGCATGTATGTATGTATGTATGTAGCATGAACACCTGCAACTGATTAAATTAATATCAAATGTCTGAAGTGCACACAAAAATACAGATACTGTAAGTAGAAAAGAACAGAAAATAAGGGGGGTGCGTTCTTTACTAAACAGTTTTCTGTAATTGTGGCCTCTAATGTGCATATTTAGTTTGCAGAAATATTTAGTTATTGAAGAAATTGTTCAACATTGGCATTTGGCAGCCATTTGTTTACGCAAATTGGAAGGTTAAAAACGATAACATTCGTTTGGGAACCATGTTACTCAGATTCAGCACCCTTAAATTATGTAAAATAGTCAGCTTCCCAACTTTTACCCCCAAATGCCTCCTGTTTAACTGATTAGAGGCAGTGCCCACCTGGCTGTAATTGCCATGGGGTGGGGCAGTCTATGCACACGTGTGGATCTGCAGGTTGTGAGTGAATTTGAGACAAGTGTGAAGCTTGTCTCAAAACTGAATGCGTGTGTTGGTGTACTCACAAATGCAGATTCCACAATTCACACGCATAATTAGATTTACAAATGATATTTTATGATAAATGCGCCTGCAAGTATACATTATTTCTACAAATTGCAAATGATATATTTACAAATAGTCATATATTTGTACAAATCATAGCACATGTATTTAAATACTAACTTACAAGTTACAAGTAAGTTTGCACATAGGAAACTACATTTGTAAAAATGTTCTTAAAAAAGCGTGACGTTTGTCTCAAAATGATGTAACAGGAAAAAGTTATGTATGCGTGTGTTGGTCTACTCACAAATGCACATTCAACAATTCACACACAGAATTGACGATTTACAAATGATATTTAATGATAAATGCACACACAAGTATAATTATCTTTTGTAAAAATTGCAAATTCATATTTACAAAAGTCACAAATAAATAATTTGTGTTTGTAGATTGCAAAACACATTTGTAAATCATGGAAACACATTTGCAAATCAAGAAATATTTGTGCATCTTGGAATTGGATTCACAAATAATTTTGAGACAAATCTCTCCCCATATCCTGGTGCGTCTATAATAGGCCAATATTGTGAAAAGGGTGCCATTTCTTCCTCTGCCTTTCACAGCAATCAGACATGATTGACTAAATCAGTTGATGATTTGAAGCATTTTGTTAAAAAAAAATGTTTTGCAAAAAAATGGCCTGCTGGTGGCGCTATAACAGGCCAATGTGAAAAGGGTGGCATTTCTTCCTCAGCCTAGTGGGAATTTTCACTGCAATTTTCACGGCAATTACACTGCTTTCATGATTTGAGGCATTTTGTTGAAAAAATACCAATCCTGCAAAATTTGGAAGCCAATGTTAGCCAATCAGGATGGAATATGACATTGAGATATTGTGTACCGGTTTGCATGATGTTTGGACAAAATCTGGAGTAATATAAAAAAATATGTTTAGCAAAAGTCGGCCTCCTGGTGGCGCTATAAAAGGCAGATGTGAAAAATGCAGAGCAGAGGTTTTTCCTTGGTCTCTAAGGAGTGTGCGTGCAAAATTTCAGCAGATCGGGTGCAGTTACAGGTAAAAACGCGAATCGGCCTGTTATAGCGCCACCATGTCCATGAGGCTGATTTGAAAAATGTTGATTTTGAAAAATGTTGGACAGGGTGCAAATCATTGTCTTTGCCACGCCTTCGGCCTGGCGGAGACAATAAATCACATTCCTTCTGATATCTTGCGAAATCTGAAATCCGTTTATGGGTTCCGCAAAAAGATAAGGGATTTATATTAGAGATAGCGGTAGCGGTGCACGGCCAGACGCAAATCCTATCACTGAAGAATACAGTAGGGCTATTATAATACAAGTGGCGTGATCCACCCGGATCCATGCGTCGCACAGTCTTCCCATTCGCCGGTCCACTCCCGCTGCAGCCTCTCTCATTAGCGGATCACAGGACGTCACAGCCCGCGGTGTGTGTCGGCATCAGCCAAGCCAACTGTCTCTACAGCGATGCAGGGGACTGACTCCAGGCCGGTGGTGCAGCAGCAGCAGGGTGATGACAAGTGACAAAGGAGAGATTGATGGGAATCACTGGACGTGCATGATTTCAGATATCTGAGTGCAAACGCCACGGACTGCACCGTGCGTCTTCTAGTTCTATGGTAGGATTCTGACGGCTTTTAAATCTCAGCCTCACCCTGACCCTGCACACATTCTGAACTGCACTGCACCGGGCATCGGTCTCTGATCATCTTCTCGCTAGCCTGAACTGCTAGCAGCACCGTTAGCCAGCTAGCCGGGATCTTGCTGCTGTATCGGTCGGTATCAAATCTCAGCAACAAAATCACCGGGACTGTTCCTGAATAACATCATCAGGGGGGGGCTAACGCGTCAACACCGGGCCAGAACGACAAGCACAATGCGCGACACACCATGTTGTCCGCGCGAAAGTTGGCGATGACCTCCTAGTCCTCTGCGCTCACACATCTGACCGCTAAAACCATTTCTTATATTATAAGCAGTATCAAGGTGACGGATGAATGGAAGCAGAAAGTGAGTAAAGCTAATGCTAGCGCACTAGCCAGTCTCATGGCTGTCAGTGGACGTGGATGGATGGATGCTCGGTGCAGAGCAGCAGCAGCAGCCGGTCATGTTCAGGTCTGTGCAGCGGAATGTCACTGAGGAGGTAACGTTGCCACGATGGTGAGGAGGAACATGTCATTATTATCACTGGCCAGCCTCCGATGGATCTTATTTATTGCACAGAGAGTCGGATGTCAAATGTAATGACCACCACGGACTCACAACATGTATGTGGTTGGCCGAGTCTTTGCCAACCCCTGCGGATGACCCTGCAGGTGCCGGTTTCTGAAGTCCACCAGCGGCTGGGAGAGCACGCTGCGGCCGGGTAGAGGCACCGCTGCGGCCCGGTAGAGGCACCGCTGCGGCCGGGTAGAGGCACCGCAGTGGTGCTGAGACAAACTCGTTTCCAGCTATGTGGATAACAGCACAACACAAACAACGCCAATGGTATCTAATAAGATTTTGGTTGCAATAATTCTGTTAAACTTGTATATAGGTGTACAGTCCCTTTTTTATCTTTTTGGCGGGGTCATTTTAACTGTTGTGGTGGTTACTATGGCATTTTTAAATGGACCCAGGTTACTTGACTGGGCGAATTCACCTCCCCATCTTCAGTTCAACAAATACGTCCTCACTGGATACCGACCAATATCTTCTGTGCAAGACTGTATCAGAAGCCTGTTTTACCTGCACAATGAACTTGGCAACATATACACTCATGGTGAGTATGAATCAGATGAGACTGGTACTAGTAGTGCATGATGTGTCAACTGTCAAGGACCCTACTTCATTACTCTGTTGCTACTCTATGGTTAATGGTAATAATCACTCAGTAAATGTGCAACTCTGCGCTTGTAAATAGATGAACTGAATATAATAGTATTTGCTGCCGCCTGCACTCCCTGCAGTAATAACTGCATTTCCTTTTAGGGATAAATACAATTGTATTTTGCCTTGATAAGTTAATCATCTGGTTGAAAACTATGTTAAGTTGAACAATGCAACAATACAGTTGTTTTGAACAGCTTCATGCAAACAAAAGATATGTTGTGGTTCATACTGCTTAATTTTCCATGCATAGCTTTGGGTGAGATTATTGGAATGGCCTGTCTTATTATGTGGAATCTATTATGCTCTCTGATTGATAGATCAAGCTTTGTCATGATAATGCGATATGCACCATGCAATGCTTGTTTTGTCCTCTCCTGTTGTGATCCAAGCTTTTTTCAATGGAGATATTCACACATCCAACTATCTCAGATGCAGGTGCATGCACTGTTAAGTCCTTGAGAAAGGAAGATCCACCACTGCTCTTGCTCAGCATCACAATTTGTTGATCATACTATGTCACAGTCCCTATGGACCTGCGTCAAAAGTATTTAAAACAATTCTTACAATTATGATCTTAATAGATAATGCTCCACCTTTTCTGTGTGCTCAGGTGTAGGACATTTATTCTCCTGTGGGAGTTTCTGTCAAGTGTCAAATTATAGTCCACTCATAAGAAAAGGATTAGAAAAACAAGTGAGGCACATCTAATTACTGAAAAACTAAAACTAAATAAACCTAATTTAGTGTATAAAACAAAACTAAATAAACAGCACTCAAGAAACTCATGTTTAGTTTCTTGCTGTTTTGATGTCCTGCCCTCACCTACACCAAGAATAAACAGTACCATGCATGGGGCATGTACCTGTTAAATAAGTCATCATTGTCTATAAGAATATTTACAGAAATTGCAAATCTAATGAATGAAAACATCGGACTTGTTGCTTTCACAAGTCATTAACAGATGTGCAATATTATGAAATGCTTGAGAGCACAACAAATAGATTTCCTTGGGTTCAATCCTGTGGGGATAAAGTTAGCAAATTAAATATCTAGTTATACTGTTATAATGTTGTCAGTGTTACGACTTCTCTCTGGCAGAGGTGTGTTTTCAATGCCCCTTGCCCAGGAATCTAAATTAAGAGATGTCATGTCTGAACTCACTCAAATATATGGCTATTGGGTAATCTCTATCATTTCTCCTTATGGAGTTTTTGTGTTCACTTATTCTCTGTTTTAATGAAAGTAATGTCTTACCACAAGGACATTTGATCACATAAATTACTTGAGAAGTCACAGTGAAACATGTGATGACATCATTGATAATATACCTTTTCCCTGTATGAGGATGAGTAAAATACATTTGACCATATCATCATATTGAGCACATTCTCTGCATTTGTAGCCCCAATGTTTTAACCAATTTCAAACTGGGATCCCTATTTTGGGAATGTCATTATAGGCCAAATACATTTAAAAGAATAGCGAAAATAGCCGAGCTTGTATATCGGCTGTACAAGGCTATCTCTGAGATTACATCCTTCAGTCTTCAATGACATATGCCCCATGTCATGGTGCATGGTGGTTCTTTTAAATCTATGGTGCTGAGTCTAATATATGTGTCAATAGCTTTTTTTAATATAATAGATAGGTATAGTAGATTGTACTAAACATAATGGAGGTGAAGTAGAAATAGATTTTAACGTTAGTTAAAGTTAATTTCTTTATTTCTTCAATGCCATTATGTTAGGCTTCCTCCATACTATCAAATAGTACAGATGTGTCAATAAAATCCTCTGTGGTGTGTCAAATTCATCTGGCTGAAGAATTGACTTATTGGTAGACCTCATTATTGGGGGGTGATATTAACAAGCTGTAAGGTGTTTACATCTGTACAATACATTTTCTGTATAGTGCATAGTGTACCAGACTTCTCATCAAGACAGGAAATGAACCCTATAATATGCTTTGAATATGGTTTAGATAGGTCCAGAGGGACAGAAATGTTAGTGTGATCAATACATTTATGATTCTGAGCAAGAGCAAATGTGTAGGATCTTACTTTCTCAATACAGAAGAAGTGATCCAACCTGCCGAAAGAAATTATAGAGCTGTACAAAAGATGATGTTAAATGTTTTTCTTTTCTTTTCTTTTCTTCACAGTAGCCAATTATCCCCCCCTCTTGCCAATTAACCCTCCCCACATATTTCTGTGTTAACAGTGACACTGCTATTGTACCCTACTGGCTCACCTGCCAGTGAAGGAATCATTGGCTTTTGAGAGTCTGCCAACTTCTTCAATCTGACACTCATTGCATGGTGCTCCAGTTGCCATTAAGAGGAGACAGGCAAGATTAGCGATCATTACTGCAAAGGATAGGCCTACTTGTCCGTTGGAAATTTTATTGCACTTAAATCGACATGTTATAGATTATCAACTGAGCAGTTGACCACAAATACTCCCTGACATTACTCTCTGTATACACCAACAACCTAACATTGGAATTTCAAGTGTGTTTGATCCAGTCGGGTATTAAAGCAAGCAACTTCTTGAGAAGACGCATTGATATGCCAGTAAGTCAAACATGCACAGTCAACGTGTGAGGACACTTTAAGTCAAGTTTCATTGGCCGGCTTGCTTGACATTGAAAACCAGAAATAGGCTGCCTGCGTTACTAGCACAGCTGTTAGACAGTAATGGAAGTGCCATGAAGTTCATGCTCAGGGAGCTTTAAGGGGGAGGCCCCATGTCCAGTAGCAAAGCACTGAGTGGTGCTGCTGAGTAGTGGAAGCAAATTGGGAGTCAAGGGAGTGTAGGAGATAACATACTGAAAATAGATGTGTTATATGGCACTGTCAGTATCACCTGGCTGGGACAAATGATTTGACATTGGGGAAAGGCAGAGCGAGCAAAAGAGAGGGAGCGAGGGGCAAGGTGTGTGTGTGTGTGTGTGTGTGTGTGTGTGTGTGTGTGTGTGTGTGTGTGTGTGTGTGTGTGTGTGTGTGTGTGTGTGTGTGTGTGTGTGTGTGTGTGTGTGTGTGTGTGTGTGTGTGTGTGTGTGTGTGTGCGTGCGTGCGTGCGTGCGTGCGTGCGTGCGTGCGTGCGTGCGTGCGTGCGTGCGAGACAGAGAGAGTAACGTGATACACTGTAAATCATGATGATAAAGTGTGCATACAGTATGCATGGGGATTGAATTTCAAGGACCATATTTCGCTCACAAAGCAGTAGGCACCTCCCTGTTGCCAAATACAGCAATGTATGGTGAGTCTTCTGCAATTTGGCCTACTGCTCTTTCAAAGTAAGTTATCAGTGCTGTTGTTTCCTTCCCTTAAGAAAACTTGTTTGAGATTGTGTGTGCCAGTATGACTGAGAATTCACTTATTTCTGTAATGCCCAGAAAACGTTTCTAGCCTACTACAGGTTGATATAACCACTTAAACCCCAGCATCCGTATTCTGGGGAAAACCTTCGCAGAACAAAGCTGACAACGCGTCGCGTTGTGAGCTTGTAGATCGGCTATTGTCAGCGAAGATATTTAATGTACAGCAAAAACAGAAAAGACACTAGTATAAAGCCCCGAGGGACTCCGGTCAACCACATACGGTTTAAGTGGATGATATTGTCGATCATCTGTACACAGCGATTGAGGAACCAGAAATAGGAATTCCCTTCACTCTGATTGTATGGCAAAAACAGGTCTTCAAATTATGCCTTTAGCACAAAAGAAAGGGGATTTTGCCAATACAAATTCTTACATTGCACAGTGAAACAGGTCTCATAGTCAGTCACCCTTTTGCAATTAAACAAAGTTACGAACGCTATCAAAGTAGATACATGAAATAGCATATTATATATTTACAATTTAGGCATTTAATTTAATTGCTCCCGATGAGCAGGTTGGTGTCATGCATGGTTTCCTCCGCCATCGGTGTATGAATGTGTGTGTGAATGGTGATTGTATGTGAATGTGGGAGGTGAGGACGATGGCGTCCACTGTTCGCCGCTTCACCTCCCAATGTATGAATGAATGAACCATTGTAAAGCGCTTTGAGTAAGTGAGTAGTTAGAAAAGCGCTATAAAAATGCAATTCAGTATTATTATTATTTAGCAGACGCTCTTAATCCAGAGCGATTTACAGTAAGCAAGGAAAACACGAGGTAATACATCAAATGTATAGAAATAGTAATCTAGGATCATATGTAAAACAAGAACCTACAGTATCATCAGTCTAAACAGTATAATATTAAAATAATCTATAATCTGTACATTGAAACTATACACACTATAGGATGCCAGGTCTACATACATCTGTCTACATAACATGCTATCTAAATTTAATTTTAGCCTTTGCAAAAGCCTGCAAGGTCTTCAAGGCTAGGGCAAGTGCTACGGGCTAAGGTTGAGTCTGAAGAGGTGAGTATTCAGACTACAGCGGATATATGTACAGTATATATATATTATTTTTAATAAAAATGTCAACTTCATGTTGATGTTACTATGTTAATTAATAGGAAGACCCGGACTGGATCTGCGGATCAGGATCTGAATCTTCAAATAGTAATATCAACAGAAGGTGATATATTAATAAAAAAATCAACAGTGTATCGGTTTCGGAATCTTAAACATTCGCAGAATGTAATTGAAAAGAATGGTTTTGAAAATCTATCAGAGCAACTACTGAAGATAGACACCAGAAACCCTTTCACCCAAAAAATGTACAATAAGTAGTAGTTTATGTATTGGTGGACTTTCTTTGTGTTGGAGCTAAAACTGTGATTTTGAAACCTGTTTCCCCCATACAATGAGAGTGAATGGAATCACACTGGAACATTATATTAGATAGATTGTATTGTCCCAATGAGGAATTGGTCTTGGAGATGCACTGCAACTGATGTGGAGACAAAAGACAAATACTAATAATTCTAATAAGATGGTACAATGAATTCATCAACTACATGCGCAAACCATCCAAGATAGAGATGACTGACAATAGTTGTACTTATATCATTCCCAAGTACCTACTGTATGCAACCCAAGGTCGTAGCAATGGTCTATATCACTTTTATATCCCTGAAGCAGAGCTCAGTTTAATAACCTTGTCCATCACCATTGCCACCTCTCTCTCTCTCCAGGCATCCCTCTGGTTTGCTTCCTGGTGCTTCTGCCGCTTAACATCCCTTGGTCTCAGATCAGCGTCACATGGCTGGGTGTGGTCCACTTCCTGGCCTGCCTGTCACCGCAGCTGGGCTCTGTGGTCTACCACCTCTTCATGAACCATGAAGGAGGGGAGCCCGTCTATCACACCCTCCTTAAACTCGACATGTGTGGCATCTGTATGATCAATACATTAGGTAAGCAAGAAAAGGAATGTGAGGTTCCTGGTGAATAACAAATATTCGTATTTCTTTGCCCCCTCCGTTTATTGAACATGTTTGTTATTCTAAGAATGGCTGTGTCGGTGCATAGGTCCGTCCAACACTTTGGTCCCAAACAAGATGAGTTGAAAATTACTTGCCAGATTGCCATGAAATTCACTGTGCAACTTCCTGCTCCCCAGAGGAGGAACATTACTGACCTTTATGGCTACAGGCCAGGGCCTTTTCTCTAGCATCATCCCTAGGTAAAAATGTACCACTTGCACACAAGATATCGCAAAATGTAATTGGCAAATTGCCATTCTTCTCATTGAGCACATTCATGCTCCTTGGAAGATGAACCATAACCATTTGAGTGACACCAGGACCTTTCCTCTTGCGCCAACCTCAAGCCAGAATTAGAGCTTTCGCAGTAACTGCACCATTGCAAACCTGGAGTGTTGTTAAAATTGTTATGAAACCCGCAGGGGAATGGAAAATAACTGCCACCACTGCTACTGCATAGCATGACTTAATTGTATATACGTAGGTCTACCTGCCCTATACTTCATAGATGTTATAAATACTTTATAAATCTTTGAGGGAGAGTGGGAAGAGAGTCTTTATATTTTTGCAAAACAGTTGATACCATGGCCTTTCCTGTAGCACCACCTTTTGGCCAAAATGTCCTGCTGTTGGGTTGAAGGAGCACCATGACCTCTAGGGGCTACTAGCCAGGCTATTAATGTAGTTTTGTTACATTTTCCTTTCTCTGCATTCTTTCTCATTCTCTCTTTCTTGCCTTGCCTTGTGTCTGTTTTGTTTGAGATGTCCCTGTCAAATCGAATTAGTTTTTGATAAGAGGACATGCAACATTATAAAAGTTGAATGTGTTGACTTTGTGTGTGTGTGTGTGTGTGTGTGTGTGTGTGTGTGTGTGTGTGTGTGTGTGTGCGTGTGCGTGTGTGTGTGCGTGTATTTGACACAGGGGCCCTGCCCATTGTCTACAGCACGCTACTGTGCTACCCCTTCACTCGCACCACAGCGCTAGTTGTCTACATCCTGCTGTCCAGCTATGCTATCTACTGCGCCATGACGGCTCGGAGCAGTGTACGCCGACTACGTTCCTTCGCCTGGCAGGCGCTATTCCGCTTCTCCTTCTTCCTGCTGCGCTGGGTGGGCGTGGGCGGCGGCAGCCCCACCTCGCTGCGCCACTTCCTCACCATGGACGCGCTGGCCGTGCTGGGCGGGGTCATCAACATCACGCGCATCCCTGAGCGCTTCCGGCCGGGCCTCTTTGACTACTGGTGCAACAGCCACCAGATCATGCACGTACTGGTGGTGGTGTCCATCCTCTACCTGCACTGGGGCGTGTTGGACGACCTGCTGTGGATCAACAGCTACGACTGTCCCTCCGACTGACGTCGCGCGGAGACAGGCTGCAGGACCTCTGTGGGAGGGAACGGGTTAATCATTGGGACTGTTGACCACGGAGGCTGTCCGCAAAGGTTAGAAAGGGAGGGGGAATTGGGTGGGGTTTGGGGAGGGGGGGGCAACTGCTGCTGATTTCATTAAAGATAATGCACTGATGAAGGGAAGGGGATGCATCATAGAGTACGTTCACATGCCTGACATGTGCGTTCAGCTCAAACAGAATGTTCATATCTTCGTCCATCCTGGTACATTTGTGTGGGGAAAAATGCCACGTCAAGTTAACACGCACAAGCATTGCACATTAGCTCACTCACTCACTACAAAGCATGCATGTACAGTATGCATGTATGACTGCATGCACACACACACACACACACACACACACACACACACACACACACACACACACACACACACACACACACACACACGGTAGAAGGGAATAATTTAATCACACAACAAATCTGCCCGAAGCATTAATTACAGTAAAGCCTCAAGTAAAGGTTTTCAGTAAGAGGTAACTACTGAATAACTATGCCTCTACTTAAATAATATACAGAAGTTTTACACAAGCAACAGAGAGAGCCCATGACTAAATATCAACGATGCTACTGAATGGCAAGTATCTTAATCTCAGATGTCAGTGTTGCTGCCCATGCAACATATCCATGTTTCACTTCAGTTGCTTTATACACACTCACTCTACATGCACATGTGTGCACTGCACACACATACACATACTGTAAGCATATATATATTTTACACTACACGCCCATAGCGATGCACAAAGCACTCCTAGACTTCTCAGAAAGTCCTGTGGAACTACTTGAGTTTTATTTATGATAGAGGATCTTCTCTCTCTCTTTTTCCATGTTTACCTTCCGGGTTTATCTTTCTTTCCTCATTCTCTTTGTGTTTATATCTGTGTTGGTGTGAATGATCCTCTCAGTGGTTAGATGACCTATGAATTGATTATATTCACATGGCGGTCACTTTGCTTGTACGTCACCCCTGTATGACTTAAGAGCAAAATGGCTGCCGTTGGAATACGGTCAATTGGGAAACGGATGAGGGGGTTCATTCCTTGATTTGGTTGCTGTGGGGTTTATGCCCTTCAGGTGGCTTGGGTTACACAAACTGAAGGCTGCAGTGTTAACAGACTGCTTAGTTTGCACCTGAACACAGTGCCAATGAATTCAGGCTTATGTTGATTGGGTAAAAAAGTGCACACGTTTACAATTTCTGTTGTTCAGTGACATTGCTCTTTTCCAACCTTGATATTCTGACACACTTGTTCTAAATGTTTATTCATGTATATTTATAATATCTCACATTGTGAGGAAGAGGATTTTTTTTTTAAATTATGACTATTTATGATGTTTCAGTCATGGAACATTGGATTTCATGAGCTTTTAAAAGTATATTTAACATACTTTTAGATGTAATATGCATTATTTAAAAATTGCTCTGATGTCCAGTGTAGGCACATACATTGATATCATTCCATGTATCAACAGTTACATTTTTTATGTTTCTCACTCAAATGTTGGAATGTATACTTTAACAGGAATGGTATATTTGTTGTCAAAGAATGTCGGACAACCTCCAGTTGTCAACTTTTACTTTAATCTTAAATTGTCAGAAAGCCACTTGGGCTTTTAACTCTGGTTTCAAATTTCAAGCAATTTTTGCTATTATATTCGCCCCAATATGAAGGGCCGCAACTAAAGACTGAGTTGGTTCTGCAATGCAGTTTTTTGACTAACACTAATTGTTTCCACCCAGTTTTAACAACAAAAGCTGGGATATTGTCCTCAGTCTCTAGTTGAGTGAAGCGTTTAGAGACTGACTTGTGAGTCTAATACAATGCCCAGACTTTTGAGACAAACATGGCACAATGGAAAATACAGCACTGAGAAAATATATTCCATTAATTGTGCTTAATTGTTAGAATGCCCTACTGATGCATGCATCTGAAAGCATTTCAGTTACAAAGAAGGCTTTGCCAAGCATTTTCACATTCCATGTTGACTATTTTGTTTCCAAGCTTCAGTAGTTTTCAGTTTCCTGAATTCAGGGCAGCGCAATTTGAAACATGTTGACTACTGCAGTTTTTAAAAATGTTAGGCTGTTTCCTAAACAAAGTGCTCTTTGTAGGGCTAAACTACTTGAGTAGAGAGGCCGCCTGGGAAACAGAAGGTCCCAGGTTAGATTCCTGGCCCTGGCTATGTGTCGAGGTGTCCATGAGCAAGGCACTTGACCCGTAACTTCTCCCCCCTGAGCAGCCATCAGCTGGGTGAAGCTTAAACTGGATTTGCCCCACGGGATTAATAATGTCTTCATTCATTCGTTCAATCATTTTATCAAAACAGCTAATCCTAAGATTTAGCACCACCTACTCATACTTTTCTATGCGCTGAAAAAAGAAATATTTAGAATAAGCTCTGTCCATAGCTCTGTTTTAGTTAAACAAGGTTTTACTGTATTTTTGACCTTCACTGTTAAATTAACCAGATAGAACTAGGTTGATTCATTATAGGACCACATACCACACAAAGGTCTTTTGCCACATTTAGTAGGAATGGTTGTGGCCAAATTTTATGTAATTTAAATGCCCTGTATACTGCTTTGCAGTTGGACATACTGTATATCCCGACACAGGGCCATGCCAGCGTTGCACTTATTTAACCTGAACAGAGGGAGTGTTTACACTCTGACAGACATAAAGTTGCGTAGTGTTTTAATAAGCTTGCCTAACCAGGCAGGAATGAACCCCCTAGCCCCACCCTTGTATTTAAATGAGAAAAACTTTGTTTGTTAGGAGATTCTCAACTCTTAACAGTCAGGATTTTGTTGGCACTACATTCTGCACTGATGTTTCTGCTACTGCTTTGAGCAGTTGTTATGAGTTATGTTTACTTATTATTACTTTGATATGCTACTTGATTTTGCAGAAGATTGTTGGTTGAGACCAAGATTAATTTTCTGGATTATATACCC
Organism: Gymnoscopelus microlampas; assembly: GCF_963454915.1. Lineage (NCBI taxonomy): Eukaryota > Metazoa > Chordata > Actinopteri > Myctophiformes > Myctophidae > Gymnoscopelus > Gymnoscopelus microlampas. The sequence goes on along the minus strand of NC_139948.1, from coordinate 29,979,856 downwards.
CCCACCCCAAATCAATGGTACTGTTGGTGGTGAGAGAATAATCTTACTTTGTTTCTTAACAACGTTGCACTTCTATTTACCATTGCCATGCAACCCACCCACAAGTTCTCTGTACTTCACCCACATGTTGCCAAATTCTACGTGTCTAAAGCGTACGTAGCACTTCCCCCGCTCACATTCATAGGTGAGACTGAGAGGACTTTGCATAGTCTCACATGCACATAAGCCTCCCACCCCATCTCTGCAGCCTCGCCAAAGAGACTGCTGTTTCTCCTTGTTCTTTGCCTCGTTGTCATTGTAGTGATCACATTATATATCTATATCTATGGATCCTATGTAAAAGCTATCAGTAATGCATTGCTGGCCAGTGAATGAAAACAGATGTTTGCATGATAGTAGCTCTGAAACAGAAGCTGACCCCCCCCCCCCCCTCCCCCATTGGAGGGGTGGTCAAGCCCTTGTGTTAGCTAAACGCTTGTGCATCGTAATCATGGACACGTTGTGTCACTCACTCCAGGAAGTGTTCTTCTCACAAGCTGTGGGGCGCATGCAAAGATTATTCAAGGCGTAGTCGGTGGGGGCAGGCATAGACCTATAGTGGTGGAGTATATGACCTAGCAGAGGCAATACATTGATATCAAATAAACTGCACTGTTTATTGTTTTGAAAAGGGCTTTGGATCAAAGTGAATAACAATAACTAAACTTATTTCAAGTCCATATAAATAATGTAAATATGTGTATGTAGATTATATATACAGTACATACAGTGCAAACAAATATTCTCAGACAAACCTTTTTATACAAAACGCGGTATATAAAGAAAAGACAAGATGAGCAGACGTGGAATTACTTATCACACATCAGACAGTCATTGACCATATTCACACAGTAACCACTAACCAGTTTGTTCTTAGGTCACACCACAATGGCCAGTGTGTGAATACGGTCAATGAGACTTTTTTCAGAGGCAGAACGTAGTATAGAGGAAAACAGACCGAGGCTAGGTACTGTGCATTTGATTTGATTAATATCGACACATCTGTTTGCTTAGCTCTTTTATTTGTGAAACAACACAGCAAACGAATGGGTTAACTTTATTATTTTGAAACCCTTACCAAGAATGTTTTTTGATCCATTGGAAGATTCTGAAAGATTCTGGGGTTATTATATATACAGGTGTGTGTGAATACCTCTGACTACAACTGGTTAATCTATGCATTTATCAGATGACTAAATACATAACAATTAAGTGTGTGTGTAAGTGTGTGTGTCTGTGTGTCTGTGTGTGTGTGTGTGTGTGTGTACGCGCACACGTGTGTGTGCGTGTGCGTGTGTGAGAGAGAGAGAAAGAGCGTGAGTGAGTGTGTGTGTGTGTGTGTGTGTGTGTGTGTGTGTGTGTGTGTGTGTGTGTGTGTGTGTGTGTGTGTGTGTGTGTGTGTGTGTGTGTGTGTGTGTGTGCGTGCGTGCGTGCGTGCGTGCGTGCGTGCGTGCGTGCGTGCGTGCGTGTTTTAACAGGTATATCTATAATGTTAAAAAGAGACAAGCCAGTGGGCTCTCTGCTCTTTCATCCTTTGTAAAGGAGCGCTTCAACTCCTCAACATCCTGGGGTCTCCACTTCTCAGGGTGTCATAACAGTAGCTGTGTTAGCGTTAACTGGCCTCGCCTCTGCTGTCTGAAACAAAACAAAAAGACTCCTGGTCCACTCCCTCTGCCCACTCTGAAATTTGTGCTCTACAGTAGGTTGTTTCGTACAGCCTACTGCAGTTGGAGAATGACTTAAAAAAATAGTGAGAGATGGAGAACAGGGTAGAAGCAGGGACTTTAGTGTGACTTTTGTATGTGTGACTCTGTGTGTGGGTGTGGGGTGGGGGCTTCTCTGAGAAAAAGGCATTTTCAGAGGTGGAACTAGGCCTATCGGTCATTGTCCTTGTCTGTTTGTCCAATGATTATAACGGTGGTATAATGTACGGAAAACGTTACTAACAAAACAGATATGTTTTTTTTTTCTTTCTTTTTTTCTAATTACACAGGTGCCGGATAGCCTGTTAACGACTATTTATAATGGATTAATTGTCAGAACTATTGTTATATGATGATTATTATGATTACTGTTCTTCTGTGGCAGATTGGTACTGATTATGACACTTGTACAGTTGATGAGACTACCCCTTTCCTTTTGGTTGAAGGGACCTGGAGGGTCTGTCTGTTTGTCTCTTCCTGTCCGATCTGTTGTGATGTTTTAAGTCGTAAGTGAGTGGCACCATCTAGTGGATGTATTTGCGTACTGTTGCAAACATACCATGCCTATACACCCAAGCTATACTTTGTACTGTATTGGATTAGCTGATGAGGCATAACACTTGTATCAATGGTATGAAGCTTAAGTGTGCAAAACCTTTTTTTCTTCTTCTTTTCTTTGGCTAGGGTTGCATGAGTTTATTTATTTGTGTATGGACCATGTTTGTATGTATGTATGTATGTATGTATGTATGTATGTATGTATGTATGTATGTATGTATGTATGTATGTGTGTATGTGTGTCTGAGTGACTGTATAAACTGTGTTATGGATTGCATACAGCCAGTTTGAAAGTCATGTTTTAACTCAATTTGTTATTTGTCATATTCCCTCCTCGTGTGTTACGGGGAAGCTAACAGCATCCCTAGCGTGCCTCATTGTCAAGTCTGTCTTCTCACAAATATGCGAGTGTGTGCATAGACATGCAGCGTGTTCCTGTGTGTAGTCCAGTGGTTCTCAACCTTTTCATGATCAGGGCCCACTTGAAAATCTCGAAAGCGTCCGCGGTCCACCTATCTGGCCACTTAACACGGCAGCCGAACAGCTGCGGTGTTAAGTGGCCAGACGGGTGGACCGCATGCATTTTTTTCAGAGCATGTTTATTTTAATGATCCATCAATCAGTTGTGTTCCGGCTTGGATTGAACATAGTTAGGTTATTTGGTAAGTTCCTATTTATCGGTATCACAATGACCCCACAATCTCCTTTTTCAAGGTTTTAAGGAAAGAATATAATTTTGTTTTTGTATTAATGTTATATTATTTTATTATCAATAACATCTTAGTGATTTTTCAATTATTTGGGGGCCCAGTTGCAGTATCCTCATGGGCCAGCAGTGGGCCCTGGCCCACAGGTTGAGAAACACTGTGTCTAGTCCTTGAGTCTGTCCTACAGTAGTGTTATGTTACAGACAGGCCCTCGCACTCTTCAGTCTCCAGCAACGATTGTGCAATAAAACTGAAGTCTATATTTTTAAACCTGCCTATGGTCATCTGTTTTGTCTTTCTCTTTGTTTAATTCCAGTGTGAGAATCTGTTGTGGTGTGTCTGTCTGTCTGTCTGTCTGTCCCTCGGGCCATGATTGATTTATCAGAGGGGTTGAACACTTTTGCAAGACATTTTGATAAGTACTGTATGCCTGACACATGCCTGACACATGCCCCCCCCCAAACTAAGGAGGCAAACTAAAACACAACAGAGCTTTCAAATTAACCTTTAATAATGAACTGCTGTTGTTTTTGTTTTTTTTTAACCCATACCTCACTACAGAGCTTGTAGATCGGCTATTTTTGGCTAATGTTCCCCCCAGAATATGGATGCTGGGGTTCAAGTGGTTAAACACAACTTTCCATTTTCCTAAATATCTCACATAGTACCTCCATGTACCCCTAGGGGTACACTGCTCTACTGGCCAGGTTTGATCACTGAACTCCCCAGACGTCAACCAGTTTTTTATAAAATAAAATGCCACCCGGCAGAGATCTTCATCTGGTCTTTGACATCTTGAGAAGAATTCTTGCATTTTACATAATTTTTCGTCTCACAATGTTGACAGAGTGGTTTCATGAACAAAAGTTGCAAATGCAATATAGTTCCAGATCGTCTTTCACATCTGCAGGCTCTTCAAGCTCAATATGTAGAAGAAGTCAAAGAGGAGGACACCTCCCATTTCCACCTTCATGTCTCACTTCCTCCATCACATACAGATCTACTTAAAACTACCGCTTCTGGGTCCTCATTCCTGTTGGCTGTGCTGCTGACCCCGACTTGAGCTGAACCAACCACTCCAACTCCCAGGTAAGCCTACCGCATCCATCTCCTGCACAGTAAAATACCCTTGAACCCTGAGAGTGTACACATGTACACTTACACCCTTATGCGTCCATTTGGTTACGTACACAATTGGATAAATGAACACTGAAGGATTTCACTGTGCTTCTCCTGACATTCACCTATGCAATCAGTTCATCTGAAGAGATTTAATTTAAAATCTTACACAGTGTATACAAAACAGAAGGTTAACAAGGTTAAGGATTTTGCATAATTTTACTAAAGTTTGAACTCTTGTCCTGAAGTCACTCTACCCTTTATGTTGAGTTAGTGAAATGAAATGTGTGAGCTTTTGCCTGTAGCAGGCATGTCTTCCACTTTTGACAGTGAGAGTGAGCAACCCACATTTAGGCCACTGATGAAATTAAGGCTCTCTCTATAAAGGATTATTGAATTAGGTGCAGGGTGGCCAAAGGGGTCTTGTGATGCACATGCCAACAAAAGAACTGTACGTTTTAGACTCAAAGCATACTTTAGGCGCGGCTCTGGATTTGAGGAAGTCAATGCTGCAAATGGAGGTAAAACTAAAACATATTAAGTCTATCAGTCTGATGTTGATGCAGTTTGGTGGGCCTGCACTTATTTCAGTCATAATTCACTGAAATTCCATCAGGTTTTAAGCTTAAGGGTAAGACACATTTGTTTTTCAAAATTGAATTTCAGCTTTGCATCATTTACATTTTTAGTTTGACAGTGGAATCATTTCTTTGCATGCATGTCCATTGACATAAGCGATCAAAATCATACAAAACACATGAGAACAAAAGAGAGCATGTGTGTGAGGGGAAAGAAACTGTGATAGATATGTTGTGGTTTGCGAGTTGCTGCAGGATGTGGTTTAACCGTTGCTTGGTGTAAAGGTGCATGGTTGTGTACAGCCTGCTTCTTGTTCTTGATGACACATTTGCACTCGTACAGTAGTCCCATGCAACTTTGTGATACTACACTGGTATACTGCACACTACCGTGCTGCCGTCCTTTAGTTTGTATGCATAAGTATCAAGTAATGCACCAAATATGAAGCATACCAGTTTCAGGCAGACTGGAGGAAGTACTTGTGAAAGACTCTTCTTCCTCTTTTCTCAGTTTTCCTGTATTGTCTGTTTCCTGCAACTGTGTGTCTGTTACTTGATTTCCACATGATAAATCAGCCTTGTAGCCTGCTAGGCAAACAAAGACCTAATGACCCTGAAGTTGCCATTCAGTTCTCATTCACAATCCCTATACTGTATACTGTATATTCTGTCATTCAAATGAGTAGTGCGCTTTGTGCCTTTGTATTTATACCTCAGAGTAACGTTTATAAGCCACAGTTAAGAAATTAAGATGGCTGTAAAAAAGGTCTCTGTTCTTTTGTATTTGCAACTCACTCAGTATGAGGGATTTTAAACAATTTAGTTAGATTTGATATTTTGCATTAAGTACCAAACATCATTACATGTTTTGTGTTACAGCCATAAAGTCCTGCTAGTGACATAATATACCTTCCATTCTTTTCCCCCCCTCCTCTTCCTCTACATGATTTTGCTGCTTCCCATCAACAAACAGTGCACCATGTCTCTAAAGGGTATTGTGAGGTCCAGTAAGTTCCGCCACGTCTTTGGCCAGGCGGTGAAACATGACCAATGCTACGATGACATCCGTATCTCCCAGATGACATGGGACAGCAACTTCTGCTCTGTGAATCCCAAGTTTGTGGCCATGATCGTGGACGCCAGTGGAGGGGGGGCCTTCATGGTGCTGCCCCTGAGCAAGGTGGGCCTAAGCAAAAGTAATATGGAAGATCTATGCATGAGGTTATGCTGGTGAAAGTTGGTAGGGGGAAGTGGCCAAAGGTGATACCGTATAAACTTTAAGACAGACACTTGCATTGAAGTCTTACCAGGAAAGTACTGCAATGTAAAATCAACTTAGATTTCAAGTTTACATGAGTAAAAAAGTGGGAGAAAAATATTATTCTGTACTAGCTCCCACACTTTGAAATGACAAAATATATCTAAGAATAGAGAAAGAAACAAAGCAAAACAAATAAAAGTGCTAAATGCGAGATGAGATGACATGAGAAATTATATGATACTTTAGTTTAGTGTCTTCTGATGCAGAAAATAGCTTTTCCTGCAAAGCAGTTTCCCACCAATTATATTTGAAATGTGTTGAAGCTGTAAGTCTCCACCCTTTTACCTGCTAGATGTGTCAAATTAGGTCATAATGCCAAAGAACCATGTTTCAAAACACATTTGTCTATGTTTGGCTTATAGGCGGCATCACACATTCAGCTGAAAAAGGAAGTTTCATGTGCCATTTCAGCACTACACGTCACTCACTCTGCTGTTGCGAGTTTTTTGCCATATTAGGAGTGCTTCACTGTCACATCAATATAGACAGGATGTGGCGTGGACTTAGTTGTTTTGCAGTCACTTACGTATGTGGAGTACTTTGGTGGCTTGCACAAGTTCTTTATGGTATTTCATTAGCAGGCAAATTACACAGTAAAATCCTGTGTTCATTTAATTTTGAATTCATACAGAATTCAGAATTCATTACAAGCCTATAGGCCTACAATATGTACCACATTGATTATGTGAAACCACTCAAAGACTTTTCCAGGAAGTATCTGTACTGTATGTTTCCTCGGGCCAATGTTCCTTTAGTATTAAGCAATGGCACTGGCACTTCATGGCATTTATGGTTTAATTTTCAATGTCATATAGCTGTTGAAGGAAAATATGGTAAAGAGAGAACACATTTCTGAAAGAATGCACCGCACGGACCCTCTCGGTGCGTTTTAACAGCGGGCAACTCTGGGCGACGTCGCCCAAAAATACAATGAAAGTCTATGAGAGCCGGCGATCGGGCGAAGTGGGCGGGGGGGCGATGAAAGATGGATTTTCTTTATCTTTTTGGGCGATATCGCCCGGCATCGCCCGGAGTTGCCCGCTGTTAAAACGCAGGGTCTGTCTTGGGATGAATACTGGTGCTGTCAAGCTGGTCTAAGGGTGTATTTAGGTACCAATAACTTGGTCAGTGGTTGTCATTGTTCCTGTGTCAACCAGAATGGTTAATGGACCCTCTTGTGTGATTTATGGGGGAATTTACCATTTAGCACTTAAGTCAACGCATCTCCTCTTGATCAAATGCATGCCTCATAGCAATGGGTATTGGAGATAAAGCTAGATTGGATTAAAATTAGTAAAATGAGTATGACATAATATGCTTGAATGCACTCTTAATATTCCAGGACTGATTTGAGCTGACATGACAATTAAGGATAAAGATGGCAGCCCTGGCTGGGCCAGACGGCCACAGGACTTTGTGATCTCACTGTTGATTCCTCGCCACTCAAACCCAGTTAACAGGCATTAGGGGTAATTGGGAGGCATACATATACAATTTCAGTATCAGCTGACTATCAAGTTTCCACGTCCTATCTATGGTAACACATTCATGTTTCCCAATCTCTCATCCAATTCCAAAATCACAGTGGCCCTTTACATTGCCTCTGAATTCCTTTGTGTTAGCCAGTTTGCTATAATGTTTTAGCTCCTTGTCCTATTTAGCCTGAGGTACTGAGGTTGGAAAATGAAGTGTCATGTTTTGAAATGTATTTGTTTAATTGTTTTTCCTGCCCTCTAATATTTACTGCCTACTATTGCTTCCTTACATTTATTGAGTTGTTGCTAAACTTGTCTTTTACAATATTGTATTGCTGTTTAGTTAAACACTTTGTGTGATAAGTGTATATATTTATTATTATTACTACTACTACTACTACTACTACTACTACTACTACTACTACTACTACTACTTTGTTTATGTATATATATATTGTTAAATCACATTTCTCTCTCTCTTTAGTCAGGGCGCATTGACATGTCATACCCCACTGTATGTGGCCACACAGGACCTGTTCTAGATATTGAGTTTTGTCCTCACAATGACAACATCATTGCCAGTGGATCTGAGGACTGCAGTGTCATGGTATGATATTGCATCACTGCAATTTCTTTAATGTTTTCAATATGAATCTTGCAAGGGCGTTGAGTAATTGTTCTAAGTTATTAGGCAAGTCAATTAAGTGCTTATGTGCCTTTGCTGATGTCTGACAGATTTGGGAGATCCCAGATGGTGGCCTGGTCACGTCTTTGACAGATCCTGTTGTCAAGCTGGAGGGACACTCCAAGCGTGTGGGCATTCTGAGTTGGCACCCCACTGCCCATAATGTACTCATGACTGCAGGTATTTCACTCATCCATAAAGCATGCCTGTAAACAGGGTTTGATTTGTTGGGGAGATGGTGGGAAATCCATGCCTCTACTTTTGATATTGCCCCTTTGGTCATTATCTCCGACAGGCTGGGAGGTGGAGATTGCGTTTTCACCCTTGTCGGTGTGTGTGTCCGCGTGTGTGTCCGTTTGTCTGTCCGTCTGTATGCAGCTAATCTCAGACACCGCTAGACAGATTGGCATCAAACTTTGCATGCACACTCCCTGTAGGGCTTGCAAAGTTAGCCTGTAGAACATAGTAAGTAAAAAAAAGTAAGTAAGCCATGCCGAGCTATGAGACCCATAGGGCAGGAGCCTATCTACTGTTTCTGTAGCGTGACGCAGCTTGATGTACAAGTACACCCCCTGGACATGACGCTAGTATGTCACAGGGACTTAATCCCATCCAACCCCTGATGCTGTAGAACATAGTAGTTCAAGTAAAGGTTTTCAAATCTGCCTTATGATGGTCGCTTTAACGGGCCACTTTACATTTTAACTTGTGACTCCCTGGATTCCTTGGGTCATGACGTAAATCCCCACATAGGCCACACCCATTTCTGATTTTTTTTACACCCATTTCTGAAGTAGTTTTTGGTACCGCTTGCATGATGAGGCATCCTCCACCACTATCACAATTTATAAAAATTGTGATAAAAATTCTTACTTATGTTTGCTTTGATCTCCATTGCATGCTACTGCCCCCTGCAGGTTGTGACAATGTGCTGATTCTGTGGAATGTGGCATGTGGTGAGGCAGTGATGAGGCTCGACACAGTACATACCGATTTAATCTATAGCGCCTGCTGGAACAGGGATGGCTCCAGGATCCTCACCTCATGCAAGGACAAGAAGCTGCGTGTTCTGGACCCGCACAAGGGGACAGTCATTGCTGTAGGTTCTACCTCTAGTATTACTGGTCACACTAATAATAATCTTTACATTCCACAGTACAGGTATGTACATAAGTCCATTTTCTGAAAAATGCCCCGGCATGTTTATTAATACTCAGAAAGTTCATGTCAGCCTTCAAAATGTCATATCTTTGATGCCACAACTTTCTTACAGGGCAGAATCTTAAATCTCCCCAACTCTTTTCTGGAAAAGTTTTGTTAAAATCCCCTTTTAATACAAAACATTTTTATGGGGCCCAGTCCTGGTTTACAACTATTGATTTTCTCACAGAACAAACCTCTGTGTTCTCTGTTCTCTGGTAGCCTACACACACTGACACCACCTTTCTGTCTTAGGAGAAGGACAAGCCTCATGAGGGATCCAGGCCTATTAAGGCATTGTTTGTGTCTGATGGGAAGATCCTCAGTACAGGCTTCAGTCGTATGAGCGAGAGGCAGGTGGCACTCTGGGACCCGGTATGTGTCAAGTTTTATACATAATAACATATACATGTAATAGCTCTTCACTATCATCTGCTTGAATAACATGGAACTACAATTTTAGTGTTTAATTTAAGTTTTGTTTTACTAATGTGCCAAATAAGTTACATTAATCACAGCAGTCTGGAGTCATTTTAGATTTAATTTTATACTTTGGCTATTCAAAAAAAGCAGATACACAAACTCATATTGGAAGAATTGTGAATATGTGTGCAAATCTTTGAATATATATATATATATTTTAAAGCTTTTTTTTAAAAACTCAAATCTTTGCTTCTGGGGGCCCCTGGCGTAAACTATTTTGAGATGGGGGCCAAATACATATCATTTTGGTGGATCCTTGACATAAAAAGTTTGAGGAACCACTGATATAGCAACATGCGTTTTTCAGAAAACTGTTCGACATTTGTAGAATCGGCATGACACATTTAATTTCACATTATTATATATAGACATGTACATTTTTTCATTCTTTTTTTAATTCTAAAGATTTTCCTTTGCCTGAATGTGTGTTTCAACAGAGCAGCTTTGGAGAACCACTCACCTTGCAGGAACTGGATACCAGTAGTGGTGTCCTCCTCCCATTCTTTGACCCAGATACTGGCATTGTCTACCTCTGTGGCAAGGTTGGACTTTTAGAGATCTCTCTCTTGCTCTCTCTTCCTCTCTCTCTGGGCATCTCACCCTGCTCTTTCCCTCTGACCCATACACACACACGCACGCACGCACGTCTTCAATTGATCATGTCCCCAGTTAGACATGTCCCCATTTAGACATGCGGTCACCAATAAACAGGTTTGAAGTAAACGTTTCTCCCAAAATTAGGCCTATGTGGCCAGGAACACAGATGCATGCATATGTGCAGTGCATGCACACGTGCATGCACACACACACACACACACACACACACACACACACACACACACACACACACACACACACACACACTAGAGTTCTCAAATTTTGCCCGAACCCGACCATGGGAAGAAAAAAAAACATTATGGTAATTGTTCGGGCCGGGCCCTGTTCGGGCTGGCCCAGTTAGGACCCAGTTAGGGCCCAGTTAGGGCCGGCCTTAATTTTCATAACTCTAACGTACACGCATGCATGCACGCACAGTCGCACACACACACACACACACACACACACACACACACACACACACACACACACACACACACACACACACACACACACACACACACACACACACACACACGCGTGCACGCACGCACACACACTTAAAACATGTAGTTTCTTTATCCTTTACATAGGGGGATAGCAGTATCCGTTACTTTGAGGTGACAGATGAGGCTCCATATGTCCACTACCTCTCCATGTACGGCAGCAAGGAGAGCCAGAAGGGGATTGGATACATGCCCAAGAGGGGACTGGAAGTCAACAAATGTGAAATTGCAAGGTAAAATATTTACAGTTGCAAATTGATGAATTAACACGGCAGATTTTACTGTGGTGCCAAAATGTGGACATAATATTTTGTATTTTTTATATCCAGATTCTACAAGCTCCATGAGAGGAAATGTGAACCCATTGTCATGACCGTGCCCCGCAAGGTAACTAAGATCTTCTGATCTCAGTACAGTTTCATATTGTGTTATTGTTAAAAATTGATGCGTACCAGAAAATATCTTTGCCCTCACAACTCTGGTTCGCCTGTTCAGTCGGATCTGTTCCAGGAAGATCTCTACCCAGACACCATTGGTCCAGAGCCATCCGCCGAAGCTGACGAGTGGTTCGGTGGCAAGGATGCCCAGCCTATTCTGATCTCATTGAAAGATGGGTTTGCAACAACCACAAAAGCCAAGCAGTTCAAAGTTCACAAAAGTCTCCTGAAGACCACAACGGCTTCCATGGGAAATCAACAAGACAGCTGCGGGGTGAGGAAGTTCAATTTAGCCATCCTTATATAAATTATGCAAGTCTCTGTGTGAGTGTGTGAGTATGTGTGTATCCGTCGGATCAATTTGAAACTTCAAACCGAGGGAGTGCAGTACCCAGCGTGAAGTCGGTTTGGATCGGCGGTTGTCCAGAACCACCAATCTGACCCGATATGCCCATATAAACACAGACGGGTATAATAGGTACTCTGACAACGGGTACAACGGGTATTACAAAACCGGGTAGGACATGCATTCACAACTTGCATTGTTCCCGACTTGCATCATTCCCGAGTAGGCACAGGTCTACAGTATATATAAATCCTTAAATCCCCATACATGGAGATCCCTGATGTTGTCAATAGGACATCATAGTACTGACAACTGGCCTCCAGGTACTGCATGCGCTAAGTACTCTGACGACAGGTACAATGTGTATTGCATAACCGAAGGGGCATTGTACTAGTTCTATTGAAAACACTGTCTCTGTTCTCTGATCAGGGTCTCCTGAAAACAAGTGTTAGACTTTTTCAAAACCGTTTAAACTTGTTCCACCTTGGCAAGTGAAAGACACAGTTAATTAGCCTTTACTCTCTGTCTTTGTTAGTATGACTAAGTCTCTCTCTCTCTCTCTCTCTCTCTGTCTGTTTCTTAGGAGGTCCAATCTTTGCGGAATGAGGTGAAGCAGCTCAAAGAAGCAGTAGCAGACTTGACCAAGCGTATGAGCGAGATGGAGAGCAAGCAGTAGAGGAGAGAAGGAAAGAGGTCTAGCTAGAAACAAACAAACAAATATGAGTGTACAGTGGAATGAAATGATGTGTAGAACAGAAAGAAAAGTGTGACTTTCAGTTTTCTGATAGCACAAGAGACAAAAGGGAGAGAAAAGAGATTTAATTAAATTTCAGGTGCCACTGCCAAATATACATTTTTGGTTTTGTTTTGCTTGAAGCTTGAATTCAAAAATTAAAAAAGAAGAAAAAAATGTTTTAATATATGCTTTTTCATACTTTCAAATAAAGTCTTCATTATTTTCAAAGAAATTGAGTCATGTCACTTTACCTATCCTACTGATTTTGGTTGACCCCATGCCTTTCCTCTAGCACCACCCTTAGGCCACAATTTCCAATCGCGCACTATACAATCTCAAAATCCAAGCACACCTGCTGATCATGGTGGATGAACCCAAACCACTTGAGGGATCCTATCATAGATACACATAAATGCCTCATGTTAACACAGCTGTCAGCCGTGTTCATTGGAGTTATGCGTTAACATGGCAGCCGTGCATCCTAATGCATGTATGCCCCATGTATGTCTAATGAACGAGTCCAGAAGGTCTCGCAATGAAAATAATCAGTGTTTCCCCTACCATTGCCTTGGGGGCAAGGAACCCCCCACCCCAAAAGTCAAGAAAGATGAGAACATTTTATTTTAGCACCAAATCACAACTCTCTCTAATTAAAGGAAACAAAATATGTTGATTTATATTATTTATCAAATGTATGTGATTTCAGACCACTGAATTAGTGTCAATTTAATTTGGGAATCCATTTGATTCTTCCCAAGACTGTCAAAAACTAAGTAGTAGTAGTATCTGAAACTATTCCTGAAATAACTATTCAGTATACGGCACAGAAGTGTTATGGGAACAATATACTTTGGTAGCATAGTTTGTAGAATTGTAGAATGGTCAAAATTGTATGTCACAAAGCAGGATAAGAAAGTTAGCTAGATAATTGGGAAAAATATTATGTATCCTGGCAATACTCACTCTCCAATCTGCATCTGCATTTAATTGTATTTTTCTTAGCTAACTGCCAGTGTGCATGTCACTGACAAATTCGTTAAAAATCCCCTGAAAAAATATAGTTTCAATTATTACACGCATATTATATATATTATTACTCTACACTGAGGTCTTGTCTCTACAAGGAAACAAGAGGGATTAAGATAATCTGAAACTTACTTAGGCTATTGTTGATGATCTATACATGTAAAAAAAGAAAGAAAATCTGTCGCTTTGCATTCTTGCTTCAGCTGCTAGTGAAGTGTTATGTAAATGATTCTAGGTCTAGAGTGGGTATATTTACGGAAATTAATTTTACCGAAATTGTCAATGGTACCTTTGGACCGTCTTCACCTTTGGACCATGCTACCTTTGGACAGTGCAAGTGGGAAAGTGGCTTAATATGCAGATTGCAGGATGATCCCTACAGATTTTGGTGACCCCATGGCTTTCCCCCTAAATCATATATTTAAAATGTTCGTTTTTATACCACGGGTGAGAGCATGGGTCTCTAAGAATGGCATGGCAGGAATGGCATGCCGGTCTGTTCAAAACACTTTGGTCCAATTGTGTGTAAGGAGCTGAACAGAATCTTTGGGCTGCTATTGGTCCTTTTTGACTCTTAGGCATGTTAGTAATAATAGTAATAATAACTTTTTTTATACAGCATTGAGTCACAATGTGCTGCACAAACATAGGACAGAATGCACAAGTAAGAATTTAATAAACAGAAACACATAAAACGTTTATTTTGTATTACATTTTAAGTATTTATTGATCGTTGCACAACACTGAACATTACAAAATACAATGACGCTGATGAATAACTACAAATACTATTGTTTGTTTTGACCTATATGATGTTTTGAAAGTTTTTTTTTTTACACATGTTCCCTGAGGCCAACTTAGGTGCCTTTTTAAAATATTGTTTTTACAGCATTTTTGATACATTTCATAGTGAAAAGGAAAAACTACAAAAATAGAAGAGAAAGAGGGAATGGGATAATATGACACAACCTGAATGATACATACAGTATATGAACAAGCTAACCTCAAGCAGTCTCTTGCTTGAACAAACTTGAACTGTTGTAGGCTGTAGGTTATGAACTTAAATATCTTGCCATATATATACGATAAATGTATTTTGGACACAAAATTGGAAAACCACACAATCAGCTCCCTACTTCCATTTGGCTTACAAACCCAACACCTAACAGTAAAACGAATGAAATTGAGCCTGTCATTAACCACTTAATAATAACCCCATATGGTTGACCGATATGGAGTCCCTCAGGGCTCTATACTAGTGTATTTTCTGTTTTCTGTTATTGTGGGGAAAGCTTTCGCTGAAAATAGCCAATCGACAAGCTCACAAACGAGTCACAACGCATTTTCTCACATTTGCTATTTTCTACGAAAGCTTTCCCCACAATATGGATAGTGGGGTTTAAGTCGTTAATATTCCATATTTACAGTCACCCTTTCCCCCTCTGTTTCTATATCGTCAACAAAGCCCCCTGCCTTACATCCTACAGCCCCCCCCCCCCCCCCCCATCCAATCAATCCACATGTCCCTTAAAACCACCTTTGCATGAATATTACACATAGTTTTTGGCTGGGGCAGAAGCGCTACTGTTGCTGTAGTATTTGGCGGTTCCCCCTGAGCTACCAGATTTGGGCCTGCTGAAGCAGCAGAGAAGGCCCCCAGCCAGAATTAGCAGAGCTCCACCAGCCCAGCCTATAAAGATGCAGGCTCCCAGTTCCCTCTTCTGGGAGGCCACCATTAATGGATTGTTGAAGTTACGGATGATGTTGTGGGCGTTCCAGCTGACGGGGATGATGAGCAGGAGGCCGCCCAGTATCATGCCTATCCCCGCTACCAGGCTGATCTTGGCCTTGGCGTCTTCGTTTTCCACACATGTGGTGAAATCGGCACCGGCAAAGAGAATGAGGAGCGTGAGGCCAGTGATCATTAAGCTGATGATGATCATGGCCCGAGCAGCCTGTATGTCAGATGGGAGCACCAGCAGGGAGTCATAGGACTTGCACTGCTGTTGGCCAGTACTCTGACTCACACAGTTCATCCACAGGCCCTCTTGAGTGCTCTGTGGAGTAAGAGAGAATAACAGAGGAAGAGAGAGATTTTACTTAATCTTAGGATATTTCGGCTTGGAATTCTGATGTTTTCATGTTTCTTATAGTGACGGTTATGATGGTACATTGACCATATTCATGTGCACCCCCGAGTATGACATGAGAACACAATGGCCAATGTGTGCATAATGGTCAATTGTCCTGTTTTGATTACCTGTGCAGTGACAATGTTGGATCCTACAAATGAGGAGACTTTCCATCTTGGAACCGCACAGCATACAATGCCCCCAACGAGACCAATGACCCCAAGGGCCACACAGACGATTTGTACACCAGCAGCTCCCATTCTAGGAAGAACAGAGAGAAAAGAAAAGGTTAGGGACACCAGATAATGAATAATGACTTATAATAAATTCACATTAATTCAAGACTAAAGCTATGGTCTATATTGAAATCATGGTTATTTTTCTGTTACAGTACGTCCTACTCGGGGTGTGTGAAACCCCACCTGTTTTTTCCTGCTGTTATAGAATACATTTTGTTTTTGTAATAGGACAAGTGACAGTAACTATATATATATATATATATATATATATATATATATATATATATATATATATATATATATATATATATATATATATATATATATATATATATATACTGTATTAAAAAGCAGTTATGTTTGAGTTATAACTGTGGATTTCATACATTTGTATCTCATTTGTATCTCTTCATTCTTCTCATTTTAACATATCATTAAGCAACTGAGTATGAAGGCACACAGTGTATGTGTAATATTGTAACTGTGTCACACACGGTTTTTTAACTGAACAAAACAACTAACCCTAACCCCACACACACACACGTCCAGACAGGCCTCTACAGAATAGTACACTGTAGCTCTGTGCTATGATTAAAAACAGGGTCTGAGAAACAGCCACAGGGCTTTCCTCAGGTCCTGACAGGCCCTGTGCCACCCCATTCTGCTGCTCTCTGCTCTGTGCAACACAGCCACGCCTACATGGAAACATGTAGGAGGAGGGGGAGCGGGGGCAGGGGGGGGGGGGGGGGGGGGGGGGTCCATGCTTCAGCATTTGATATCCCTCCTCTGGTCATTCATTTATATGGCCGGGGGGATTATCCCTGCTTCTGGTCAGACTGAGTTAAATACATGCATTTCCTTTTTGGCAAATGTAAACTGTCTGATATTTTATTTATGACAATATCACAATCCCCATTAAAACTGTTTTGTATCTATGTTAAGCACATTAATCTCTGCATAACAATTTAGGAGATTTCTCTAAAATATATATATATTTTTTTTGAAAAGAATAGCAGATCTACAAGCTCACATTCACAACGTATTGGAATGTGAAGAAAATACCCCTGCATACAGATTATCAGAATAGTGCAGGCCTCACCCATCTCAAAACCTTAACATAACTGATCTCATCTCATCTTATCTGTGTATGTACACCTACAGAAAATAGTTGCATGAGCATTTATTTTAAAAAGGCTATGTTTCATTCTTCTGCTGAGAAACCATTCTGTCCTGTGTAAAGGTTTTTGTTTTTTTTATCTGTATTAAAATAAAAAAAATCTTTGAATTAAAAAAAAGTCTTATTACAAAGTGTCACTGAATATCAAATAAATACATTTCTGAGAATTTACATTGAGGACCAGACAATTAGTGGGATTTACATTAAATACAATATAAAAACACGCCTATACCTGAAGAAACCGTTCAGGTGAAGTGCATTGTGTGCATCCATGTAGTTCTTAACAGCTTTGTTTTTGTCCTTTTTTTGTCCCTATTTTTGGGACATCTGCCCTAATGAATTTGATTTTGGGGCATTTATTGGTGGGCTCCCTTTTCTTGTTTGTTCAATAATATTAAACATTGAAAACCACACACCCTGACTGGATTACACAGAAAGGGAGGAAGAACATTCAAACTATTCCCCTAAACTTCTGAAATTTCAAACAATTACAGAATATTGCATCTTTTTCAAACCCGCCAAAGGTTTTAGTATGTTAAATTAAATCAAATTGAAATATAAAAGAATGCATACCTTTTATGTTGTGTCCTCTTGTCTTGATTTGACAGCAGAAAAAAAACAAGTCTATTCTCTTGTTGTGTTAGATGTTTGTTCTGAGTCTGTGTAATATGATGGGGGTATTTGTAGAGGAATGTGGGGTGTAGGGTGGGGTTGGAGGCAGGGAGGTGGGAGGTACCTCAAGACCAGCATGGACTTGTCTGATATCTATCTTTCCCTCTCTTTTTCCAACCCTGAATCAGGTCTCCATTCAATTGAAGACACGAGGAGGTACTCCTCACACAGTTTTGTGTATGCAAAAGTGTTTTGAAGTATGAGCTTACTTTAGCATGTTCTCTAAATTATTTGGTCCATGATGCCACATGCCCTGTAGAAATCTATCTTGATTTATCACCATTACATTAATGTGTAATTCTGGCTAGAACCCTCCAAGCTAAGGTAAAACCTCCCCAAAAAGCAAAAATAGTTGTGATAACAATGACAATGGTGAGTCACTTGGATTTCTTGGATTTAAATGCTGAACAAATAAGTCATGCCCAGTATTCCACATCTGCATACCATGGCCTCTCCTCTCTGTCGAAACCATGGATGACGTACAGTATGTCAGTAGACGAATTTAGGAGACCGAGACTGAGTGGGCTGAACATTTACGTAATAATGATCTGAGTGTCATGGATTTGTGGATCATAGGATGGAAAGAAAGAGGGATAGGAAAATGATTGTTGTGAAACACAAAGCTGTTACAGATACAGTAGTAGCCTACATAGTACAGTACACACAGATACACACGCACACACAAAAAGTAGTTGAACAAACAACTGTGTGTGTGTGTGTGTGGGGGGGGGGCACGCAGACATACACGCGCGCACGCATACGCGCGCACACACAGACAGACACCCACCCACACCCGGGGCAATTCTAGGATCAGGACACACACACACACACACGCACGCACGCACGCACACACACACGCACGCACGCACGCACGCACGCACGCACGCACGCACGCACGCACGCACGCACGCACGCACGCACGCACGCACGCACGCACGCACACACACACACACACACACACACACACACACCCCCCAGAGGATCAGGATCAGACCCTTACTAGAATCAGACCCTTAGGCGGGCTCAGCCCCTAATGAGAATGTAACATGCATATACAGTGCCTTGCAAAAGTGCTCAAGCCCCCTGATAAATCACTTACTTCACTGGATAACAATTCATACATGAATAGGCAACACTTTTCTATATGTTTTAATTTACAACAATAATATGCTACTTTTAATGAATTACTAAGTCATGTGAGTTTTTACTCCACAAAATAGACAGACACTAAGATTTGTGCGGATATTGTCAGGGTTCCCACACATTTATACCAGTACAATGAACTTTCAAAAACGTTTTCACAACATTTTACCTAATTTCTATTAGGCTACTTTTGGAGAGCATATTTTGCATCCTTTCTACAATGTCCTGAGCTGTTGGGTGCCCTATGAACTTACACTCCCCCCAGTCCCAAATCTGGAAGTGCTCTCTCTTGAGCTCTTGAGCTTTTGGCTTTCGAAAGCCATACAATATTAATCACACACTTTCTAGGCATGTTTGCAGAAAAGCAAACTTCTTAAGTTTTTAAACTTTAACATCCCTGACTCAAAGTGCATACTGTTACACCAATGTGTATCACGTGATTGATTTATATTGCATCCAATTCAATTCAATTCAATTCAATTCAATTCAATTCAATTCAATTCAATTCAATTCAATTCAATTCAATTCAATTCAATTCAATTCAATTCAATTCAATTCAATTCAATTCAATTCAATTTTATTAAAGTGTCAAATCAAGTTGTCTCAAGACACTTTACATGTAGAGCAGAGACCCGACAGTCCCACCCTGAGCATGCGGCCCGCGCCGTCACTCCAAAAAAGGCCAAAACAAAACAAAACAAAACAAGTTTTTTTCTTTTTTTTAAATCAAATCACAAAGAAAAAGTAAGTAATCTAAACATATCCGAAATGGTGAACTATTGCCTTCAGCTGTTCCAAACATGCAACTTTCCATGAACCATTTTAATTACAACAGTCCACCAGTAGAGCACGCTCTCGTTTATTTTAATAGAAGCCTTATTAATTATAATTCTAGTGTTCATTTTTGTATATTTTTAAGCCAAGGTTACAGCAATACTCTGAAAGGCATACTCAGGAATGTGAAGTTTTGTTTAGCAGTACAGCTGTAGTAAGTTGATAGAAGCATTACTAAATGCTAAATAAAAAAAAGTTACAACGAACAATAATTGTTAATATCCCTTATTTATCACATATGTGACTATTATGGGCTTTTTGAGTAATGGGGTACTACTGGCGAGAGTGCCGATAAACAATGCGGCCCCCCAGAGTGAGTGTGGGAATTTAGTGGCCCTCACCATCTACAAAGTTGCCCACCCCTGCCCTAGGCTCTAGGGTGGGGGCCTTCTGCCTCGACCGTGTCGGGGGGAAAGAAGAGAGAGAGGGAGAGACAGAGGAGAGACAGAGAGAGATACAAGTAGTAACAATAACAAACAGCCCATCCCAACAGCTCAATGACTCCAACGTGCGAGGGTGTCACGTGGCAAAAATAACTAATTGACAACGCATCATGGTCCTATGATTGCGGTGGGTGCAATGTTTTGTTTTTTGTCATATGATGTCCGTCATAGTATGGAGTATAAATTTGGCTACACTCACATGTGACATGTCACGCAGCCTGTGCAGCGCAGCACTATATTTTATTAGTAATAAAAGATATGCATTTTGTATCATGTAATGCATGTTTTGGTATGTGTTTTATTAATTTCATCAATAGTCAGAAATAACTAATCAAACCTTTGCCAAAACATTATGTTAATTCCAAACCCTTTCCAGGACTGGAAAACATTTTAATTTTTTTCCCAATGGAATTGTGTTGGAGGGACTGCAAGCATGTTTTCTGGGACTGCCCTAAATTGGAAAGTTACTGGAAGGGAATACGCATGGAAATCCGGGCCATCCTTTATATAGATTTACCATTAGACCCAAAAGTATATATTATTCGAGTGGTTCCAGAGGGGGGGGAGAGAGAGAGAGAGAGAGAGAGAGAGAGAGAGAGAGAGAGAGAGAGAGAGAGAGAGAGAGAGAGAGAGAGAGACCCACCCACCCCAGGGGCAATTCTAGGATCAGACCTTTAGGGGGTCTCTGCCCCTACTGAGAATGTGTCATGCATTGCATACAGTGCCTTGCAGAAGTGTCCAACCCCCCCTGATGAAGCAATAAAGGCAGAAAAGCCAGAAAAATACTTTTGAAAAAATTAAATTGGAAAGCAGTTATGTTTGAATTCAGTCAAAGTTATTTAAAACTGTGGATTTCAGGCATTTATATTTCTTCTTTCTTATGATTTTAATGGATCAATAAACATTTGAGTTTTAAGGCAGTGTATGCGTAGTCTTGTAACTGTGTCACACAATAGTTTTTAATTGAACAGACAACTAACACCCCCACACACAAAGACACAAACACAAACACAAACACACACACACACGCACGTGCACACACACACACACACACACACACACACACACACACACACACACACACACACACACACACACACACACACACACACACACACACACACACACACACACACACACACACACACACACACACACACGTCCAGCCTCACAGAGGAGTACAAGAGCACCAAAGTCAGGCTGGAGATGATGCTGACAGAATCCCAAGACCCCTGTGTAGCTAAAACTGCTCCCACCCTTGCAAGCAAGCGGGAGGAAGTGGACTCCAGCTCCAGCTACACACCAGGCAAAGTCCTACGACTCGAGCCACATACAATGTCCTACCATCACCACAGAACCTCAGCCAATGTTACGGAGAAGACCCTACATGCCCCCTCTGTCCATCTCCAGCAAACTTGAAGCACATTCTAGTCGGCTGCAAGACAAGCTACACAAGGCCGCTACACCTGGCGGCACAGTCAGGTATCTGGCAGCCTCACTGGAGAGTAGATGGAGGGTATAGTCAACGCCCTGCTTCCACTGTCCTCTCATCCTGCACCTTAAGTTATATAACTATTATGATCTGCCTACCTCTGTCTACTTTCTCATCTACTCATCTACATCTTTTATATTTAATTTTATATCATTCATTTGACTGCATAATACATTTAATGTCCAATATTTCAACAAATGCTACAAATTGAAGAAGTTGAAGGGTCAATTTAATTCTGATAAAATCATTTATATTATACATTATTTCCCACCATTTTCCAAAGCATATATTTTTTTCACGTTTTGGGGAAAAAAACAGCCAATTTAATGTTCAGTTTAAACAGAGTGGGCAATGCATTCAGGTGCCTCAAAACAGGGTTTGTTCCAATGCCGGCAATATTACTGTCTGTAATATACCACAAAACTATCAGTTTTATCATTTTAAAGCTTATCCCCACAATATATTGTTTTAGTCACAGTAAAACGCAACCAGTGTGCAAATTTGACCCAGGTTTATGAACATTCAACAATTTTATGTGCAAATCAACTTTGTTTTAAAACTACTACTACTACTACTTTGTTTTTTTTTACTGGCAGCCTACGAACCTTAAAACTTAAAAGTGTATTTCGCCAACTACTGTCATACATGATACATCATAAACCAAGCCCCCAGAACCGCGGTAGAACGGTGAAGCTGCGTCACCTGGTGGTCAAATATGAAATTGCAATACTTCAACATTAAAAACGCTACTGCGCATGCCTCTATCGTCTGAAACGCTAGTGCGCCTGCTAATATTGGAGCCAATTCTGAGAAGGTTTTGAATAAATTCCATAAATTCCAGGAAGTAGAGGTACTTCCGGGTGCTTCACGAGGGGTGCTTCATGCGCTTGTGAGCAACTTTCATTGAAATGAATTGGTGGGGCCGTGGGGGCGGGCCCAGTCCACTCTCTAGATATATTATAACTCTATGTATTAAAAAACCCATAGATGATTAAACCTGTTTCATTGTGCAATTCCAACTTTGAACACTAGATGTCACTCTTTGGGGATCTCTTCCCGTGACGTCTAAGTTGCCAGTGCTGTGTTGACATGTCCGCTTATTTTAAGCGACGTTGTGCTTATTTTTCTCTAAAGTTGCTTGTAAATATTCGTAGTTGCGGGTTACGTTTTTTTGGGCTTGTTTCTAGTGTTGTTTAAACCAGTGTTTCTCAAAAATGTTCAAGTCAAGGACCCCCAAATTAATGTTAATTTGTCTGCGGACCCCCATCTGAAAATATTTTATGCCAGGGAGTGGGATAGATTTGTATTGTTAAAATGCATGCAAGTATTTTTGGGGGGAAATAGCAGATCTACAAGCTCACGTGCACGCATTGTGAGCTTGTAGATCAGTTATTTATTTGTTAAATGGCTTCTTTTGGGCTTCTTTTCATAGACCTGGTTGCTTGTTTCTCTCGCAAAATCTGGCGTGCCATTGATGCTATGCATTGATGTCATCGTGAACGACCGGAGGCGGAGCAGCACTACTGTAAAGACCGACGCAGTGCGTATCCAATCCGGTGCCAGAGTTGGGGTTTTAAAATTGTACAGTGAGCCAATCAGGACGTAGTGAATCTAAAGAACTGGCCGTGAGTCAACCTCTTTTCAAGAGTGTGAAAAACACAGCCCTTGCCCCTTTTAAAGTTCCGTTCCGTGCTGCTGGGGGAAGATAAGGGGCCTGACCTACGGAGGGAAACGGATTACATTGAAATTAGAAACAAAAACCCAAAACACCCTCAGCATCGTTAATATACACCGGGAAGCATCGTTGTTCAGTCGAAGGACAAGGTCTGGTGCTGTTAAATGTGGCTATATATATTTTTCTAATAACGCTGGCTAACTTGCTATGCTAGTTTAGCCTGGTGTTGCTAACCCAGTTGCTAGTTAGCTTAGCTTCCACTGTCAGCTCATTGATTGCTCCAGTCAGCTAACATAGCTCTACTGTGAGATGTAACTCACTAAGCTATACGGTATGCTGTGAATAACCGACTGTGTCCGTCTTTGTTATGCTTCTGTTCTTACAATCGAAGGTGCTGCATGACATAAAGGTGCTGACTGACTGAGAACGTCAAAAAAATAAAGAAAATGGCGGAGCCGGACAAATTAAACATCGACTCCATAATTCAGCGTCTCTTGGAAGGTGAGAAGGACTCGTGTTTTAAACGCTCCCTGTTCAAAGCTATGTCAATAATCTATCTGCCGATCTTCATGGTGGTTTGGTGTGTGTTTCCTATTTCCTGGAGCATTTGGTAAGTCAACGCTAGTCAGCTGAGTTGCATAGTGCTAGCTAGTGGTGGAAAAAGTACTCACATTTTTTACTTAAGTAAAAGTTTAAATAACTACAATGTAGACATGCTTTGTTAAGTAATGGTTTGGTATTCACAATTTACTTACGTACAAAAGTAATGGCATCAACATGCACTTAAAGTACCAAAAGTAAAAGTACTCAGGAAGGTTCCATTTCACATGTTTTCCAAATGTATATACACATTTGAAAATAGCTGAAGTGGTTAGTGTATGTTTTGTAATAATCAAAATCTACAAAGTAACTAGTAATTAAAGTTTTAAATAATTGTAGTTGAGTATAAGTATAATATTTGCCTCTGAGATGTAGTGGAGTAGAAGTAAAAGTATTAAATTGAAAATACTCCAGTAAAGTAAAAAAAAAATCAAAATGTTTTTTAAGTACAGTACTTGAGTAAATGTAATTAGTTACTTTCCACCATTGGTGCTAGCCAAGCTCACTCACTTTGGACGAGCGTTATCGTTAGTTCTTGGGATGTGGACAAAAATGGCTCAAGTTTGTGATACTACTTTTGGGGAATCCATTTCGCTGTTCGATAGATCTTAATTGAGGCTATGCATTTGTTTGAGATGCTGAGAAATGTGCACAGAGTACACGCAGTGAAGTAGCATGTGTTGGCCTTACACCCCCTTGTTGTAGATGGAATACTAGTTTAACTCTACTTCACTCCCAGCCTGCTGCTTTGTAAGCATGGCCTGTAATGATACAGAACAGTTGAAATTATGCAATCCATTTTTTACACTCATGCTTGATCATCTCAACCAATACAAAGGGCTTGTTTGATATCAGAACTATGTAGCAGCATGGGTTTAAGTTAATGTTGGTTCAGTGTCTGTTTTTAGTATATATATATATATATATATATATATATATATATATATATATATATATATATATATATATATATATATAAAAAACATAAAATAATACACTGTTTTCTACAGCCATAGCTCTCCAATTCTAAAGTGCGTTATATACCCCATTTGTGGCCCTTTATGACAAATGTGAATAGTTACATGGGCATTATACAATTTATCATTGTAGCAAGTAAGTAGCCTTGAGATCCAATGATTCCCAAGCCATGAGGTTAATGGGGAAAGGATGGTTTATCTGGCTGACTGTTTGGTTTTGTTGACTGAAGAATTTGTATTACCTATTCCTCCACTCTAGATTTATGAAGCAAAACAGTCATATTTTAGTTAACATGCTGTGTTACTTCTATGTGTTACTAGTGGGAAAAGCAGATTACTTAAGTAAGCATCAGTGTAATTTACAAATTGCAAAACACATTTATGTTAATCATTCAGAGGCAAAAATGTGCAAGAATGCCTTTTTATGAATCATAATTTAGATTGACATTGAAAGATGTTGAGCAGGATTAGCTTTAACATTCCCAATCAGATAATTCTTAATAAGTATAATGTCAAATGTCTCTGTATATGAGCAGCACAGCGGGCAGTTTAGACTATTCATCATGGTTGTACTTAGCGTCTCAAAATACTGGTCTTTTCAAACTTAAGGTCCACATGATGGTGGTTATATAATAGGGAGGGAGCCCTTAGGTTATCACAGAAGCATAAATGTCCTCTTGACTCAATGGTATAGTTCATATAAAGATCACAGGAACAAGGTTGTGAACTCCAAACACTGTAGACTTGGTTTATTATCCTGTCCTTGCAGGGCAGGTGCATAGAACACTGGCACTGCATCCATTCTCGTCTATGACTGGTTACCATAGGAATGAATGTATGTTTACCTGTGATTCATAAGAACATTACTGACTCGGATGGACTTTGTCTCTTTGGCAATTATGTTTTATATTTATTACATCTGTATTGCCTGCGGTCATTCACATGGAAAGTTAGGTACGGTTGCTTGTGCGTTCCTTTTTAAATGTGTGTGTGGCAGGGTATCTTAAATTTGGCTAATACCTTGTATTTGTTTACATTCCTAAATATAGACCGTATTAGTTCAAGTTGTGCTGGTGTAAGTGATTTTGATTATTCACAAATGTGTGTGCAGCTTGAACCTCCTGGGAGTTTGACTTTGACTGTGGGCCCCAGCAGCTGCAGGACTGTGTTTTGTACACAGATTTACTTGGGCCGTGATAAGGTTGTCTGCCAAACTCAGGAGAAAACAAACGGGCTCGATAATGGCAGTATTTATATCCTATTATGTAACCTAGCTGACTTTTTTTTTTTTTTTACCAGTTGCAGATTGTGGCTTCAGTGGTCGACATATCTCAATACAGATGTAATGTTCATATTTTATTATCAATTCAACCTGTCCACTTCTGAGCAAACATTTATTGAGAGAGGAATAACTGTCAACTACATATGTTATTTCAAAACACTTGAGTTCATTATCGCCTTCAGACTTTACAACAGCTCAGCAAACCCACCTGCCTGTGTTTGCAGATCAAAACCAATTAAATGTGTTTGGATAGTGAGAGGTTTCAATTGGATTAGCTACTAGGAGGTCTCTGTGAACCCTGGGGGTCAGTCTGTCTTGCCAGTAGTATGTCTGAGGAGCATGACATCACATAATCCTGCCCACCACGGCACCCAGCATGGGGCAGGGAGATAGGCACCAAACAAACTGTTGATTCTGCTGCTCCCTACTCCCCTCCAATGGCTTTGCTATTGTGCTGGCCCAACTTTTTCTTTTCTAGCCCGTGCTCAACACAGCGGAAAGCCTTTTGTCTGTGGCCCCCAGCCTCTCTCCCACACCCCAATCTAAGCTCACGGTTGCCCATCGGCTATGTGGCTAACTTTGGAATAAGCTCCGTGATGGCTTAGCTGGTCATAATCCAGGTTTAAAGTGACGAGCACCGCTACAGTATTTATACCTACTTTTCACTGTTACGAACAATGTTTGTAGTTTGTGCCTTGAGATAGAGGCTGCTTTGTGTTTTCTTCACACCCATTGGTGGTTTCTTCTTAACATTAACCCTTAACAAATGTATATAGATTCAATTCCAAGTTTTTACTTGCTCTTCTAATCATCCATTTTAGCATCCCACTTGGTTATGCTTGCTTGGCATTTTCAAGCTGTTAGCTTGTGGCTGTGTATTTCAGTGTTGAATAGTTAACAACTGTTCAATCAATCACACCCATATGTTTATTATAAAGCTTCGCTTGCAGCCAGCAAGGTAATAAATGTCACCGGAAAAATGTGATACTATTCCTTTGCCAACATACATGAAGTAATATGTGCACTTATGTAATCCCCCCCTACAGCTTCTGTTCTGTGCTGCTCATGCATCTTGTTGAACATGTAGGAAAGATATGATTGGTTCTGTAATGGTACAAACAACCACGGTTCCAAATTCCATCAATTCTTGCTCAAGCCACCTACATTCAGGGGCGTCATTTGGGGTCCCAGGGGATGGCAATTGCCACCCCCTAGAGTTTTTAAGCTCAAGTTAATTTATTTTTGTGTATATACTCCATTATTCTTTCCCCTAATTTAGGTTTTTGCAGATTATTCAGATTTTAGATCTTTGTTGTTCAATGAAAAACATCTACATGTGAAAGTGAAACGCATGTTGTAGACACGTTTTCTTGTGTGCAACCATACTTAATCACTTTCAACCTGGTGTCCCTATTTTGGGCTTACCGGCAGTGGTAAGTGTTGGAAAGCGTCTGTTGTTGAGAATCTGCTGTTGAATGGCCACCCTGCAGTGTAGTAGTTGGTTATCTTATCATTTCTTAAATGATTTAAGCATGCACATGTGTGTGTGTGTGTGTGTTGTTGTTAAAAACACCATCAAGGCATAGGCTAAAGCCAGTAGTAGCCATCTGTCTGTGTTGGCTCTCAGGTGCATTCAGCAACTTTGTTTCACACCTTCCGACCGACTGATCCCCCGACTTCATTCGACTGCCAGTCTGTAATAATCTGTAGTAGTGTATTTGGTGGGGAGACACTTTTTTAAAGGGGGAAAAATTGCAGATCTACAAGCTCACAATACTTGAGCTTGTATCAGCTATTATTTTGCCCTTTTGAAATGGAACTCAAGTGGTGCCTTTTTTTGCCACCCCCCATTTTTTTTCTTGAATGACGCATCTGCCTACATTGCACAGCTAGCCATCAAAATGTCCAATACAATACATCTAAAATCTAAATCTAATGTAGAACATTATTCGTCCTGTGTTTCTGATGCAAAAATAATCTGAAAGGATGCAGTAAACTCACAATTGATGCATCCAGGGGATGCATGCTACTTTTACCCTGATAACGGTACATTGTGATCAACAAATCCGTGCATCTGTGTGTAGTCTGTTGAGTGCGTAGCTGCGTGCAGTCACGTCAGTCTCGTTCATCTAAACAAGCTGAAACACATTCCACGTTCATAACATGCCCGCAAAACAGTGCCGCGTTGCCAACGATTCAAACTGAATTATTTGTATCCATCCGGAGTGAATGCACCTTAAAATGACTTGGTACGACACAAACTGCAAAGCATGTGGGATTTGGACAGGTGGACAGACGACTATAAACTATTGTAGAGTTAACCACTGAAACCCTATATACTTAGTTGACCAGTCCCCATGGCTCTATACTGTCTAGGTCGGCACCTTTTTTTCTGTACCTATCATTACGCGTTGCGAGCTCGTAGAGCCAATATTTTTACAATGTTTGCCCCAGAATAGGGAGACTGGGGTTCATGTGGCTAACTGACTTGACAATAGAAAACTAAACTATTCAAGAGTTTGACTTTGACAGGTGGAAAACAGAGTGACCCATTATTTTATAGGCCTGTCAAAAAAAATCGATTCATGATTAAATCGCGATTCTTAATGCCACGATTTTAAAAATCGATTCAAAATATTAAAATCGATTTATTTTTATTTTTATAAGTTAGTACCTTTTTCACTGGCAATTTGTCTGAAATCAATGTCAGAAAGACTGCCTGACATGATCTGGCTGCATTGAAGTGTCGAATCGAATCGAATATCAATTAATCGCAGAATCGCAATTTTAATCGAATCGGCACCCTAGGAATCGATTTTGAATCGAATCGTGAGGTAAGTGAATCGTGACACCCCTATTATTTTAGCTACATTATATGCATCACTTTCTATGCAAAAATAAACCAAAAAGTCAATACATTCAAATATAATTTTCTGAGCTCTTGACAGCCCTAGCCTACATTTCTTTTACATATAATTCTTTTTAGATTTGGGATTTTTTTTGTTTAATTTTCAGATTTTTGTTTTGTTTTCCAACAAGAAATTTCAACTGCACAATCATTTTTGTCAACAAAATGTTTTGGGTACCCACTTAATTTCCCTGGGACCCACTCGAGAGATCACCAGTGAGTCCAACGGCTCATTGAAAATGGTTCAACATCATTGCTTAAATTTGCCTTGTAAATGACAAAGTGTCATCACTCAAATGCTACTATTCGGCCCGGACCTCTGGCATAGCGGTCCGGGCACCTAGGCTTCAATGTAGCCTGACAGTGCGTTGCCGATTCTAATCCCGATCCCGACGGCGTTTGCTGTGTGTCACTCCCCATTTCCTGTCAACCCACTGTACTATCAATAAAGGCATACAAATATTTTATTTTATTGGAAGAAAAGAGAAACTTGTCATGAAAAATCATGCTACGTATGGAAATGCAGTGTTTTCCCCTATAATCTTTTAAGCCCTGGTGGTATGAAGTATGTAAGCTATTAAAGCTAACATTAACTAGCTAGTAGTAATCCCAACTAGAAAAGCGTGCTCCTTGGCACTGGAGCAACTCAGCCTTTTTTATATTTACATTGCATTATGCAAAGAACAGAACGACAACGTCTCGATTTAAGGTTGTATCTTCATCAGGTCATAAATAAATACAGGCTACAGGTGATTTTTAAACCGGTGAGAGGCAGGGGCATGCCATTCAATTAGCCAATGTCCAGAGGCCAACAGTAATGAGATGTGCACCTTACTACGTACATGGGAGAGATACACCCGGTAACAGCTTAACTATGGTAATGTTAAATTCATCGAAAACACACGTTCTTGGTTCCACGTTCTTGGTTCGGCTGACTGATATTGTTATTCTAATAAGTGAGGGGGGGCTTGTTTTTTTTATTTTCTTTATTTCATTTTCCCCAAAGAATATTACAAATAAATAATAATTTTCAATAAATAGTAATTGAAAAAACACGGCCCTTCACATTAGAAGGACCATCAGTCACAAGAACTAAAAACGGGTGTTTTCGATGAATCTAACATGGTTAAAATGGAGTTTGAAGTTACAATGGGTTTGTATAGGAAGGAGGCGTGACTGATTAAATTCATATCTAAATACTGAATCAAGCAACTTAAAAACTGACTGGGGAGCTCACAAAAGCCTGAGTAGATGATAAAATGACCCAAAACATGTTTAAAAGTGAAATAGCCCTTAATATTGGCAAAATAAAAGGCTATAATAAACAGGCTGGCACCAAAGTAAAATAAAGACATTTTGACAAATGTAATACTTTAGTGGCACTTAAATATGGTGGTGCTACAACTTTGCACTGCTGTGTATAAAGGAATTGCAACTGAATGAAGGAATGTGCATTTTCTTTTAGATAATGGCAATTATTGTGCATAATCGTCATTATCGTTTCCATGTTGAGAATGTTACATTTTCTAAAATGGTGGAAATAGCATATCTTCAAGCTCACAATGCGTGACAATGAGGCGTGTTGTGAGCTTGTAGATCGTCTATTTCCACTATTTCCACTGAAAGTATTAAATCATTAAATATGGCCCATTTTGTCCATAGTGCATTACATATTTTGATTATTGGTACTGGTCATTGTCAGTCTCTTTTGTATACTGAAGTATTTTTTTCCCTGTGAATTTGCGTTTATAAAGCCTAAAAGGCAAACAGAAATCTTATTTTGATTTATTTTCCAATGTGCAATCCCAAAAACTTGTTAATCACTATTATTTGTATGACTATTAATTGTCAAGTAAAATGTCATGATTGTGACGGCACTAATTGTGGAGACATTAATCGTTAACAATCTAATATATAATCATAGCATACCCCTACAATAGGTAGACTGTACGATTATTCAGAAATATGAGGGGGACGAATTCATTTCTTTTCAGTCAACTCAGTAAAGGGTTCCTTTTTCAGTTCCTTTTTAATGGAGGCAAAACAACTATCTCTGGAATATCAATGCCACTACAACACAAACACTTGAAAGGTTGTGTTTCATACACACCGGGTGATTGCCTTACATACTCTATATGGAATTATCAGCAGCTGTATTGCAGTCTACTTCTGTCATTGCCTGCTCTTGATAAAGTTCTCATTTCACTTTCCCACAATTATCTACTAGACAAAAACTAAATGGGCTGCTTGTCAAAATCCCTGCCAACATGCATGCATGGATGGTTTCCTTTTGATAGCTGAAACTGTGTGAAAAAACAGTGAGTTGACAAACCTGCTACATTCCACTGCTCTTATCTGGTAACAGCAATGGAGCTACTGACGTAACAGCAGCTGAGCTTAGTTTTGACTATTTTCTTAATTGGTTATACTGTAAGTCGTTTTTCATGGTCTTGTGAATTTTGTGTTTTTATTTTATTAAACTGTGATAATGCACCTCAGCTCATGGCATTTCAACTCTGCTTCTTTTGTAAAGATGCTCCTCTTTGATATTCAAATGCTTACTGGCTTCTTTCAAAGTTGTGCGCTGTGCTCCTTTTGCAGGCTCTTTGCTATAGTTGCATCAGCAAAACCAATCGAGTGGGGTTGGCGGGTGTGTGAGGTTCTCTTAGCCTGGGTTTGATCAGCTTCAGAAGCAGCCAGCCCTTGCACTCATTTCAAGCTAACCAAATCAGACTAGTTGCATCTGACTTTCTGAGATCACATCATCTAACTCGCACCTGCATGCACACTGCAAGTTCATCATGTCACTTTGTGGTTGAAAAGTGCTACACATCTACCCTTTTGTTTACTTCAGATTCTAAGTGTGTGTGACAGTGTTCGGACTGAGCATGGGTTTGTCACTTCTAATCACTACTCTGTATCTTTGTCCTGCTTCCAGTTAAGGGTTCTCGGCCAGGGAAGAATGTCCAGCTATCAGAGAATGAGATCCGTGGCCTTTGCCTCAAGTCTCGTGAAATCTTCCTCAGCCAGCCGATCCTGCTTGAACTAGAGGCTCCTCTTAAAATCTGTGGTGAGTTATAAAGAACTCGGGTCAATGACAATTGAAAATAACAAGAGCCACCAGTATGTGCTACATTTCACTGGCCAAGAGTTGAATCTGCAGCCTTCATTCCCATTGCCCTACCTGTCACCCAGACTGCATTCCTACTCTTGGTCTCAGAGTAAGAATGCCAGGAGTAGAATTAATGTGTAGTAGAATGTGTTACCCTTTACAAATCGGTGCAATAAACTTGAAATGAGAACCTAGCCAGAGAAGGTTTGCAACATACAGTATTCTCACTGTAATTGACTGATCTCTGTGTATGGTCTGGTAGCCTGTTTGCCCTATTTGTTGTCAAGACATGGTGTTCAAATTTTACTTTTCTGCTGCCCCCTACAGGTGATGTCCATGGTCAGTACTATGATCTCCTGCGATTGTTTGAATACGGAGGCTTCCCTCCAGAAAGCAATTACCTGTTCTTGGGTGACTATGTGGACAGGGGGAAGCAGTCCCTGGAGACAATCTGCCTGCTGCTTGCCTACAAAGTCAAATATCCAGAGAACTTCTTTCTGCTGCGTGGCAACCACGAATGCGCCTCTATAAACCGTATCTATGGCTTTTATGATGAGTGTAAGTGCAACAGAAACCCTTAGACCAACATGCTTTCCTGTTTATTGTGTCATGCCATAATTGTTGCGCCCAGTACTCATCTTCTCCCCACCTTTTTTATTAGGCAAGCGACGGTATAACATCAAGCTGTGGAAGACCTTCACAGACTGCTTCAATTGTTTACCTGTGGCTGCCATTGTAGATGAGAAGATCTTCTGCTGCCATGGAGGTAGGCCTGGACAGTGTACATATTTATGGATAAGACTTTTATTTACTTTTTACCACAAGTAGGGTCTTAGGTTGTTGTTGTTTTTTTGCCTTCACTATAGTTTTTGAACTCTGTAGCACTTTGAGATTTGGAAAAAATTAAAATGCGTTACAAATAAATTGTATTTTATTAGAACATTTTATGGTTCTAAAATTATATTCTCTGAATTAGTAAATTGATTGTGTCATGTCCACATCTTCCTTACAGGCCTCTCACCTGATCTCCAGTCTATGGAGCAGGTACGCAGGGTGATGCGCCCCACAGACGTGCCTGACCAGGGCTTGTTGTGTGACCTGCTGTGGGCTGACCCCGACAAAGATGTCCTGGGCTGGGGAGAGAATGACCGTGGGGTGTCCTTCACATTTGGGGCGGATGTGGTCGCCAAATTTTTGCACAAGCATGACATGGACCTTATATGTAGGGCACATCAGGTAAATGAAACCAGACAGTCTGAAAGCTGGGCTAGCTGCAATGTTGAAGCTTTATCTGTTGCTTTTGTGAGGAACCGGTAATACGATTCCATTGACAGTAATTGCATGGCGAAACAGGTTTCAAAATCACACTTGGCACATAATGAACATGAAGAAATCAAACAAAGCCAAGTCTGACGAGTCTGATTCTGTCTTACATTTGTGGAATGAGCAGCACAGCTGAGTATGGGTTGCGCCCATGAAAAATCTCTGCCAATGCAAACGGCTTATTCTGCTGCTGTTATTGTTTTGAGTTTCCTACCCCAGGTGCATGCAGGTACCCGCCCCGGGGGTCCAAGGGGTCCTGGGGGCTCGGTGTCACCCAATAGGATCCTACTCTAACAGACCTCCAGGCCATTAAGGGGCCGTTCTAATTTTATCCGAAGGACAGGCCTTCATTTTCCCATGCACCTGCTGGCCTGAGTCCTGTTTAATGGAGGTTTTCCCCCAGAGAGGGGAGAGTGCAACAGCTTAGGAACTCGTGGGCCCTTGTCTCCCCATAGTATCCTATGGGGAGACACGAAGACCCCATGTACCCCCAGGTCAATAGCAACAGCAGGATAAGCTGTTTGGCACTGGCAGAGATTTGTCACAATTGTCATGGGCGCAACCCACATACCCCGCTGCGCTACTCATCCCACAAATGCATGGTCGTTACAAATGGGGCACCATTTAAAAGGGAAATATACAGGCTTTCCAACGATGTACAAGTTATTGCCAAGAGGGATTGTTCCAACAGAAAAATAATCTATCAAACACACATTTGGGATGGCTGCAGAGGACTTGTATAGAGCCCTGAGGGACTAGGGACCCTAGCCGAACAATGTTCAGCGTTGGTTGTATGCTGCAGCCTTTAGTCTGTTTTCCTCCTCATTTCACATGTACTTTACTCGCACACCAATTTAATTTAAGCAACGTTTTGGTCAAATAGACCTGAGATGCTTGAAGGTGGTCTGTGCAGACGGTGTGCGGGTCATTTAATTGTATTCTCTGCGTTTGATCCCTGCCTACGCACGCGTCTGAGCCGATCAGGTGGGCATAAGACTTTGTTTCCTGTCCATGTAATTTCCATGTAATTTACTGCCATGCAATCTCTGTCCTGAAGGTGGTAGAAGATGGATATGAGTTCTTCGCCAAGAGGCAACTTGTTACGCTATTCTCGGCCCCCAACTACTGTGGAGAATTTGACAATGCCGGTGCCATGATGAGTGTGGATGAGACACTCATGTGCTCCTTCCAGGTGGGTAGACAGACCTCTCATGGCTTTCCAGCCTACTGTCTCTTTAAACCTTTGTTTTTGTTTTCAGCTGCCTAGGTTTCAAGCATTTCCTGCCTTATGAGTGATTCATCATAAGGCCTGTCAGGGTTCCTGAAGGGCCTAGAAAAAGTCTGAAAATACCTTTCATAGTTTTTTTTTCTTTTTTTCTCCCAGGCCTCAATGTTTTAAATACTGTCAGTCTCAAGAAGAAGTCATAAAAAGAAATGTTCTTTTAGAATCTACCTAGTCACCCTGACCTGGATTCTCATTTTTATTTTCTCTGGTAAAATTGGTCCCTTGAAGGGCAACATCGGTGACTTTTAACCTGAATCGTAGCAAAATGCTGCCAGCGCAGTCAGAACGTGAATTAATGTCCTCACAATTGAACCAAAATCTCCAATTTAAAGCATCTTTTAATTTAACTGGCTGAAACATGCAGTCACCCTAATATCCTTAGCTGTGTAAAAAAACAACACATCTCTGTCCTGTCTGCCAGATTCTCAAGCCAGCAGATAAGAAGTTGTATTCTTATGGTGGCGGAGGTGGAATGGGATCTGGGAGACCAGTCACCCCACCTCGAAATTCAGCCAAGGGCGCCAAGGCCAAGAAATAACAGCCGCTGCTGGATCCTATTCCCAGAACCAGCCAGCCCTGTCGCTTCAACAACACTCTTCCTCTACCTCCCTACTCGTTTCTCCCTCTTCACCAAACAAAGCGACAAAGCAAACAGTATCCAGGGTTCAGTTCTGCTTTTTTGTTTTTCTCTAAAAACTACTATTTTTACCCGTTTGTGTGTCTGATTGTGTGCGTGTATGTGTATCTGTGTGAACGAGAGAAAACGACAGTGATGGGAGTTTGTTGTATACAGTGTGTATGTTTTCTCCTGTACCCCCTGCTGTTACTCTGTCACTTTGTAGATTAAATGAGTCCTAAGCCCTCAGTGATGTAAATGCTCACCTGGGGGATGGGTGGGTGGGGAGGGAAAGGGGGAGGAAGAGAGAAAGGAGCCTTTACTGTTTATGTTAAGGTCCTGCACTGTTTAATGCTAAACACAAGCTTTTGTACATCCTGTTTGAGAGGTGTGTATGTGGGTGGGGTGGGTGGGAGAGGGAGGGTTTGGGGGGTCGGGGTGGAGTTGCACGGTGAGATGTTAAAACCTGATTTATACTTGGTTGCACGACGGTGTCGTGCATCGACCATAGCAGATCTGCAAGCTCGCAGTGCATCGCTCTGCAAAGTCTTGACCTTGCAGATCTGCTATTTTTGGTGCTTGTCACAGGCATGCAACTAAGTGTAAATCAGGCGTAACAAGCACATACTGTACCACACTGAGAGCCTAGGTGGATATGTGCAGATGGATTCTTAAACTAAACGGATTCACCTCAAGCTATAAACTTTTTTCCCCCTTTGAAAACCAAGAATTGAAAATACAATCATGGAAGTGGAATGGTTTTTCTTTTCTGAAATTTCTTTTTTTTTGTTTTTTGTAGATGCATAAAACAAAGGGTTTGAATTTTGCGTTTTTAGTCTTATCTGGAAGTCGAATAAAGAGAACCATTTATTTGAAATGTGCCACCGTACTGTCCACTGTGTGTTTACCATTGGCTTGTCATGTTCATGTATTCCTTCTCAAGTCTTTTCCATGCTTATTGTCTGCTCTTGTCTGAATATTATTATATTACATCAGGAAAAGCATTTTTTAAAGAGCCATTTAGCAAAATGTTCAAATCTAGTTTAAATGGGCACTGACCTCATTACAACTTTTAAAACTTGTTGTTTCATATTGCTACTTGTATGTGGATAGGATGATGTTGAATGGGGGAGTGGCAGATAGGAGGGATAACAATTGAATGCAAGTCTGAAATCTTGACATGGTCATTGAATCACCAGGGTGCCCCTATCTGTACTTTTATTGGTATCTGTGCCATTTCACATCTGGCTTCAGTGTGCTGAAAGGAGACACTTGAGTAGGGACTGACAGTGTTGCCATTCAGAGAAGGCAAGAACCAAAGTTTTTTGGTATTGTAAAATGAATTGGTTGTCTCTTCAGTACCTGAAAAGCTACTTTTTCCACATTTGAGAATGCAGCTTTTTGACCTTTTGAAGCTTACTGTAAAATGTATATGAATTGAAGCCATAGATTCTACCATGGAGTCACTCTTAAGTGAGTGGTTCTGCTCATTGATCTACTGGGCAGTTTAATGAAAGATTGTGCTTAAAATATTCTGTACATCCCCTAAAACAATATATATTTGAAATGCACATGGTTAATACAATCTACATGTGTAACCGCATAGACATTGACATGTTAAATATATTTTGCTATTTTTATTATTTTTTATCTAAATGGCATTCTTTGTATACTCAAAATGCCTTTCAGCTTTCCATAATACTGTATAGAATTTTGTCCTTGAGTCTTGATTCAAAATGAAGCCCTTCAGTCTCGATTCAGACTGCATTCATTCTTCTCTCTGACACTAGAACCTGTCTTCTGCTTCCTAACCTTTTGCACTGCTTTGGCAGCTTGGAAAATTGAGAAATCCTTGCCAAACAGACTAAAGTCAAGTCCACCTCAGTTTGGTATATGGACCAAGAATAAGATCATAAACTAAACATGAATGTATAAATTAAGCTTAATGCAGACCAAGAAAATAATTTATGTTCAACACTATTAAGCAAATGATGGTACATCTGCATCTCTTTGTCCTCTTCCAGATTGTTTGGTTGGATGACAAAAAAACGATTGTAATCCAGCGAAAGTAAGCAAATTACTGGTGTGTGTATATATATATATATATATATATATATATATATATATATATATATATATATATATATCACCATTGTTGTCATCATTAGGTACCCCACAAATAGTATTTGATACAGGGTATTGTACAGAGTATGTTCTTAAAAGGTTGCTTGTGTGTGACATGAACCCTTTTCCGATTCCATGTTTTACCCTAAGTTTTGGAGAGACAATTAAAATCAGAAGGATTAAAATTGCGTTTTTATAATTGTTAAAAGGGGTGCTTGTTGACTACAATATTCTTTTCTCATTTCTAGTAGCCTCTAATACAGTATAGGCCTATGTATAATGAACCACCATGATAAAAGTGCATTTATCTTTCCCATGTGATTTAGATTATTTGGTTTGAGCCTGTAAATAAATAAAGGATCTCTGAACACATGTGAACAAGAAGTAATTCAGCATAGCTGTTATAGCAGACTATTTTTGTACAGTATTTCAGGGTCTTAAGTAGAGGTGTAGTCTGGGTACATGGGGAAAAAGAGGTATATGTTATAAGAGGTAAATAAATGTCATGTCGGTTGTTGCTCTGTTCCACTGCGTGTCAGGACTCTTCACCTCTGTTAAAGTGAACATGTGCAACCTCATTTCTCCAAACAGATGGAAGCAAAGCAAGTAGTAATATTGGTCAACGGGAAGCATTTGCTGACAGTACATACTTCAGTAGAGTGTAGGGAAATTGAAATGTCTTTCCACCATCTGACAAATCGTCAAGATTTTCAACATGGTACCTCAGTAACTACTGTGTTTTCTATACCATTTGCTCCATACAGGCAAATAACTGACATTTTTATTTGTGTACTTTTACTTTACTTTTATGTAAAGATTTATCTGTTCAATTTGTGTGTGATACACACACACACACACACACACACACACACACACACACACACACACACACACACACAATGCTTATGGGGATAGGAAGTATAGTGGTGAACAGCTAAAAAAGCATCATGATAATCCTTCATGCAAGAGAACTGAGTACAGAATAGAATAGAATTAGAATTGAATTGATACAGGAAATGGAATCCCGTCACAGTTCAGATATGCAATAGCCTAGCTTTTGTGCATGTTCTTGAAAGAGTGCATACTGTAATTGTACTTTTTTCTTCTTTTTTTAACTATAGCCTAAATATTATAAAGCTCACTTTAGTTTTAAGTAGATAGTACCCTACTGATAGTGAATACAGTATGTTGACAAAGAGTTCTTGAGAGTTGTGGAAAAAGGCCACTGACCACAGTTCAGAGAGACAGTCTACCAAATGATGCGTTTTATACCAGTACACAAGCATTTAAACTCAATGACAATGTAAAGCAATTAAAAAGCTGCTGTTATAGAACAATATCGTTAAACTACACCATAGGATTTACAGGTATACATGTTTGAAATAAGCCTATTAAAAACAGTTTCACCTCCATTTCCATGGCTGAGCTGTAAAATCTTCCGCTTGCATTTCATAATTGTTAAGCATTATTATAATTGTTATTATAATTTATTATTATTATTACTACGACAAAAGATCTATTCTTTTGTGTCTTTTTTTGCATATTGTTTGCTGTAAAGAAAATTATGCAAGCTAATTTGTTACTGTAGGACAATTTTGACCAAACAGTGATGTTTTTGCACAATGTGCTGACTCTAAGAGATTAAATATTAGATTAATCAAAACTATAAGGAAATAATACTGGTTTGTGTGTCATCTGTTTTTCAATCAAATCAACCACAATCTGTCTTTGTTATGAGTAGGTGAAGAATGTCTTATTGCCTTATTTTGGATTCTTGTGATTTGGATTGGTGTACTGTGAGGGGATTGATGCTGGTCACTGGAAAGTCTGTTGAGGTGGATCTGGTCACTCAAAAATAGCAGGGCTTTCACTGACTAGATCTGCAATTATAAACAGTACCTTGATAAGAGTTCTTTATCAGCCAGGCACCATATCTTCTCTTAATTCTATATATGAGCTCATGCCCATACAGTACACACACCCAGAGAGCCGTTGGTATTCCCTTAAACAGCTCTTTAGTGTCCCGCACAAATACTTAGTATGTTATGTTGAGTTTTATTTGATATGATTTACATCACATTCACCTTACAATGTCATATAACCTAAATATAACATAATCATTTTACTCAAAGGTAAAGAAACAGTAGTTGATAAGAGCAATGTATTGTCAGTCAAACAAGTACTTGTGTACAATGTGTATATATGTCTATTAATTCATTTGCTTATTTTACCTGTCAACATGCCCACTCACAGTGTAGTGAGCAACTTTAGATCAAATCAAAACTCACCAGTGCACCCCTAGGTTGAAAAACTCTAGCAATGAACAGCCATGTAAGTTTACTTCATGACCTGTCCTTTCCTTTGGGTTACCTTTTATGAGTTTTTTTATGAGGCTGAAATGGCTATAGAATGAAGGTGGGTCAGTGCTGTCATCTAGTGAATTAATGGTGTTGTGTTAACATCATTTTAGCCCATAGGCTGGGCACAATATAGTGTCAGATATATAATGAACTCTAAATTCAAGTCAAGTCAATTTTATTTATAAAGCACGTTTAAAAACAACCAGGTTGACCGAAGTTCTGTACAACAAGATAAAACATCCTCAAGTGTAAACAAACAATGAACAACATTTAAAACAACAAAATTGTACAATGACAGACCATAACATAAAAGAGCATTTTAAAATCAGTTCTAAATCTGATGGATGAGAGGCCAGTATAGGGGTGATGTGGTGCCGCTTACGGGTGTCAGTAGAAGTCTTGCGGCAGCGAGAGCAAGCTGGAGGCGGGAGATGGAAGAGTTAGCAACCCCTATATAAAGAGAATTACAGTAATCCAGCCGGGACGTGACAAGACTCAAGAGCATGAATTACTTTTTCTAGGTCGAGGGCTGAGAGGAAGGATTTTATTTTTGTGATTTGCCTAATTTGGAAAAAGCTTCCCTTAACCACAGTGTTTATTTGCTTGTCAAATTTGAGGGCGGTGTCAAATAACACACCAAGGGTTTTCATGTGTTTTTATGAAGGGGTATAAAGATGCGAGAGAAGCTGAGATCTCAGCGGTTTTGTCCGGGGGACAGAAGAGTGCAATTTCTGTTTTGTCATCATTCAGCCTGAGGAAATTACTGGACATCCAAGATTTGATTTTGGTGAGACAGTCAAATAGGGGTTTCAGGGAATGAGTTCTGTCAGGTTTTAGTGGGAGGTACAACTGGGTATCATCTGCATAAAGATGGAAAGAGATGCCAGGTTTACGGATAATGGAGCATGTATATGCTAGACATGTATATGCTAGAATATGATAGACCCGAGAATTGATCCTCGGGGGACCCTGCAGGTGAGAGGGGCAGGGGAGGATGAGACAGTGCCGATATCGGTTGAGAAGGATCTGTCTGGGATGTAGGACTCAGACCAGTCCAAAGCTGTACCATGGATGCCAACCTCATGGTTGAGGTGAGGATATTATGGTCCACCGTATCAAATGCAGCGCTGAGGTTGAACAGCACCTGAACGACACAGTCACCGAAGTCAACAGATAAAAACAAGTTGTTTGCTACTTTTAACAATGGAGACTCTGCTGTGCCGTGCTCTGAACCCAGACTGAAACACTTCATGGGAGCTATCATCAAAGAATGACTGTAGTTGGCCAAATAGAACCTTTTCCATGACCTTTGATATGAAAGGTAGCTTAGATATAGGTCTATAGTTTAAAAGGACGGTGGGGTCAAGGTTAGGTTTTGTAATAATGGGCTGAACCACAGCATGTTTAAAATATAGGGGGACATAACCTGAGCTAAGACAGCTATTGATAATTGACAAGGCGCTAGGACTCAACATGTCAAAGGCCTCTTTGAGTAGATGTGATGGGACAATATCAACGGAACAGGTTGTGGGTTTCATATGAGAAACTATGTCGAGCAGACGAGGGAGGGACACAGGCTCGAACTGGCATAGGACAGCACTAGACACAGAAACAAAGGGTATAAAATGGTCACTTGCAGATGGTGAAATACGTGATCTAATATCGGTTACCTTTTTTACAAAGAATGAGAGAAAGTTTTCACAAGTGGTCAGGGATGTCTGCTATTTAAAAAAATGGGTTCTATTCGAACCCATTTTTTGGCACACCTTTTCCTACGATGGGCATGGTATTTTTGGTAATGGACAGCTATTCATTTTGAAATAGGGAAGCATTTTATAATGTGGCTGTTGTAAATCCATTGCTGACCATGATGAACAAATGTGCTTTTTGTCTGAGAGAAGTACTATAGGGTTACACAGCTATTCCAGGAAGCCATTGTTTTCCGTTTATTTCAGTAAGCTATTATAAGGTATGAAAATCTTGAAAACTTGCTTAAGTTCAACACAGTTAACTGGCACTTGCTATTGTCCTATGTGCCTGTCTATACCCAGCCAACAAGTGTGACCAGGCTTTTTGAAATTGGGGCATTATAGATATGATTTCTTTGAAAAATATATATAATATACTGTACTTTGCACCAGAGGGCACTGGCAAATAATGCCTGACAAATGACTTGATCAAGTGGACAGTTCAATTTGGACTTCTGTAGAAGCTCTCAGATTGGAAGCATCCATAGTTTTGCGATATTATAATATTTCTGAAGTCTTTTCTATATTCACTTGCACATGAGGTTACAGCAAACCCATTGTTTCCAGTGTAGCATCCCGAGCTGTTAGTGACTGGAGTGGGGGAGCCAGCATGTCCCAAGGTGAGTTTGGGTTTGTGCATTGTGTTATTCCATCATTATTTACTATGTGAATGTGTTGTGGGGATTCATGTGTGATTGATTAATGTAATTGGCTTATTTATGTTATGTTATTTTGATGTGTGTGTTTTTGGGGTGTGAGCTATGGGGAAAATCACAGGGAGCACCCCACCTCCCTTATCTGCCTTGTCATCAAGGTGGTTAGGGTTTGATATTAGTTATAAATAAAAAAGTTGAAAATCGTAGGATGACCGAGCTGAAAGAAATCAACTGCCGTTTAGGGTCCAAGAGGTGAACACTGGGAGGGGCGAAAAGGACACTGCCGTAGTGGTGCCTGCCGCCGGATATCAGCTCATGTCACTGAAGACACTCTTGATGAGGAGACCAGGGAGACCAACATGGTGCCTTGCTGTCCTTGGCGACTTGCTGTATAGACAGCGGTGCACATCTGAGGAGGACCGCAAGACTCAGCTCATGTAGCCCCATGGTCTCCGCAAAAAGGTGCTAGTCAATGGCTTGGTTCGGAGTCTCCATGACCCTACGACGGCTTTAGGCCCGGATCTACTGGCCAATCTGCCAGCAGGATGTGGAGACGTACGTCCACCAATGTGACCTGTGCACCAGCCAACCCAGAAAGACCCTACCCAATGCTCAAATTGTCCTCTACAACAGTACCAGGTTAAGGGGCCCTGCCCTGGAGCATGTGGGGGTTAATATCCCATTCCCTGTCATGAATCATGGAAACTGCTTTACCGTCATGAATCATGGAGACAATTACCACCTGAGCTGGAGCTAAGGTGGGAGGTGGTGTTGGATTACTTCACGCAGCAATATTCTTTCAGCAGAAGCCGGTGCTCACCTTTAGCAGGTCTACGATTCCTAATGTGGGAATGGACTTTGATGTGGGTGTGGGTGTTTGACCCCTCACAAAAGAGGAGGTATCA
Source organism: Gymnoscopelus microlampas (assembly GCF_963454915.1). Lineage (NCBI taxonomy): Eukaryota > Metazoa > Chordata > Actinopteri > Myctophiformes > Myctophidae > Gymnoscopelus > Gymnoscopelus microlampas. Next base: position 29,936,637 of record NC_139948.1, on the reverse strand, counting down.
CCAAAGCTGCAGTAAGTGTACTGGGCCATGTATACTGTGTCCCTGTCCCACCGGCTATTACAATAGAGTAGGCCTCCAGTATATGTGAACATTACAAGTATCCAACCCACATCTTTACTGTATAGCACATCGAAATAGGCAAGTTAAAGGCAACAGTAGTGATACAAGAAATGAGGACTGCTTATGGCGTGGGGTGGCCAGAGGTGAGTTTTCAGACTGCAGCAAAAATAATTGGGGAAGGAGTTTGCAGTCCTCCTGACTTATGATTGATTGATTGATTGATTGAACACTTTACTAATCAGAAATGTAAACAGCATGTGGTACAGTAATTCATTAAGTCTAAAAGGATAACACAAAAAAGTCCTGGGGACTTGTTTCCATTGTGGTCATGTATTCAATTCATCAACGTACGTAGCATAAAAAATGTACACAAATAATACATGTCATCAACAAACACAAACACTATTATGTACAAAAGAGATGGGAAAATTACATTTACCTCCCCTTGAGGTCTCCTGATAGGGTTTTTTTTTTCAGGCCAATTTTGAAAGAACATAATATCAGTACCATGGAACTGATATCAGTCCCATGGTAAAGTCAGTACCAATAACAATGCAACAAATGAATAGTAGCCTACAATCAGCATCTCCAGTGAAGTTGTTGTACAGTTGTAAACGTGTCTACAAGAAATCAGCCTATAGGCTACTCAAGTTGTCATCAGTTGAGTTTTGGTCAAATTGTGAATTTGTTAACTTAACAACGTGGCAATTCATCGAGTGACATTTCAGGTAAACATTACAATAGCAATTAGCACACTTGAAACAGTCAGCAGGGCACAGCAGGAAGTTGTTCATACTACCATGCCTTTTTTGCTTTTTCACACCATGTCCTTACTTGCATGAGAATAGTTTTTTTTACATCACAAAGCAGAAGGAGGGGTCATGTCCCAGCCAGACTAGGCTACTTTTATATTATCCTACTGCGTATTCCATCTGTCTTGCAGCTGTATTTACAACACAATAGACTAATTGCAATGGATTGCTTTATTAATTAGTTGCATTTCAAAATTTAAAATGACAAAACTCAAACAAAAATGATGTGACTTGTAAGTTGTGACCAAGGCTAAAAGAATGTGATCATGTAACCTAAAAACAAGAGGGTTGCGTTCAGACTTTCAATATTTAGGGCGCTATTTGGGGGAAATAAGCAAAAGCCAAGGGAATGAAGTGCAGTCAGTGGCGTTTGGTGTCGACAGACTCGACACGTCTGAAGACATTTTTTCTTTCACTTAGGCCTTCCATAGAGATGGGGCGTGAGGTGCGTGACGGCTGGGCTGACGTTTGGTATTATGGCGGGAGGCGGGTGGATGTCCTTGTGCGGAAGGCGCAGTTGTCCGTTGTCTAGTGTCAACCAAAGAAAATCAACAACAGACAGACCGCTCAAAACAGAAACGGGCGTCCGTGTTTTCTATTCAAATGGAAATGATACCTCATATGATTTTGGCGCATATCATTTCTTATTGAGTTTTTTTAATGGGTATGTATGATGAAAGTTTTGATTAAAGGATTACTGAACAAATACCAATTTTCCTGGTCATTACAATTTAAGGCATTTTACCATCATATTGGAAAGAAAGAATAAATAAAAAAATATGACAGGATGTTACATAAGTATTCACATAACATAATTTGTGAACTACAGTACCAAGCATAATCTAATCTAATGTACTGATGGTGGAAAAAACACTCTGTCCGTCCGTCCACTGCATGAACCATGTGCGGTCCAACCCACAAGCAGCCTCCACCAATCACAGCGTTCGAAACCTACGAGAAATTGTATTTTCTCTGATCAACCTGGGTTTGAACCAATCAGCGCGGCACGTGGGCGTGTCTTGTGGTAGTAGTTCGGTTACACTGTGGGTGTCACTCATCATCTTTTTGGTACTAGGCCAAAGTCTTGAGTCAAGCTTACCTTCAGTTCCCACACATGAAACTGCATCATTTGGGGGTTAATAACACCAAGCAGCCATTCATATTGAGGATTAAAAGTGGTCCTAATCTAAAAGGAACAGCTGGACCAGGTCAGCATACAGCGATCCCTTTTTCTACCCCTTGTTTTTCAGTAGCGGGGGGCGGGGGGGCGGGGAGCGGGGGGCGCCCTAGTCCCTACGTCACATCCTAGACGGATAGCTCCGCCCACACTGGGCGAGCGCTGTCAGTGCAGCGGAAGTCGATGCGCAGACGGCTTTGTTGTTGAAGCCCGACTGACGCACGCTCATGAGAAACAGCAGAAATGAAATCTGGCGAAAACAGTTGCGTGCATTAAACTTTAAAGGAAACATGCAGTCTAAATATATAATAAATATCCATTTGCCTAATTCACCACTACTTTTGCGACTGTGTCTCAACGTGTTTTTACTGGTTAAATAAAGGTTAAGTAAAAAATAAAATTTGCGTTTGAAACTTAGTATTTCTCTAAATATTACACTTTCACGACAGCCTAAGTATAAACTGTTATATTAGATGAGTGAAACAGCTGTCTCACCACTACTTTTGCGACTGTGTCTCAACGTGGTTTTACTGGTTATATTAGATGAGTGAAACAGCTGTCTCACCACTACTTTTGCGACTGTGTCTCAACGTGGTTTTACTGGTTAAATTAAAAATAAGATTTGCGTTTGAAACTTAGAATTTCTCTAAATATTACACTTTCACGACAGCCTAAGTATAAACTGTTATATTAGATGAGTGAAACAGCTGTCGATACAGTCAATATAAGTAAAGCATTATATATGATGATAGGGGACATGATTTTGGGACATTTTGTTAATGTGCACAACACCTTTGTTTGCACTTTTTTGTAAAGAATGCGGTTCTATGAATTGGTCCATCATCATCAAGATGATCAAAAAAGCCACGCAAACAATGTGGTTCTATTAAGTGGGCCATATCATCACGATGATCAAAAAGCCATGCAAAGAATGTGGTTCTATGAATTGGTCCATCATCATCAAGATGATCAAAAAGCCATGCAAAGAATGCGGTTCTATTAAGTGGGCCATATCATTATCATCATTATTCCATTTACCTCACTAATGGTCAACAAAGGTCTATTTTGGGTTGATGGTCCACATAGCAAAGTGTTGATATTTAATTAGAAAGGCAGAGAATTTGTCATTGTGCTTCAATTCAAATGAGCTTTATTGGCATGAGAAAACAACATTGTTGAAAGAAATAGCAGCATGAGAAAACAACATTTTTGAAAGAAATAGCAGCAATCTTTTGCAGTCACTTTTGGGACAATTTGCAGCATTTTTTTAAAACAAATAGCAGCAATCTTTTGCAGTCACTTTTGGGACAATTTGCAGCATTTTTTCCCTAAACTTAATAACAATAAGTTGTGCAGAGTGCAGACACAGAAGCCGTGTAGAATCACTCATCAGGGGGGGAGGGCTAGGTGTCTGGTCCCTGGCGAAACCTTATAGTGCAGTCACCAATTTGATCAATTTACAGTGTGTGTGTGGTAATTAAACAAGCTAAAATGTACAACATGCAACGTACAGATAGCAAACATGCAAGTGCAAACGTAACAACAAAGCCGTCTGCGCATCGACTTCCGCTGCACTGACAGCGCTCGCCCAGTGTGGGCGGAGCTATCCGTCTAGGATGTGACGTAGGGACTAGGGCGCCCCCCGCTCCCCGCCCCCCCGCCCCCCCGCCCCCCGCTACTGAAAAACAAGGGGTAGAAAAAGGGATCGCCAGCATACAGGGCGCCGGAAGGGCTAGCTGTGTGGCTAGTCGTTAGCTGCCTGCAAAACAAAAATAGCTAACGCAAGAAGAGAGCAAGCTCGCAGCTTGCTGTTGCAGTCGAATAGCTGTCTAATCTGACGAAGATTCCGTTGACTGCAATATACTCCCAGGTAGGTTTCCACCACGTTAGTTATATTTCATTATGCACACGTTGTGAAAAGGTGTTTTTTCTGTACGCCTGCGGGTTGATAACGGGAGAGCTATCGTTGGGTTGCTAAACCTAGCTTCCACATTCTTCTGCTGGCTAATGCGCTACTACTGTGCTGCTGGTACACGTTCACACACTGAACCGACGCTGAACTACCGGTAATCAAAGCTAATTATTTGAGGCGTGATGTAAACTTTGCGAACAGCTGTATTTTTTTATTGTGATGGGGCTTTAACTTAGCCGTTATGGGAACTAACGTTAACGGTGCTGTCATCTCTGACAGACATACTTATGGAAAACATACCCTGTGGGTGTTTTAATTGTTACTTTCAATGTTGTGACTGAACAGTAGCTAGCTTGCTAAAACAACCGCCTATTTATGATAAGTGATTGCACCATCTAGTAGTTGTGTATTATTGTTGTTGCCATTACAGTTATATGTATTGTAAGGTCATTGACCTCTGTGCTTTCACTTTTTACTTGTATTATACATTGTTTTATGTCGTGTGTGTGTGTGTATATATGTGTGTATGTGTGTGTGTGTGTGTGTGTGTGTGTATACATACATGTGTTCGCTCAGTCAGAGGAGCATGTCACACCAACATTTCACAGCACATACTTGTATGAGTGATACATTGAAACTTGAATTTTTCAGCATGCTGATGGTGGGAGACGATGGACTGGTGCACTAGAATGAGTGTGAAGGAGCTGTGTGAGACAGATGACTTGGCCACCAGTTTGGTGCTGGACCCCCTGTTGGGGTTCAGCACCCACAAGATGAGCATCAGGTACTGGCACTCCTCTGCAACAATGATTCTCAACCTTTTTAATTACAATTGACTCTCACAGGTCCATTTGAATTGAATGATTACACTCTCCCACTGTAATAAGTAAAAAAACAACACATATTGGGCATTTTTACACTTTAATAATTTTACACTCAGTGTCAGGGACCTCAGTAGTGTGTGGAAGAGCCATACACAGCCACAACAGCTTGGCATCTCCTCCTCATGCTGGTCACCAACCTAGTCACATTTTGCTGTGGGATGGCATCCCATTCCTCAACCAGGATTTGTTGCAAGTCAGCCAACATGGTTCTGTTGGTCATCCCACAAGTGTTCAATCGGGTTGAGGTCTCGACTCACGGCAGGCCATTCTGTGAGGTGAGCGTTGTCATCCTGGAGGATGGAGTTAGGTTCCAGATTCTGGAGACGTGGGATCGCCACTGGCTCCAGAATCTCATTTCGATATCCCCATTGAGATTGCCTTCAATGATGACATGTTCCGCCTTGCCTGTGAGAGAGATGTGTATGGATCGTCCACACGGTACTGCAGTCCCTGACATTGAGTGTAAAAAAAAAGTGTAAACCAAACAACTCAAAACAAGGGTGAATACCAACAGAACAATGCAGGGGATTTTGTGGCGCTACTCACACGTTTAGCTAGGTTGCTCATTCCACAAATGCCCGATCCTTACAAGCTGTAGCTAGTTCTAAATGTGACTAATACGATAACGATAAAAATGAATATCAGCATCACCTTTTTAATTTTACAATCCTCATACCAGAAAATCAGAAGGCGGAAACATATGCAATTGAAGGACATGAAGCATTCATGTTGTGCTGCGCACTCTAAATATGATGTATTTATTTGATTTGATTGATGAATCGCCCAAACTACACAGTTTACCTAGTCGAGAAGACGTTGTACGTTGATCTCTAGTGATTGGTTATGGAAAATCAACACTCTCCCTGAGGCCTCTAAACAAGCAGACAATTCAGTCTAATATCAGGCTAAAGGATTAACACATTAGAGTCCAAGCAGCAAAGCTGCTGGAACCCTAATAGGGTTCCAGCAGCTTTGTATTGAATATTGTATATGTTAGGATTATTCTTTCTTCTGTAATAAATGTACCAGGTTCTCAGAAACGGTAACAGCTACAGTTCCCAAACCTGTCAGATATTATTATTTCACCCACTATACAGATACAAATGATAATGATTGGTCAGATGATGGTGCTATAAAAACTATGTTTTGGCTTAGGAGTATATTTGCACAAGTTGCTTAATGATAAGTCACATCATGGGGGACACACGTCTGAACCTGAAAATTGTACTTGGCTCACATTGCTACAAGATCAGAACCAAGTTGGGTTGAAAGAAGGCCAGGTTCTCATTAGGACAGGAATTCTACATGTGATTCATCCACAGTATGTTTCTGATGATCATTTTAACCCATTTAGACCTGAGGCCGATTCTAAAAACACCTTCTAAATCCTGAAGTTTTCTGAAAAACTTCAAATATTTATGCAACAAATGTATGTTGCTATATACTGTACATAGCAACAAGAACACCAGAAGGGATTCCCGTTAGGGATGCCATCGATCTTTCGAATATTTGTTACAGTCTCCATAATAGAAAATTATTTTTAAAATTCGATATTATTTATATATATATATGTTATTTATAATTTTTATATTTTTTACTTTTTACTTTTGTATGCCTTAGTTTCATCCAAAATATATGCTAATAATAATAATATAGTATTAATAATTGTAAATGGCCATTGGTGTTTTACTGTAATAGTGTAGTAGTGGAGGAAGCCAGCTGCGCTGTCTGTGCAGAGTGCAGTCTGCTGCTGCCTGCTGCAGCCTGCTACACACTGACCCCCCCCCCCCCTCTCAGTCCCAGACACACTGCGATTGATTGATTGAGAGGCGATTTACAGAACAGTGAGAACACAACTAAAAATGAACAAAGCGACACGTCCAAAGAAGAGTTCCTCGTGGAACTACTTCAAACTAACAAGTGCAAGTGGCGAATAATCAAAAAATATTCACCAGGGCTTTCCGATTTTCAAATTTGATCATGGTCAGATTGTGGCATCCCTAGTTCCCGTCCTGAAAGGTATAGTTACAAATAGGGGTTTCCGCCTTAAATGGGTTAAAGAGAATAAGGATATGGATGGAGTCATTTTAAGTAAAGTATGGATGTACATTAATCAGGAAAATCCCATGTATGTGATCAGATAACAAGAATTGGATAAAAACGACTAGAAGGACTGTAGCAGATGAGAAACTGAGACCTGGGGTTATCACACAACATTGTGACAGAATTCTACACTGTTTGTGTTTTCTGTCCTCATCTGGTGTTTCCCCATTTGTTTTTCTTCTCAAGCCCCATACCAGAGATCCGTCGTTGGGGTATCCTGAAAGAGACACTGTTACGCTTCAAACGTACACTTGACTTCCAGGCCACGTTTGAAGCCCTGACAGAGGGAGAATTAGCTGGTGGTGATTACTTCAATGCGCTGGGATCCCATCGTCAGGAGCTGCTGAGACAACATGTACGGTTCTGTTTTCCCTGTTTACCCTATATCAGCAGACATTCTTAATTATTTTAATATGAGAACAATAACATATAGCTGTAACCATTTCCATGTTAATAGGTGTATCGCTACCTCGGTGCCTTCCTCTTGGAAAGTGGTGTCACGATACAGGGCTGTGACAGATACTCCTCAGAGACCAATGGAGCAAAGATAACCGCAACGAGGCACTGGTAATCACTCCTATTTTCAGTATTTATCTGACTCGGATCGACACTGACACTTACATAATGTGGATAGCAGTGATATGTCCCAGACAGTATTTAAACCATTGACAGGGCCTGAATTTCGGCGTGGGATTTGCATTCAAGTTTAATTATTGCAAATTCAGCACTCATAATGCGGGATATTCCCACATACATTTACAGAGATGTTAATAATATGGCCCGGACCGCTGGCCTAGAGGTCCGGGCAATTAGGCTCTAAAGTAGCCTGGCAGTCATTCTCTCTCTCCAGAGTGTCTGCCATTTGCCTCTCACTACAAACCCCTGTCCCCCTCGCCTCCGGCTATGCATATTTGTGCTCCGTCGTGCGACGGTGTTGCGCTTTGGGGGTAGCCATTGTGACTTTGTGGTGCGTTGTGCTGTTGTGCGACTGAGTATAAATAAGGCGTAAAACGTAAATACATTATCTGAAGGGAATCCCGCTCAGTAGGGATGTCCGATATTATCGGCCTCCCGATATTATCGGCCGATATTAGCATAAAAATTGATATCGGGAAAATATCGGTATCGGTTTTTGAAAAAAAAAAAAAAAATTTTTTTTTTTTTTTTTTTTTTTTGCTTTATAAATAAGTTACAGGAGTTCTTACTGTATATGGTGTGTGTGATATGAAATTTGAGCTTACCCTAATCACAATAATCCCCGCATATATCGGTATCGGTTGATATCGGTATCGGTAATTAAGAGTTGGACAATATCGGTATATCGGTTATTGGTAAAAAAGCCAATATCGGACAACCCTACCGCTCAGTAAAAACCAGACCAATAAGCATTGGTGCAAATGTCACTATTTGTTTCTCCAAAATCCAAATATCATGTTCTGTCTGTATTAATATTCCGTGTTCCATCATGTTTGTCTGCCTGGTTGTTAACACATCGGGTGCCGAACACGGTCTGAACCGTGTGTTTACATAGTGGCGCTTCGGTGCCGAACACGGTCTGAACCGTGAGTTTTGTCTTTTCGTTTTTTTCGTTTTTCTCCGCGCGGGCGGGGCTAGAGCAGCTCTGGGAGCACCCATTGTAATCCTGCGAAGGAAGTGCCAGATCGCTCACCGGAAACACATTTTTTCCCCCATCCGTTTCCTGTCTATTTCCTACTTTGAAACGCCTATATCTCCGAATCTGTTTCCTGTGGGGAAAACCGGTCATGCGCGATGCGCGATCCCCCCCGTTGTAACTCGCGAGGGGAATGTTATGGTTCCAGGCTGTAGCCAGGCTCATGGCAGAACATGAATCGATGCTTTTTTTTGCGTGGATTTGCTTGTAACGCACGCGGAAGCTTTAAACAGCAAAGCGCAGTCAATGGGGAGAATGCTGGCACCCACGGTAAGTTGTTATGAAAAAATGCTGGCACCCGATGTGTTAATTAGGTCCTATCTATCTGTTTATGTGAAGTGTAAATTATCTTTTTCATATTATTATGAACTTGGCATCTTTGTCCCTCGTGTACTCTGACTTGCCAATGAGTAGTATAGATCTACAGTAGCTATAGAATAGAGCTACTGTAGGCTATAGGGACACATGTAAAGTAAGCACAGAAATGCGTAGACCTCATACTGTATACTCATACATCTCACACACACACACACACACACACACACACACACACACACACACACACACACACACACACACACACACACCTTAGAGCAGAGGGTCAAAATGCAATCTCAGACAATAATATTGTAAAGACATTAGCTACACTTGAGTAGTAAGTATCCTACCCAAAGTGTATAAATCCCTGCAATGTGAAGCATTTAAGTGGGGAATTCCCCCCATTTAGAAAAATGAAGTTCAGGCCCAGGTTGATACTTGAGTCTCTGAATTGTTTCTCTGCAGGTTTGTTGGCGAGCGGGTAGAGGTTCTGCTCGGATGTATAGCAGAGCTGAGTCCTGCTGACAGCGCTCTTCTAAGGACAGGAGTGAATGATTTCAGTGTGATGTACTCTACACGCAAACGGTGTGCACAGCTCTGGCTTGGGCCAGCTGCTTTTATTAACCATGGTGAGTGTGTCAACCCCCCACTTTTTATTATATCTACACTGCATAAGCACGCACGCACGCATGCATGCACGCACACACGCGCACACACACTTTTATGCCTTCATTTTCCATTAGGTGCTCTTTGCAGTGAAGATGTATAACATCTTGAAAATGTTGTGAATTTGATCAGGGTGGCCTAAAGAAACCCTGTAGGGTCACATGCTTAATGTGAACCAAAAACAACATGGATCCATTCAAGTGCTCATGAGCAAGGCACTGAACCCACACCTGATTGCCCACTCTGATCTTGTATGCAGGGCTCGAAATAGTGACCGTTTTGGTCACAAATGCTCCTGAATTTGAATCTGTGCGACCTAAAAATGTAATTGGGAGCACCTGCGCGACTGCAAATAATTGCTGTGGTGCGACCAAAGTGGTCAAGTGAACCAAAATGGGCACTCCCGGCCATCCAACTGCCTTCCCCTCTGAGCTGCGCTAGCTCTTGGTGCTAATCTAATAGCATGCTGTATCGTGTAGTTAACTACCCATTGACGCAACGATGTGGGGCGTCGCTGAGTGCTGCATTGTGATCTCACTGCGTGTCAGAAAGTACATTATTTCAAGCTTTTAAGTTCAGAAACGAGCCGGGACGCCTATGGAGAGAAAGGGAAAGTCTCTGCCTCTCACTGTGAAAGAGGGAGGCGGACGATGAGTTTGGAAACTGTTATAAATATTCAGAATCAATTGAATTCGTAGCCTATTGACAACACAAAAAACCTGATCAATGTGCTCATTTGAAGTGAGTAGGCTTAGCTATACGCAATATGGCCAATGTAATGACAAATGTTATTGTTAAAACTGATAATCGGCTGACTCGTTAACCAGATCCAAAGCCACTGCGAGAATATGCTTTAGGCTGTGCTAACCAACTATTACTGGATTCTCCTAGATGCTTCTCTCTCTGTAGGTAGTTAATGTCTCTCGGGATCGCTCTGAAACTGCCCTACCGAGGCATGTCGAGCCTCTCTTATACTGCTGGCTGCGGCCCTAATGTCACTACGGTGATGTCAGATAGTGTCAGACGTCTCCATATATGGAGCTGCCTATGTCAGGTATGCCCAAATATGGGACCATGGCGTCAGTCCTGGACGTAACGGTTATGTCTATATATGGAGTTTCTGGGAAGGGTTCGCTGATGTCAGACTCCGTATCTATGACACGTTTAGGTCTCTATGACGACTTTGTAGGTCGATTGTCTCCATCTATGCTGGCAAATATGCCCTGAATGTTTTCTACAGTTATTATATTTACATTGCAATTATTTTATAACTTAGAAAGTCTAATTATATTATCCAAATAGGCTATGAAGGTGAACAAAAAAACTGATGAAGATGTGATTGGCCAGAAACAGTGTAGACTAGGGTCCTCATCTGTTTGATACCTCAGTCTCTTTGAAGAGATGGATGGTTGAGAGACAGACAGTAAGGATCCTGGCCCCACCATATTGCATAAAGTTCCAGTGGTGGCCTACCATGCATTAAGACTATGTTCATCATTTTATGTTATTTGTAAACCTCACTGTTGGGCCTATATTATTGTTTTTTTATTCATTTAAAAAATCGATTATCCTTTGGGGGGTGCTCCTACATTTTTTAAGGTGCTACCAAGTCAAACGAGTACATTTCGAGTTCTGGCATGTGACAGATGCATTTACGTATGTCTGAGGAGGATGTGAACAAATGCCAAATTGTGTAATTCAAAAGTCTAACTTTCTGTGTGTTTTGGTATTACCGTAAGCCCATCATGTGTCTACAGAGAAACCTATGAAACAGTTTTTTTTTATTAGACAATTTGTTTAATAATTGCGTGCTATGTACTGAGTCTTAAGCAAGTAGTCCAGCTACCTAAGTCAGTAATCCTTTTGTCTTAAATTTTCCATCTATTTTTGCACGGAAGTCACCTGTATATATTGCAGGTATATATACAGGTACAGGTACATCCGTATATATTATATTCTAGATTCATTGCACTGACATTTCAAAAAGATTATTACGGCATACAGCTCATGAAAATAAAAAATCCAGCACCTCAGAATATTACATAAAGACTGATTAAAAAAGGATTTATGGCTACTTTTGAACAATTTATTTCATCAATGTGGTGTGGCATTTAGGCGACGCATTTGTGAGCTTATAAATGTAGATCGGCAATTTTTGGTAAAGAGATTTGGTTTGGTGGTTAACTGTATCAAATTTGCATTGGAGAGACAAGTCAGTCAAATCAACTGCGAAAGCTCTTATTCATGGCTATGTTTTTAACTTAAATCGTTTTGTTTTCTAATCTCTCCTTTTGTTTCTCTCTGGGATGAAGACTGCAGACCAAACTGCAAGGTAAACGTTAACATTCATTGATCAGTTACACTTAAAAACATGGACTATTACCAAATAATCAACAAGCCTCTGAATGTATCTTCTTAGTTTAGAAAGGTAGTATTTATGATTATTTATTATTTATAATTATAATTGTTCCTTTCTTTATTTTTGAAAATGGAACGTACAACTGTAATCTCTTGATGTACAGTAGTTCATTTGCCCAGTGTGTTCTCGGTTGTAAGTATCGTGTAGATCATGTGTCCCAGGGGCTAACAGCATGTCACCTTTTGTCTTTGTCTTTTGCTCTGTTTCTCTTTTATTCCCACCCAGTTTGTCCCTGGTGAGAAGGGCGCCTGTGTTGAAGTGGTTCGACCAATCTCGCCTGGGGAGGAGATCACGTGTTACTATGGTGCCAGCTTTTTTGGCGAAGGCAATGAAATGTGTGAATGCTGCACCTGTGAGAGGTGTGTAGCACATTTACATCACTTCTTTTGTTTCCCCGTAACATATGTGGTTCACTCACTGATTTATAACTTTTTGTATTTTTATGAATTTCTCTTTAGGAAAGGGGAAGGTCACTTCAGACACAGAGGGAAACCGCCTGATAATGAAGAAACAAAAGACGCTGTTGGCCAGAAGTACCGTCTGAGGGAGCGATACCTTCGTCAGAACAGAGAGAAGTGCTGCCCTACAAGACCAGGAACTCATTTGGGTAGCTTTACAGGTAACCAGTCTTGTGTTGTCTTAATATATCATTGCCATTCATTGTTATAATTGTCAATCCTTATAATGTTAATAATAACACTACTACAGAGCTTGAATTGCTCTGTTAACAGTGGTTCAGACCTTTTTAATTTCAGGGTCCACATTTTTGGTCTGGGTGCTATTACATTAAAGATAATGACATGGCTAGAGAGCCTGCTGGTTTAATTTGCAGAGAAATATCAGTCCAATCCAAGGACCTGGGGTCATCCCATTATAATAATGCAGAATAATATTTCTCAGATGATTTCAGTGTTATGCATGACTGTAAGTGCTCTGTTACCTTATACTCCCAGAAACATCAATACCCTAGCTGTCAAAAGAGCTGTCTGTCAGCCTATATTTATTGCACATAATAAGTTAAAAGCTCTTGTAGTACAAGCTGGGGCCAAGCCTTTATTGATTTCAAAACAATAATCAAAATACTAAAGCCTGATTTATACTGGAAGAATGTTTTAGGTATGCAATAATTGGAGTAAAAAGATGACCACTTGTCTTGGCTTCTAGTTTAAAGCTCAAAGACATTGTGTCATGATGATCTATCGTTTTTTAATGTACATGTAGAGATGTCTACAGTAATGTTGAATGTAGACCAACCAATCTTGTGTATTTCACATGTTCTCTAGCAATTAAATCTCGTCTATGCCTGCACAACCATTGACAGCCTCCCCTCCCCTCTTTAACATATTGGGAGACAGATGAAATCTGATCCTGACCCCAATTTGGGGTTGTCAAAGGCTATCTTTATAAAGTCGATTTATTTATTTTTGCTCATTAAAAACGTAACCGAACGAAAATAGCTGATCCACACACACACACACACACAAGGTGCTGCATCGCAAGACGTGTTGAGCTTGTAGATCTGCTGTTAAATGTCATAACCAATGTAAATGCTTAATTATGGAGTCCAATCCGACTCATCCCAGTATAAATGCAGCCAAAGTGGTGCATATCCTTTCAATTTTGGACCACTGATCAGGGAGTGCCACAAATTGGTGGCTTTTATTTATAAATGCTAAGATAGGGCAATGCATCTGACTGTAAAACAACTGTGTGTGGTGCAGACTTAGACTTGGAACCAGGGGACTTTGCGATTTTAGTTCGATTGATAAAGTGATTTAGGCCATATTCAGGATGTGACAAAATTCAGAAATGTTGTAAGCCAAAATTAGTTACTTTTTAATACATGCATTTGCAGTCTTTTGTTCTGTTTTGGATGGGTTATACATCCAATTAGTAGGTGTGGCTACCGCTCAATGTTGTAATATGTAAATTCAACCAAAGCAGTGTATGCTGGCCATCTTCAATGTAGGCTAATCAAAACTGCATGAGGGTTAGTTGTTAAAAATCTGAAACACTTACGCATAGCCTTTTGCCAAAATGCATCCATGCTCAAGCTCGCTCACAGTCACTACAGGCTTTATTTTACTGATCTGGTAGGCTACATGAATCATTATTTAATGTCTGACAGTATTCTAGGTAGTATTATCACACGGTGTAACCCAGGTAAAATAATTGCTCATTCTGCAATAGTTTATAGATGTCCACCAAAGTCAATTAAACTCTGAAAAACTGTTAAATAAATATTAGTTCACGTTACCGTAGCTGGATATAACGGTACTGCTGTCCAGTTCTGGCATAACATGCATTATCTCACAATTTTGTGTGAAAAATATCATAATACAAATAATAATTATAAAATAAAAAACCCAAATGTGCGCTATTTTGGCCACATACCACACCGTACACCTACCTGACCTGATGTCATTTTGTCTCTCTTCCTAGATTAGATCAGTTCCTGAAAAATAATAGGTTTGTCTGTGAAATACACTGTGAAACTACAGTCCCATCTTCCTTTGTGATGGAAGTGCTTTAAATGGCAAAAATATGGATATGAGCGCTCCATTCTGGTACCAGTCCCGATAGGTCCGGTAGTAACCAGACTGAATCACAACTGAGATTTTGGTGCTTCATTTCGGTGCCTGAGCTGTCGTTATGGCTTCTGTTTCCTGTAATTTCCACTTTGGAGCCACCTGGTGCTCCAAATCAGACATTACAGGCAATAGAGCATCACATGTGACTACTGACTAGTAAACAACAATACTGCTCTGACCACCAGCAGCATGTAGGCTACACTTAGCTTGTTAGGTGGTTCAAAAATGCCTAATGCTAAACGGTCTAAGCTGCATGGCTACATGTCACTCCAAAGATTCCAACACCGGGACACTCCCCCAACCATTCTATGGAAAACAATATAGTGCACAGGATACACACAAACGCAAATCGATGCACCCATGGATTAAAGTTCTCAGTCACTATGACTGATTTCAGTCATTTGGATTCCATTCAAGGAAGGCAGCATCACCGAAAATATCCGATCTACAAGCTCACAACGTTGTGAGTTTGTTATTTTAAGATTGAAGAGTATTTAAAGTGGTCATACTAGCAATAGAATAGATTAAAGAGTGTTTGAATTGATCACACTAGCAGTTGAAGACCTGTGTCACGGGCATCTTAAAGGAGTAGTTCACCCAAAAAAAAACCTCTTCTATCAATTACACACCCCATGGAGCCTTGAATTCATGGAGATTTTTTAGTCTTTGTCACATTCCTGAGCCAATAATTTGATTACCTGATCATTGCTCAATAGGAGACTCCGTAAACTCCGCCGGTTTGAGATGGGGGTCCACGGCCAAATACATGGGGGTCCTTGACATGAAAAAGTTTGAGAACCACTGCTGTAGGAGTTGAGTTTCTGCACGACTGGCTGCTGTGTGACTCCTCAAGCAGACTGTAACTACCAAACATTTTAATGACATGGTTGGTTCAGGACTCGTTTTGTTTCAATATGCATTTTTCCTTGTGTGACCCTCAACACAGGATTTGAGAATCCCATGCCCAAATTACTAACACCACCAATAAAAAATATTGTAAGAGAACGCTTTCTCCACCAAAATGTTGTTTTCAGTAGAGTAGTGGAAAGGCCCATTGAATGTAATATCTAAGCTCACTTGATGGTCCTACAGCCAAAAACCTTTAACATAAATATGTATTTCATAGTTGCTTTGCCAATCATAAAGCTATAACACATTTGTGTACTTTGCTTATTGTATGTCTCTGAAATTTTGAATATTGAATACCTGACATCTAGGCCTATGGAACATATATGAATCTTGACAATATTTTCCGCCATTTAGTTTATTTTTTAAATTCTTTTATAGTACCTACAGATTTTGACCAGCACTCGAACACATTCTCTTTGGAGTCATGTGATCAAGATGTATCAATCAGATTTCTCATATTCGATTCAGATTGGCTAGGATTGGTTTCCAAAGTTTGCGGGAGGGCCCCGTTTAGCAAAAAATCCACAAATCCTCAAGAGTGCCCCACATTTGAATCACACATTGAGTGGCCTCTCAAAACGACATGGAGGCGTAAACATTAGGCACAAATGGTCTCCTGAATCATATGACAATGACCGTCAAACAGGGTTTTGATGCTCCATACCGTTTGCCTGTAATTGCCTTCACAAATTTCTGGGCAGTAAAAAAAACACCATATATCATGAATGCAACATCCAATCATCCCCTGATTAGAATTGCATGTTGAGGGGCCTTTTATTTAGATCGTAACTCAAAAAGTTACCCAACCTCCCCCGACAGCTGCACCCCACACCTGACACAGCCCTGGTTAGGCATCCCGGCCTGGCGGAGATCTCTTCTTGTTTAGATGGTGTATGCGGTGTACAAACAAGGTATACCAATCTAAATACAAGGTCCTAGGACAAAACTATTGACAGTGGGACACAGTTTGACTTTTCGTGTACTGATAATCAAAACATTAGAAAATGTTAAAACTGCCTTTGTGTTGACCAGCTAAAGTTCAATATTTCTTTGTTCTTGTTTCTCATTCTTAGCCATCCCATCAAGGAACTCCTTTACTCTGCAAATGAAGAGGAATGCCTTGATGTGCAGAAAGTTGACTCAGAAACAGACGTGGAGACAAGCAAAGCACAGAAGAACAAAAAAAAGTCAACTCAAATCCTCCTCATCTAGGCAGTGCCAGACACTTGCATCACAAGTTAAACTGAAGGACCTTAGAATCAGAATACGGCGCCACACCTTGGAATTTCTGCTTAATTGTAAGGACCCCGGAAGTAAAGAGAGAGCCTTGCTCCACCTGTTGGAAGAAGTTAAGCCAAAAGATAAAGTTGAACAGTTGAAAGAATGTTTGCAAAGAGAAAACCGTAGTGACATTTGCAATGGAAATACAGTTCAACAGTTGAAAGAACTACGCTTGAAAACAGAAAATGACATTTGCAGTGGTAACCCAGTTAGTGAGGTAAACTTGAAGCCTTTCACTTTGGACTCTGCAGTGGCTTTTCATGAGAAAAGAGTCCCTAACGTAGCTGTAACAGGCCTTAGTGAGAAGTCTGCCAAAGTGGCGAACAGACAGGTGGTCCAAGCCGTGACCTCTTCAAGAATAAGTAGCATGGCTCTAAACGTGGACACACGTCAAACCAGGTTCAGCAACGCAGCAGTTGGTAGCCCTATTCAAGTAGACGGAAGCAATGAGAAAAAATCTCCAAAACTAGATCAGGCAGATAACACAATCACAGAAAGTCAAAGTAACAAGTATATAACAGTTGGTGATGGCACCAGGGGAAGTGCAGATGCATCCTGTGTTACCAAACTGACTTACACTGTAGGCAGTGGGCCCAAGGACAGCAACGCTCTAAGTCCAACAACAAACCAAATGGAGATCAAAAACATAAGACCCCCATCATCCCGGTTGAGGGGTAGGAAACCTGAATATGAATATGCAGCGGAAATTGGTGAAGTCTGTCAAAGTGCCTCGGATAAATCTGATAAACTTGAGGATGGTCCACTCAAATCACTGAAGCAATACCTAACGGTGAACCTGATAAGGATGTCAGAACCAAGAAGTATAAAAGTGGAAAGGGCTGATGAAGAGGAACAAGCACAGGTGATGGTGAGAGGAAAGTGCAGTGTGACAATGAATAAAAAGCCCCAGACGAGGCCAGTGACGGCACAGGCAGAAACCAGGCTATCCAGATCTCAACAGAAGCGGGGTGAAAGTACAGAGGTCTCCACAGCTGATGGTAAAGGGGTGAGGGAGATGTATTTCAAGTCTCTTGATAAAATTGATGCAACAAAGAGACAGCTAGGTGAAGCTGTGGATGATTTATACTGTGGGAAAAGTGGAGATTGCAAAGTCATTGAAATACAGACAGACACCGAAGAGGGTAGTGTGCAAAAGGTTAGTATACAAAATAAGAAGACTATTAAAGATAAAAATGAAGGAAAAAATGAAATTGGTAGTGTTGCAAAAGCTCCTGTTGCAGAATCTAAGGATAAAGGGAGCCTAGAAAAGGAAGCCGATGCAGGAAATCGCAGTCAAACATGCAAAAGAAAAACGAGCATAGTTTGCGGCAACATTAAGGTTGAGGATTCTTGTAAAGATGGGGGAGAAGAAATAGTGGAAAGAACGGATGAGAGCAAAAAGGTTGAGAATATAGCCAACAAGTCCGGTAGTAAGGAGGACATAGTTGAGAATATAGCCAACAAGTCCGGTAGTAAGGAGGACATAGTTGAGAATATAGCTAACAAGTCCGGTAGTAAGGATGAGAATATAGCTAACCAGTCCGGTACTAAGGAAGACATGGTTGTAAAACGGGCAAGAGTCCTGCTGTACGATATTCTAAGGAATGAGAAAACTAATAGAGATGCGAGTTCTGCAGTGAAAAATACAGGAAAAGAGATTTCTACCTCAGTTAAAGAAGAAATGGAGTCATTTAAAATGCATGGAGATGGAGATGCATCTCCAAATCCATTGCGGAGAAGGAACGTTGCAAAACGAAGCCAGAGGTTTAGAGGAGCAAAACATAAAACTGAACCTGAACAAAAACGAGTTGTAGGAACCTTGGTTGCAGAAGTTATAACTAGAGGTAAGGTGCAGAGAAACGAAAATGTGCAGGTTCAATTGGCGCCTAAGAAAGATGACATACTTGCAAAATGCCCTGACCCCCTACCTCCTTGTCAAGAGTCCCTGGCTCCTGCGAAAGCCATGAATAGTCTTCAACCAGACACCAGTGCACAGGCACACGTACAGTCCAACATTCCTCTGAAGAAGCGTATGTTCCGAAATTCTGTGGATATGGACACTGAGCAAGGACTCAGCTCTCCTGTCACAGAACTCAACTCTTCCACAGAACTCAACTCTTCCACAGAGCAAAGGCAGGACCTTTCCCTGTGTTCAGGTGAGGGTAAAGGCAGAGTTAAGAAGACTGAGGCCCAGGCTCAGAACTTGATGCACAAAAGTGCAATTAAAAATGATTCTCCCATCCGACGTACTCGTTCCAGCGCTGAGTTAGTTCAACATGCTTGCCTACCGAGAAGAACTAGGAAGGTTAAACTGGAGAGACAAGGCAAGGACTTGATTGACAATGCCAATATACTAGAGAATGATAGACTTACTAATTACAAACAAACTGACCCACAACATTCCGAAAGTTATGTGGGGGGGAATGAATTAAAAAATGAACCTGGATCTGAAATGATGAACACTTCAAGCCCCCAGGAATTTTGTGAAAAGGATGAAACGGAGCAATGCTTCAGGATTCGTTTTAAGAGAAAGCAAGGCAAAAAATGGGAACTGAAGAAGTCTGAGGCTGATTTGCCATTAACTACGGAAATTCAAGATGATTTGCTGACATGTGACCCTTTTAAGGCCATCATGGATTCTGTATCAAATTTGAACATGGAGATGGCAGCAGCACGGGCACATGTGCATGCTAGTATGAGATCAAAGGACAGATTGCACCGTTTGAAAAAGAGGGGTGAGAGGTTGAGGCAAAATAAAGGATTACCTGCAGGCCAATGTTCACATGATGACCGAGATCTTAAAAACACAGATCAATGTGAACCTAGTGAATCTGACAAAGACAAAGTGGAAAATAAGGAGAAGCTAAAGAATATTTGTGGAGTCAGTCAGGTACCTGAAAAGAGCATGGATCACAAAAATACCAGTCAGACTTTGCCTGTCTTGGGGCAAAAACCAAAAGTGGAAAATACAGTTGTGACAGATAGCTGCTGCTTTCAGTCAGGGGCACAACACGAACAGAAGCCTGAATTGAAATTTCATCCCTTACCAATAATCAAACTACGGAGGCGGACAGAAGATGTTTGGGAGGTGGAAGACAGAGATGAGAAACTGTTAGAAATGGAGTTCAAGAGAGAAGCCAAGCAGGAAATAAAGGCCCATGTTATAGACACGGAAAATAAAGGGTTGCTGTGTTTTGGCAAACCCAAAGAAGAATGTCCACCTGCTTCTTATCAGAAAATGAACAGTATCTCAGGTCCTCTTAAAACAGAAGCACCGCCACCTGAACTGCCGTCCTTATGTCTTTCATCTTTGGCTTCACCTCTTAATGAAGGTACAACTCAAATTAAAGCTTCTGCTCAAAACAGAATAATTGAAAAGCCAGTGACAGAGATGAGTGCCGGAGGAGGGAGGAAACTGAGGCACAAAATGGAGAGACCACGCAAGAGTGGGCCTGTTGAAACACCCACCACTTGCCTCAGTCATACCCTCCAACAAATTGACAACAGTCTGTCCAGACTCACGGAAGGCTTGTGTGCTTCTCAGGCATTGGAAAAAACGGTGTCCTATGCCAGCGGCTCTGCCTCTGTTATCCAACCCCCGTCCCAGTCACCACCATTCACTTCCTCAGATGGTATACTTTCCACTGAGCCTAGCTTTACAAATTGCTGTGATGATGACCTTCTGGACTTTCAGTGTCTCAATTTTGAGGGGTATTATCAACCACCGACGGACCTCTGCCCATTAGAGCCAGCCTCAGATCCCTTCAGCAGTCCACTCTCTCATAGCCCCTCTGATACATGGAACCCAGAAACGCCATATCTTGGACCACCCAGTCCAGCAGGCAACTTCAACAGTGAGGATCTGCAATTTTTCCCAAGTCTCATTACTTCTAAAAGTGACTCTCTTCCTTTGGATTGTGAAGTGAAGGATCTCTCGAAAGACAAAACCCCACTTGGCCACAGTTTAAATTTCCCACCTCTGAGCAGTGCTGAGGTGACTGCTATGGATAGATTTTTGAGTAAAAATCCAGGAATGAAACTCTCCAGAGAAGACCCCAAAATACAACCCCCACCAGGGGTAAACATGACTCGGCCTTTCGGCACAACCTCTGCTGTCATTACGTCGCAATCTCCCATTATTCTAGGCCAACCTACCAATCAAGGCATTCATTTCAGACCTAATACTAGTCAGAAGTATAGCCAGTCACAGTGTAAAGCCCAGGGCCCCTTCCATCGTATGGGCATTCCCAGCAAATCTCAGTCTTTTCCCAATATTCAGACAAACGCAATCAGAGGTGAACCCCAGCATCACTTGAACAAGGCAGTCCATTCCCCCCACACAGCCAACAAATTCTTCCCTTCTCAACTCTTCACTGTGAAAAATCAAAATCCTGCAGACAATCTATTCAACTCCCAGGACAAAACCTCTACTGTTATCCAGAGGGTGCTTAAGTATCAAGGAGGAAAGCCGAGCCAAAATTTGTGTAGTGCACCATGTAAAGACAATGTGGCTGCGGGCCGACCAACGGCTATGTCTAAAATACCGACCGCAAAATCACATTATATTATGAAATCCCAGCAGAGTCGTCAAGCAGAGATTGCCGCACGCAGAGACTTTACAGACAGCCATAAGGATAACCTTTCAGCTCACGGATTTACCTCTCAAAAAGATGTGGGTCATTTCAATTCATCCAGAAACCCTGCCAGGTCAAATGTTTATAACAACAAAGCTAACTCAGTTTTCCCCCAGTCCTTGAATAAAAACAAGGCATCAGGAAAACCCCAAACTATTGAGACTGACTTGGCACAAAAAAACTTCTCAACTCTCCCAAGGCCTTTCTACTTTTCCAACAAAGTGTCTGAAAGTTATGGCTCACCACAAAGCAAGAGTTTGATCCAGGATAAGTCCACTCCGTCGACCACACACAAACACCAGCCATGTTATGCTCAACATGACCCTTTTGACTTTAGCTTCGACGCAAACCTTTCTCCCGCCATGTCTGAGCACAGTAGTCCCCAAGTGGCACAGCATACACCTGGAACACAGACACCAGCAAACAAGCAGCAAACCACATCCTCGTCAGCCTCTTTTCCATACGCTTATCAAGGTCCTCCTTATGTATTTAACTTCACTGGAGATCACTCATTGACCCTGGGTCTAAGGGATGGGGTTGATGGTCAGACATACCCAGGTTTAGGGCCCACAAACTATACATACCATTGTCTGATGGAGCCCTCGGGCACTCAAGGTAGGCTGGTCCTTGAGCCCTGTGGACTTCACCCTTCAAATCCGTCCTCTTTTTCAATGGAGGGCTTTGCCGGGCTCAAAGGACAGGACGAACATTGCAGGAGGGACACACAGCAACCGTGCCAGCCTGTTAACCGACCATCAACTCCCCACTATGGACCTGCTGCATCCTCCCACTCCATGGGTCCCTCAAAACCCAAGAGAGTAAGGCTAGTGGTAACAGATGGCACAGTGGACTTAGACCTTCAGTACTCAGACTAATTTGTACCCACAGCCATCTCCTGGATCTTAGGCTACATGTATATATGCTCAAGGGGATAATTTCTGCAACAAAATGTTTTTCTAAATCGTGTAATTTACAGCCTACCATTTATTGAAGCCCATTTAGTGATTATTGGCATTTGTTTGGATGGACTGTTCTCATGGAAAATGACTTCTAGAGTGATGTATGGTAGTGAAATTTGAAAGTAAACATTTGTAACTTATTTTTTATGAAATACTATATCTTAAATAACATCAAATTGAGAATGCATCTTAAAAAACAAATAGAAATGTTTTTAACTTTAGGACATACAGTATGGCTCAAATCATACTGTGGCCTCAAAGGATTTAGACCCCTTCACTTTTTCCACATTTTGTTTAGTTATAGATGTAATATAATTTAATTAATTTTACGTTGTGGCTCGGTAAGATGCTAATCATCTATGGGTCTGAGTGTCTCGTGTTTTATGGGGTATTGTGGGTCATCAATCTACCCACAATTCCCCATAAAATATATATATTTTTTATAAATACTCATAAATATGATTCAGACTAGGGATGCAACTATTGATTATTTTGCTAGCAATTATTACTTTACTTTAATTATTACTTTATTGAGTATAATCTAATAACCGAGAAGCACGTTATTTGATTATTTGTTTTATCTGTTATACGTATATCAACAAATGTGAACTAAATTGTACAGCAGCGTTGCACAAAAATGGTTGAAATAGCAAACATAGTGTAAAATAGGGAAAATTGATATTTAAAGATTTCTCCAAAATTATATTTCTTTATTCAAATCTATTAACCATTTAAAAAAATATATATATAATCGATTAAATCAATTACTTGATTTAACTGTTGCAACCCTTATTCAGATCCCACCAAGGCCAGATCCATCCAGCTTCCTTTGAGTGTCCTTAAAGGGGTCATCCCTATGTTCCCCGGGTTCTATGTTCCCCCACTAAGGTTAGGGTTAGGTTTAGGTTAGGTCCTATGTTCCCCGCTCTCCCTAGGAAAGCGGGGAACATAGGTAGATTAGGTACGGTCCCTCCTTAAAATGTCTCTTCAGCTTGACTGGAGTCCTATTGTCGCATCTATAATTTCTCTCCCCATCATTATGGGGAGTTATTTGTTAGATTGTTGTCGCAGAACTCATTTCTATATCACAATAAAATGTGGAAACAGTGAGGGGATTGAATATCTTCCGAAGCCAATATATAAACATTGAAAACCCCAGACTGTAACATAGATGTATGAAGTTTCCTATATATATGACAGTAGAAATAACAGCTCCACAATAGTTTGCTGGTACTTGTACTGATTGAATATCACATGGCAGCTTTGTGCCTCATTCTTTAATATGCTCTTGTAACTTCCTGCAGAATCTGTTGAAATGCTCTACCCTCATTTTGTATTTGCAGTAAGCAACACATTTTTATGGTATGGTCTTTTAAAGATCACTTTGTATTTGATTCCATGCGTGTGTGCGTGTGTATCTGTGCTGATGCACATGTGTGTGTTGTGTTAGTGTCGTACTTGATTGTGTGAGTGTCGCCATGCCAAATTGCATTAGGTTTTTTAATGTCTGTAGTGCATAAATGAAAGGCTTGTGCATGAACAGTACTGAAAATGGCTTCCAGACCTGGAGAGATGAAAACAATTCCAGGTCAACTCCACATGGGACACTAAGTGTGTGTGACGTGAACTGTAGCTCTTTGCAGCTGCTTTCTGGAGTACTTACTGGGTGAGGGTGGATGGCAAGGAGGAGACTGCAATATAGTCTGCAGGAAAATGGTATTTAATGCTCCAATATCGAGCTTCGGGAGTTGAGAACAGCATGAGATTGAGATCCTTACAATGGTGAAGGCAAGGTCAGAGGGGCTTTGTAAGATTTTAGAATGATTCAGAGGGTATTGCATCAATGGTTACACTTGTGTTAACACCCTGAAAAAAGACAATCTATTATTGGATAGCCCTAATTTGGCTTTGTTTCAAAGGTTGAATGATTTGTCTGCTGAAAGTAGAGTGAGATATACCTGCTGTATATGCCATGTGGTTGCTGGCTGTTATTTGGTCATGGCTCGTGGAGATATACATGCAGTTTTAACATGGAGATTATTTACTGTTGACTGTAGAGGTGTTGTGAGCATTCCACTCATGTCAGGAGGTATGCTGCTCCATTTAACAGCTTTGGGGAGGTGTTGTGTGACTACATAGCCTTACATGACTACCACGAAACTGTACTGTCTATACGGAAAGGCCAATTATTTATTTGAGTATCCTCATTCTTGAAATGGTGCTTTAATGTAACTGACCATTTTACATTGTTTGTGCACGATATGAAATGATTTTTTAATTTAAAGATGACATACTGTACTGAATATTTACGTTGAGTATTTAATTTTAAGTCCATTTTACCTACACCATGATTTTGATAATTTCTGTTACAGCCTATTTTTCTTAGTGTTTTTTAAATGGGCGATTCAGTCTTTCCCAAAGTCTGCTGTAGTACTGTACAAATGTAGCCTACATCATTAAAGACAACTAATTCTTTATACATTTTTGCACGCTCTCTATATTCCTGTTCATGTCTGGTTTCTGTTCCAAATGGTCACTGGTGGTACCGTGGTGGGAAGGCCTGGAGAGTACTGCAGTCTCAATTTAACAGGAGCACTTGACAACAGGAAATGAAGTAAGACAAAGCTACATGGACAGTTCCATTATAAATGTCTGATACAATTTACATCTACATTGCTTAGCTGATGCTTGTATTCACGTACAGTATTTAACTTCAGAGTGCCACTCCAAATACAAATACATTCCTGTAAGGAGTGCTACAGGTCGAACAACATTTGGCTTACAATTAAGTTTCAAGGTAATCTAAATCTCAATGGTGATCTCTCTTCAAATAAGAGTGAGTCTTCCCTCTAGTCCCATCTATTCACCTGTTTCCTAGGCTTTTCACTTCCTGTGTGTGTTCCACTTCCTGTCGATTTGATCCAATGAAATCCAATGAAACTGGTCAGATGACTAATGATATCCAATGAAATCCGACAGGAAGTGGAAAACACACAGCCTAGGAAACAGGTGAATAGGGCGTTCTTATCTACCTCACATTTTTATTCCATTCCCAAATTCCCACCCCTCTCTTTCGGTACATGACCCAGTTCTGCTTTTCTGTTGAGTTCAGTGGCATCTGAGTGGTTAAATGTGATGCCAAGTTTAACAGATTTTTGTATTTTTTGTTGACCACTGAAGGGCCCTACATGCACCATACTTTGTATTTAATCACGGTGATGATTATAAGCCATTGCATAATGTAGTTTAAGAAGAGACCAGCTAACTGTTGTTTGTGCTCTTATTGTACCTTCATGCCACACGATCTCTCTGCCTCCGAATCTGGAACATTCTTCAAGAGTATTACATGGTCTCAATTATTTAATGAGACAGCAGTTCACACTACTTGTCGTGCATTTGTGTACATCACAATTCCATTACTCTGTGTGTTGCCGTATGTACCACCCAACATTTTCTTGTGATTATAGGCCATCATTGCATACAAGTGTAGCACAGTGGCGGTAGCCTCTAAAATGGCTGACTGTTTTGAGTTGGTATTGGGAGTTTCTATGAGATCAGTGTAGTGGAACCAACCACCCAATGCAATACAATCAGTCACCCTAGCGGTAAAGGAGCAAGAGCACAAACCGTCTGTAACGCTGAGAAATGAGCTCAGAGAAGAGAGAGGCGGGGACAGGATTGGTTTAGAAAGCAGCTGAGAATAGAAAATGGTGAGGAGAGAGCTATTGAGGGATGCTCTGGTATTACACATTATTTCCCAAGTGACAGGTGGCAGAAGCTCCAAATAACTGGCCACTGTTTGAGATGTCAATACATTAGTGTAAATTATGTCTGTAAAGAAACCCCACTGTGTCTGCAAGAGGAGAGTGAATAAATATGTCGGCTGCACAAGCAGGGTTATTGCTCTTATCATTATTATGGTCATCTTTCTTTATTAAGTCTGCTTGCTTGCTCTTAAGGCTGCCCCCGTTGCACAGAGCGTGTTTTTGATTAAGCACAGCAATCATAGGCTTAGTGCAGCTATTTGGTTACTCTCAATCAGTTAATTGATCTTATTGGTTCCACTTGAGCCTGATAAACAAAATCTGTTTTAACACGTGCTTATTCTGCATAGACTCATTGATTGGTGTTGGCCTAACAAATCTGACTAATCAGTCTTAACTCAGATCATGGTATATACTGTATGAAGGCAATGTGTTACACAATTACAATAATATATTACAATACAATATATTTTGGAAATCTGAGAAAATTACCTGTATCTTACATGCAGACTGAAGTGGACTCCCAATATGGTGAGGTAATTTCATTGAAATCAAGTAGATTCGTAGTAGTAGTAGTAGTAGTAGTAGTAGTAGTAGTAGTAGTAGTAGTAGTAGTAGTACAGCTTGGAATTAATAGAAGAGGTGTAAATTGGAAAAGCCTCTTAGGGATCTACAGGAATCCTCAAAAATGTATCATATGGAGATAATTGGCAAACTCCTTATAGCCAAACTGAGTTATTAATGAAACTCAAGACGTCAAGGCCTTTGACAACATGGGAATCAAAGCACACAATGTACTGTATGTATGTGCTCCAAAGCCATGGCTTTTGCTTCTCATGTTAAAAGCATTCTCAGCTCAGCTCATGTATTCCAATACACACACTTAACAAAAAGATGCCAAATAGCACTAGAAATGGTTCTCTGGCTCACAATCATAGGGGAACCTCTTGTTGCTACATGGCACCTATCTTTAAGGTTCTAGCATCTTTAGTGATAGAACCATTAGAGGTGCCTAAACTGTAAGCTCACAAACCAGTAGAGAACCTCTAACGAACCATGCAGGGGCTAAACAGGTTCTTGGTACAACAGTGGCGCACCTCAATCGTGTGTGTGTGTGTGTGTGTGTGTGTGTGTGTGTGTGTGTGTACTGTGTACTGTGTATGCAGTACATTCTTTGCCCACTTGAATTCAAAATCCATTTAAAGGTGGTGTTAGTGATTGATTGATCAAATAAGTGTCAAACAGCTCTATATACTGATCGTAATCCCTGCTATACAGTGTTTGTTCAATAAAAGGGGTCTCTCCAGCTCTTTAGTAAACAGAAAATCCGGTTTTGGACAACTGGATATCCGAATTACTCGACGGCGGGCCCCGCACTCCCTTGAGTCCTTGCTGCTGTGCGCGCAGAGTTTGAAGTCGGTCAGTTCCATATGTGCACAAGACCATATATCTGTCAGTCCGTGTCCCTTTTATTCCCATATATGGAGATTGATGATGTCATCAGTATATGCCCATGTATGGGCATCCACCCTTTTATGCCCAAATATGGACACAAATTTCAATATAGGATATGGAGAATAAACAAGTGAAGTTAGAAGTGATAACACAAATAAATCAACAGACAATATCAAATACATGATCTTTGTGCTGTTATCTACCCTAAAATTGGTAACCCACCTGAAAATGTATTTTCTGTTTACTAAAGAGCTGTAACAATGATTACGAGAATAAATATAGGGCTTTAACGTTTTAACAATACACTTTTGGTTTTAACCAGTACATATCACTTACAGCACCTTTTACGTTTCAGTGCAATACTATCAACTATCAAGCCAGATCTTAGTCTGGGATTACATTTTTTGCAGATTGGGTTATTTGGTGGGCGTTCACACATCAGTGGGAGCACTGGGATTTTGCTGGTGTAGGCCTACAGTACTATGGATTCTACCTATGAAAATGTCAAGCAGGCTGGACAGCCTTTAACCACTAAAACTATATACTTAGTTTGTTGTACAGTACATCAATTAGCGGAAATAGCAGATCTACTATAGATATATTTTTGCTGAGTGTTTGCCTTTAATGACATGCTCAGGATAGGCCAGAATAGGGTTACTTTGATTAGTATATCGTCGCTGTCGGGTCCAAACTGTTCCTTTAAAAGATATATATATAAAATAGTGAAAATACTATTTTCGCTACTTTTGTGCGACAATCTTGTATGATGAAGTAGGGCATCAATTTACACACAAAAAAAAATAAATCTGGAGATGCAAGGTTTCTGCCCGACAGCAACGATATACAGTATGTATGTATGTACACATTTGAAAGTGAGCCAGAGAGTTATCACCATGGCTATTCATTATGAGCACTCCTGCTAGCTCTGCTAATGTGCAGAACCATTAAAGGGGTATCGGCCATCGAAGCCTCTGTGGCAAGTTTGACAAGCTCCACTCACTTCTGATGGCTATAATGGAGCTGATTTCTACTTGCTATTCATTTCAGCTAGTCAGTGGAAGCCCCCCCCACACACACACGCAAGCGCGCGCACACACACACACACACACACACACACACACACACACACACACACACACACACACACACACACACACACACACACACACACACACACACACACACACACACACACCCTCTGTATGGTAATAAGCATTGCAGCAGTGACTTGCCCATCCTCTTATACACATCCCTTCCATTCTTAATTCATATTTCAGGCTTGTGTGTGTGTGTGTGTGTGAGAGAGAGAGAGAGAGAGAGCGAGCGAGCAATGAGAAAGAGAGCAATCAGATTGTGGTCTTCCGTGTCTTTTTTTGCTGTCTGTGTCTCTTATCGTCCATTATTGTTTGATTTGGCCTGTAAATTAAAATTAACATGCAAACATGCTTTTTTATTGTTATTTAGTGTTGGCGTCTCTGTACTGTTGGGTGGATCCTGCTGTGTGTCATGGTGCTTTCAGTTCTATGAAATAGAGTCTAACTCCTCAAAACATCAAAGACCAAGAGACAGAAAAAGAGAGGGAGGGAGAAATTCTGCCCTGTTTCTGGGTGATGATGGTGAAGAGGGAAAGAGATCGAGAGAGTGACCGAGAGAGAGAGGGAGAGAAATGGTGGGGGGAGGGGTGGGAGCACGAGAGAGAGAGCGAGAGAGAGAGAGAGAGAGAGGTTGGGGAGGGTAGCTGAGAAAAAGAAACTAACCAACCAGATGAATGCGAGAGAGAGCGAGTGAGAGAGATAGGGTCTGTTTGAACATGCTTTGGGGGGAGAGAGGGGGAGAGAGAGGGAGATTGTCAGGACCAAGCAAATAGAAGTGTTACTACAGAGCTGCTGCTGGGAATCGAGGATAATAGCGCATCATCTCAGCGCATTCAGCCACACTGGACACCTTGTAATTTCTGGGGGGGCTAATTATTACAGCAGGGTTTTTTTCCCTCTTCTTCTTTCCCTCAGCCTTCCTTTCCTTTTTTATTGCAGTCTTCATCATCTGCCTTCCCCATTCTTCTGCAACTGGCAGCCGCTGGGCTTCCCCTGTTTCCCACTCTCGTGTCACTCTCTGTCTCTCTCCCTTTTCCAAAAGGAGGGATCTGTGTTTCAACAGGAATTGAAGAAGACAGTAAGAGAGCTTTCTTTCTCTACATCTGAGGGAGAAGAGGGGAGATTGCATAGGCAGGGGGGGTAATGTAGCAACGCATGCAGAGGAGTGGGGTTTTCTTTTTGCGGGGTGGTGGTGATGGTAGTGGGGAGGTGGGGGTAAAGCGGGAGATTTGTCGGTGTGTGTGTGTGTGTGCATGCATACGAGCGTGTATGTATGTGTGATGCTCGACTGGAGAATGCAGGGTGGAACATGGCAGGTTAAAGAGATGCATGTTACTGCATTGGTGTGCAATGTAATATTAATTCATGACTTCAGATAAAGACACAGTTGCACAGAGAGATGATGAGGGGGAGAAGAGAGGATCTGCTGAGGATGCATGTAGAGGAAAGAGACAAGCCGGGCAGCATTTGGCAGTGGAGTACTCCTCGATGCCCCAGATTATACATGCACACTTTAACCCAGCTTTAACCAGAGAGATGGACCAAGGGACAAAGTGGGAGAATAATGCAGCAGATGCTGTTCCTTGTGGGCTTCTAGATCAGCTATTTTCAGTGCACGATAACGTCATACAACAGAGCATAAATTAGGCATCAGAAAGATGAGTGGAGGACAATATAGACTACCTGAGAGGAAGGTAGGAAGTGGACAATGATGGGACCATTGTATACTATAGCAAACACATAAGAGTGATAAATACTTGGATAGATGGATATAGTAAGCTATACTTACAGTGATTGATCTACATTCTGTAACACTGATGCTTGCCCACCCACATACATTTGCATGCATGCCAAGGGCTGGGGATGATCTGGCTCACATGGGTGCACAGTAAAACACAGGGTTCATAGGGCATAAAAGAAAGTGGTAAAAAGAATTACACTCAGGAAACGAACATTCAGGATTTTTATGTATACTCGGTGCATACATTATATGGCTATATGCATTGCATACAAAATAGAAGCCCAGTAAACCGTGCATCAGCTGTCCTGACATGCCATGCACAGAGAGAGTGCACATGAATGAACAATGCACACATATGTTACATCTGAGCAATGACACACACTTACTTACTGCCCTTTATGCCAGTCGGCATGTAGGGCACCTAGATACTGAAAGTACAAGTATATTAGGAATTCTGCCATGCATCAAGAAGCAGATGCTCTTCATAGTGGAGAGAGAGAGACACACACACACACACACACACACACACACACACACACACACACACACACACACACACACACACACACACACACACACACACACACACACACACACACACACACACACACAGCTAATCTCACTTGAGTGGGTACTACCTCTATAGGAATTGAGTCACCCTCCCACCAGGCAATGTGTTTGATCTGCCCCTGTCATTATTATCCAGTGTGAGTCTATCTATAAACGCATCTATTGTTCATGTAGATTGTGCAGCCCACTGAAAGGGAGTTGGAGATGGGTCACTTTACTGGGCACGTGTAATTACACACACGCTACTGTGTGTAGGGGCCAGCAGAGGAGGAGGACGCCTTCAGTGTACTGAAGCAGAGCAGAAAGTTTAAACATTGATCTTTTGCAACAATTCTATGGGTCGGGGTATCTACGACATAGGCAGATAACATAATTGTGCTGTGATGGGTTCTTATGTTTACATGCCTGTTCAGAGTGCTTTCTAATACGTTGCGTACAATTAGCCTACATAATCAAATGACTCTGGTGATGTGCACTCGCATTTAACCTCTTTCAACCTGGCATCCCTTTTTTGGGCATGTGATTATACTGTAGGCAATATGAATTGGTAAACATGGGCGAAAATAGCCAATATACAAAAGCTCACAAGCTTGTAGATCAGCTACTTTTGCCCATCTTTGCTATTTGTTATGGGATGAAGACATGAAGTACATAGGGCTTTAGTGGTTAATTTAAACCATGCGGTTTGGATAACTGTTGGCGACACACAATGCCAGGCACGTCACCCAAACATGGTGACCCTCGATGGACTTCAGGTTGTTTCATGTCGGGTGGTGGAAGAAAACGATGATAATCCTGCCTGGATAATCAAGCAGAAAGAGAGAATTTTTGTCACTCACCGTCACCACTATAGAGCAAGTGACAATACAGAATATTTGAAGCCACACTGAGATTCAGAGATTTAGAAATCTCTCTCTACCTCACACCTCCCACTCAACCGCCCAGCACATGGTTGCAGAGTTCAGAGGAACTGATAAATGCTTTTGTACAGTGCTTCCCTAATCTTGTGTTGTATGAGAGTCTCCTGATGCATGTTCTGTGCATAGAGTCAGAGCCAAAGCCAGAGTTTTAGAAATACTGGTCATTAGTCCCAGCCCGTGTACCCCACCCCCAACCTTGAGAACATTTTGAAGACTACAGTACAGTATACTGTACATCTATGCATTTTAAGGCACCTATAAGAGCAAGAACAATCCAAATTCCAGCCGTGTGTGTCTCTGTGTGTGTGTGTATGCACACCAGAAAGGAAACAATTCAGTTGTTGCTTAATAACATAACTAAGAATTAACTAGAATAATAAAGTCGGAAGATTACTATAGTCTGGTTGCCACACTAACTGTCGTTTAAATCCAAAGCAATATAGTCTGAAGCCAACATTTAACATGTCTGTTGCATAAAATTAAATATGCCATTTCATCAATAGATTGGATACAATATAGTAGCCTATTTAACCTTGTAGTTTAAACGCGCAATTTCAAACAATATTAATCCAGTATGAGTATGGTGACGGAAGCATACAAATTAGCAACAATCTGCAATTGTCAACTCAGAAATTGTAATATCTAGCCTAAAATAAATGTTTAAAGATCTTATCTTCAAAAGCATACAATACTAGGCCGATGCCTGTTGAGAATGCATGCCACTATGGTTATGCAATAGCAATACCCGTTGCTGTTGTCAGAGTACACATTGGCCATTCTGGCACATCATGTTTTGATTATTGTTTATTTCCATATAAAAGTATTGTTCCTTTTCCATTTTTGTTGTTTTAAAAATGTATGTGCAAATAAATAAACTAAACTAACAACTTAACATTGCTATCAGCAACTGTAGCAAAGAACTTTTAAAATGTGTATTTAATACAAGCTTTAAAAATATGTTAATTGTAAATGTCTGCAACTGAGCCTATGTTTTTCCCATGGTGTCGGCCAGCAAGCCGCCATGGGCATACAATGCCAAGTTCAAGACAGTCATGGCCAAACTGCAATGGCGCATGCGTAAAGAATGAATGCATGGCAACACCACTTCACTGTGGGCTTCGAATGTATTTGTGCTGGTTTTCTCTCCAGATACAGTAGGCAGGTGCGAGAGCTTAGGTCTCTCTTGTATTTCTCCCTACTGAAACGTCATGTAAAGCAACGATTAGGGATTAATTTTAAGTGTTTTAAAAATAGGATGAACTGTACCTTCAGGTCACTAAAATCCCCAAATCCCCTGACAAAATACAGGGGCCGTAACTTCAGTGGTACAGACATGTTTAGACAGATCACACTCACTTGCAGTCACATGTAGACTACACTTGACAGATCACTCTCATGAAAAGATACTGTAACTAAGATAAGTTCAATTACTTACTTAATCACTATCAAATTGACCAAATAGCCATCCATAAATACTTTGTGATTGGGCCCTTTTCCATTGGTTTTCAATTTCAGTGTAGTTGGAGGATACAGATGAAGAACAGGTAGGAAGGGTAAGCGTGCACATGAGTTTGACAGTACAAAAAAAAAAGTAGATTCCAATTCCAATTCAGTTGAGTCATTATTATAATCCCAGTGAGCTCAATTAAGTTGGCTGGCAGCTGAGCTGGTTCAATAGGTTTTAACATGGATTCTAATAGACTGTCATGGATTTTGTACTTCTGTTTTTTATTTGGCATAAAGAGAGTCAAGGTCCAGTAAACCTCCATGATTTGCCTTCCTGGGTGACCAAATTAACATTCAGCCAGCGTTGGCATGGAAATACCATTAATTCTTCCTCAGTTGGAAGTGTTATGGAGTGCCATACTTTTGTTCCGCTACCAACCGACAACCACTTCGCACAGTTGCCATTTCTGCCCAAGCAAATCCCCCCTGGTGTAGGAAGTAATAACGCATCCCTCCTCAGGGATGAGGGAACAAAAATCGCTTTTTACCTCACGTTCATTTCAAACTAAACTAGGCATTTTGAAGATGTATCTGCATTCTGCACAATGGCGTACAGTGCCTACCTGTCCCAAATAAAAAACAGGCTTTGAGTTGGGTTAATGATTAATTTGTATTAATTGGATTGTTTCAGACTCATTCAAAAATCCTCCTTGGGGAGTTATACACGTATATTGTATCTTTATACTCATTTGCTCTTCACTTGTGAGCGACTGCCTAGCACAATGGTTCTTTTCAGGCTGCAACCCCCGAAAATAATCATATTTGAACTGGTGACCCCCCACCTTGATAAGCACTTGTAGGAGTTAAGGCATTACATTTTGTTTGACTTCCATAGATAAATATTGTGAAAATAGCAGATTTGCTTGTAGATTGGCTATTTTCAACCCAGTGTATAGTTTGACCAGTATTTATTTTATAGTAGTCGTCACTTCACTGTTATCTGGGGACCACCAAAAATCGAGAACCACTGGCCTAGCAGAGTCACATATCAGATTTACATTTATTGTCAGTTGCCCCCCCCCCCCCCTCCTATATCTGCCCAAGAGTGGGGAATAGAGCTTAACTTTCTTTTCAATATTTGCTACCCTACTCTGCAGGGATATAGTTCATAACTCCAGATTTAGACCATCCGTTTACTCTCTCTTCTCCATTTTCCTTTTCTCTTTTCTACCTATTTTCCTCTCCTTCGCTCCTGCCCGCGGTAAACGACTGATCTGGGACAAAAGGCCTCCCCTGCGCTCTGTCCTACTTGAGGTTGTCCTCTCCCTCTCTTATATCTCACTCTGTCGCTCTCTCTCAATCTCTTGTTTCTCCTAATATCACTGTCATTTACCTCTTTTCACCTATCTCTTTGTGAGTCACTCTGTCTCTATTAATCATAGCTTGTGTCTGTGTTTCATCATCTCAGAGTGATGGCTCTGTCAGGTTTTAATTGGGTGTCAGGCAGTTTGGTAGAGAAGAAGGTTTAGCACTGTCATTTACAAAAAAGTGTTGATTGAGCATGGGTGGCTGTCTGTGCAGCAACACCCTGTGTCACATTTATACAACTGCAAACATTCACACAGCCAGAGACAGAGAATGTTCCCCAGAGAGCAGTTTCAGTATTAGAGCTTCTTCACTCAAGGGCACCTCAATGGTGATTGTCGAGATAGGGGTCACTAAAACCATTGGGCTTTAGTGACCCCCATTTTGCTAGTCAGGTCATGGATTTAAACAGGTGCCCTTCAGGTCACAAAGCTCCTCTAATCTCCAAGTTACTGTACTGGCAGTCCTAAAAAATACATCACTGACGGTGCATTTCTCTATATCTGGCTGCATGTCTCTGGGAAAAACCATTAGCTTGAAGTGAAGTACACATATTGGTTTTGTGCTGTAAGAGCAACAAGCCACACAAAGACAACGTCCTGTGTTAGACACTGTGAAAATTGCCCATTAGCAGCACTTCTCCTCTAGTCCCGCTAGAGTAAAGCTGTAGTTCGCTGATCCAATCATGGCTACTGAGCACTGCTGTGTATACAGTGTTAATCTAGTGTAAAATAAACCTGTGTGTGTGTGTGTGTGTGTGTGTGTGTGTGTGTGTGTGTGTGTGTGTGTGTGTGTGTGTGTGTGTGTGTGTGTGTGTGTGTGTGTGTGTGTGTGCGTGTGTGCGTGTGCGTGTGCGTGTGTGCCTCTGTGTCTGTCTGCCATAGAAAATGCTCTAACATTGTGGCTGACCATCTATCTCTCCATCTATTTCTCCCAGTTTTTCCGTTTACTCATGCAAATACCTATTCTTCAGCCCCGCCCAGACAGCCCACATCTGTCGCATTCTAATGACTCCATTCACAGTAATTGCCATTCACAGTAATCGGGCCGGTGGTGGGGAGTAGGGGGACGTGAAGGGCAACGTCCACACGGCGGATTGGCTCCCAGTTTATTAGTAATAATTGTGCCATCGAGAGTCGGGGTGGAGGGGGCTGGGATGTGAGTTCTCCCAGCAGTCACCACTGCATCATCAAAGTGGTGCTATTTTTAGCAGCATGGGGTTGGAGGAGAAGCCTGGCCCAGGATGGTGATCACCGCGTAAGGCAGAGAGGGGAAGCGGGAGGAGGCGGGTGGGGGGTGGGGGCTGGGGGGTCTTGGCACAGTCAGAGCCAGCAGCAGCATCAGCAGCAGTGGGAGCCCCTGCAGATCTCTGCCTGATGGGATCTACTGGGGTTGGTCGTAGAATGTTGACGTTGAAGCGCATGGCTGCATTGTGCAAATTGCTGCCAAGGTTGCTGTTGGGTTGTTGCATTGTGGAATCTTTATTTGTCATGGCATTATGTCATGGGGGAAACCGTGCCACTGACTCAATTATGGGAAAGACCTTTGGGTGGTGGATTTGGTTGCAGCCGTTTTCTTGCATTTTCTGACACTGTTCCACAAGCTTTTCACTTGCCTTCTCCCTACACCAATTTTAAGCAGCTGCTCCCCCTGATTTATATCTGAAGGAAGGAACCAAGTAATAGAAGACACAAAGAATAGAAGAAAAGATTCCTTCAATGCAACTGTAGTTTCTGCTCAACTCTACATTGCAGTAATACTGAGTTCACACAGTTTAGCAGCTGATCAGTCATCATCATGGTCAGATGTAGTGCGATATTTTTGGTTTCCTGCTGACCTTCCCATCATACTGCCTCTGAGTGAATTATTGTTGCTATCAGTCCACCACCAACAAACTAGTCTTATTATCATCAGAACTGCCTGTGTGTTTGCGCATGTGCACACATCTGGAACAGCTTCCCCATACACATTAAATCTGCAACTTCTGTCTTGAAGTTTAAAGGGTCTACACCATGAATTTTAACTTTTTCTTAATTTTTGTGTGTTTTTGGTCTCCCCCACCTCTCTTCTGTTCCAAAAAATACCCGACTTCGAGCATGCAGGCTTTCATAGGCTATCTGTGTTTTTTATGTAAATTGGTCTGAAAACGATCCGTCGGCCCGTCCCTCTGTCCGTCCGTTCCTCTGTGCACAGCTAATCTCCGGCAACGTTTGTCCGATCGACGTGAAACTGTGCACACACACTCCCTGGATGCCAGAGCAGAACCTCTGGCCTACATTTTTCGTAGCGCCACCAGGAGGACAATTTTTGCAAAACTAGTTATTTTACAGGACTCCTGCAGATTTTGTCCAAACATCACGCAAATCGGTATTCATTATTTCTATAGTCATGTGATCAAGACAGATCTGTCTGATTTTTCATATTCCATCCTGATTAGCTAATATTGGCATCTACAGTTTGCAGGAGTGGTTAGCTTCAAACAAAATGCCTCAAATCATGAACGCAGCGATTCCACTCACCTCTATAATTCCGAAAATTGCTGGCCCACAATAACCTACCTCGCCTTGCAGAGACCTGTGCTCCGAGGAGCACTTTTTCTAGTTATTCATTTATTTTTGCATACTTTCTGTAACATCTCTAAACAGATTAGAGACTCAGGTGCAGAGAAAGACTCAAGACACAAGGTGGAATAAAACATAGGCATGTCTTTACTGGGAAGCAGGTAGTCATACACAGGTTCACAGTCCTAAAGCAAACAAATCCAGAAAGAAATCCAAAACAAGGTGAAAAAAAGAGAAAGGAATCACTGGAGAGCACTAAGCACACATGGTAGAACAAAGTCTATCTGGCAGAGGAACAGGGAAAATGGGAGTACATACATACCTGTATACAGTGGTGGTTGCCACATGATGTGCCAAGGCACACCATTTGGACAAGTCCAAGTGTGCTTTGGGATTTTATGTCACGCACATTATTATTGCAATAGTCCAACTATACAAAAGATCATGATTATTATTATTATCATTATTATACGTTTTCTTAATTTTATTTGTTTCACAATGCATCACAATGCAATGCGTTGTGATGTAGCAGATGGTCCATTTTCACTATTTTAGAAAAAAATGTAAAGCGTTGAAACATGGCTTAAGTGGTTAAACTTTTTATTAGGCCTCAGTAAATAAAAATAAGCATTCACTGAGTTTTAAGAGAGTGATATCACATGTTATAGAGGCTATTTTGCATAGATAGGAATGTGTGCCTTGAGATCTTTACGTGCCAATTAGGTGTGCTGGTAGCAGGTGTAGATGATCTGGGCAAGAGGCAGACACTTGAAGCCAAGGCTGTGTAAAAAAAAAGTGAGAACATGAATGGCACTTTCTTGCTCAATTCCAGTTGGCATATTTGTCGCACAGATGTACATTTTATTTTCCTGAACCACCCGGCTCTCACTGACCTCAATCCATTCCATTGAACTTTCGGCTCCAGTTTATGCCCTTCTTTACCTTCTTTACATTCTTTACATAGCCTTGCATGAAGGCAGGTCCTGAAATGACACCACAGGTGCAACAAATAAAACGGTACTACTGTACAAAACTAAACGGGGACATTAGAAGATAACTGCAAAATAAAACAGGGAGCACTGAGGCGCCTGGTGGCTCAGCCAGTTTGTGCACAAACCACAAAGAGCTTGTGAGTGCAAGCGCCCAGGTTTGGGTCTGTCCCTGTCCTGTCTGTCCCACATGTCTCTCCTCTCTCTCTCTGCTGCCCTTGGTTTCCTGTCTCTCTTCACTGACCTATCTAAAGTCAGGCATAAAATGCCCAAAGAAAAATCTTAATTAGGGAACACAACAGGCAAGGATTAATGGAATGTTACACTTTGTGTGTGTGTGTGTGTGTGTGTGTGTGTGTGTGTGTGTGTGTGTGTGTGTGTGTGTGTGTGTGTGTGTGTGTGTGTGTGTGTGTGTGTGTGTGTGTGTGTGTGTGTGTGTGTGTGTGTGCGTGTGCAAAAATATGTGTGTATGCATGTGTACTGTATGTTAATGTCTGTGCATGTGTTTTTTTTATATCAGTGGCAGTAAAGGCCATTTGAACGTTTATCTGCAAGGATGAATTCACAATATTCCAGCTGGAATGGATTGGCCGGCATGCTGCATTAATAATAGAAGCACAGCTGGCAGTATTTATAGTAACAGTGGAGGGGGGGCTGTGGCAGCATGAATGGGAATTGATGTATGAGATCTTTCCTGCCAGGCCAGAAGGCTATTGGACACAGTGTGGGCTGTGACACTTCAGGCAACAGTGGATGTAGAATTGTGCACACATGCACATCCATACAATGTTGTGCACCTTCTGTCTCCCATTGCCATATGATGTCGCTGCACCTAAATATTAGGTGTGTTGACAGGGGATGAGGGAAAAGGAAATATACAAGTGGAAGATAACACTCATGGTTAGAGAATGCTTCTGTTAGTCAATAGCATAGCATGGGAGATTTTATTTATTTTAACAAGCCTTTATTGCTTAGTCAAGACAGTCTACAAAATGACATGAATAATGGGCAAAACAAGGCAACCTAGAGGTGTACATAGTTGAGCCGCGTATTTATATACAGTTTACATACAGTTTTCTTCTGACTGGTTGAAATGAAAGAACAGGAACTGGCTGTTTCTACCAATAAGGGGCAGGGTCACATTCAAATACAGCCCAAAACCCCATTCCAGAACCTGCCTCGGTTGTGTGCCTCGCTAATCGTTAGACTTTCAGCCTTAACATCCCGGGATAGAATCCTGCTGCCACCACAATTTTTCTGACATAAAGTATAGTTTATGTCTGCGACGGAGGCGCGCCGTCTGAAGCAGATTTGAGCCACAAGAGGCGCCGCCGATCGAGCTTCGCCGCGCTGAGCGTTACGAAGTCTGCTTCAGCCGACTCAGCACCGCCCGAGTTATTTCCCTGATAGGGATGGAATCGTAAATCATGTTTTGGGGCGAGCGTTCGGCACAACTGCCAACCAAAGTGACTACTGGCCAAACACAGCACGTCTACGGCAAAACACTGCCGTAGATTGTATATATGCGTGTGGCTCATGGCTTTTAATTTGTGATGTCCTGTAGACTCAGTGTTTCAGCCCAAGTTTCTTTTGGTGTGTTCAGCACCCTCCGGTGGAAAGATTTGCAGACAGAGTGTGACATATATGTATACAGACAGACAGACAGACAGACAGACAGACGGCTATTTTTGAAGTTTGTTTTCCAGTTCATGTTAAAAACTACAGCAGATTAAAACACAGCAGGCTAGTAATTTATCCTTATTCATTTGTTTTGCTGCAGATGTGTTGCTTACATCACAGTGTACTGTAAGGTCAGCTTTAGGGTACGGTCACACATCGATTACACAACGCGTGGTAAAGCGTTGAACATGTCAATTACCCAAGTGTCGTGTGCAGCTTGTTTGACTTGGAGTGGTTTGCTCACCGACGCACTTCTTTCCTATGGGTTTTGATTGATTGATTGATTGATTGATTGATTGATTGATACTAGTAACACGATTGTTAACAGTACATGTAGTACAGTCAAAACTGGTGAACTGGTTGACCAGAAACGGGAAGCTCCACCCCCTCAGCCTAGGGTTTTAGCCCCCTTTAATTAAAAACAACAACAACAAACAGTAGCCTACTTTAGTGCATCCCAAAAATGCCAACTCTGAAATTTCTCCCTTCTCCCTCCTACTTGGTCAGAAATTAAATCGATCAGTTAACATTTATTCTTCTCTTCCTTGCAAGGGTAACCAAATATGTGGGATGTGGAAGGGTAGAGATTGAGTAGGGTGTATAGGAAAATAGACAAGCTGAGAAGGATGGAGGGGAGAGCAGAGGGAAAAGGCCGGAGTAGTCTTTTGATGTGAAGCAGTATTATTGATTGGCCCACATAGCATAGATTAAGACAATGATCTTGCTCTCGCTCTCTCTCTCTCTTTCTCTCTCTCTCTCTCTCTCTCTCTCTCTCTCTCTCTCTCTCTCTCTCTCTCTCTCTCTCTCTCTCTCTCTCTCTCTCTCTCTCTCTCCATGGTTAGAATTTATTAAATCAGATTCAATTTGTGGCTCGCTGTCATATGGCCTCTCATCTTTGCTCAACAGATATCTGTCAATTACAAGCCCATTAACAAGAGAAGTAGAGGAGAGTCTTGCATTCGCACAAACACACACACACACACGCACACGCACACGCACACACACACACTATACTCCAAGTTGGATAATCGAAGTCCTGCGTGAAGGACAGGTTAACCTTTCATTGCACAAGACAGCAGCATTGTCATTGACATCAGTATTGAGCAGACAGTAATGCCAGTATTAGGAGATGACACAAAATATTTTTCTGATGTAATGCATTGTTGAATATGAGGTAAAAATGTGAATATTAAGTCAATGTAGAAATCATCTCATTGGCGATTATTGCAGAGAATGGAATGGGTGGTGAAAGGTGCTTAAATACTGCATATCTGTATGGGATGCTACTATATCTGTCGAATAGAAAATCTATTCACTGTTCTGTGGAATAGATTTTCTATTCAAAAGCCTCTAAATGTGAAACCACAAACCCTTCAGGAGAAAGCGCTGATTCAGCGGCAGCGGAACCATAGGGAGCTGACAGACTCGCTACACTCAGTCAAATAAGTCTCTCTCATACTGTGGCAGCTTTGTCCAACCTTTGGCCCCACTCTCCTCTTCCTCGCTTACTCTCATGTCTATTTATGTCACAAGCAATAATCCACTGATCCAGACTGTTATGTTAATTATGACATCTACCATGTAAATCATTGTCTTGTTAAGCCCAATTTATAATGCTTTGTACGGCGAGGTGTAAATTAGCTTGGGAGCTGCATCGCTCATCATCACAGCCCCTGCTTTGGACACATCTCCCAGCAGGCCAAGATCAACATTTCTTAACACTGCCCTGACTCAGCTGATGGTTCGATTTCAAAGGATTGTTTTACAGCGAGGGGTGAATGAAGTGGAAAAAAACCTGCAAGAGGCCTGTCAATTAAAACCGACAGAAGAACGTGTCAAGTCAGCTGCCGTTGTGCTTTCTTACATGCTGTGCTCTGAGGCTCACAAAAGGAGCCTCAGCTTGGTTTTGCCACATGGTTGCATCCTGTTTGCCGCCTGCAGCCATGGAGCAGCACCCACCATTTAATATTTCACAGCCCCTCGTATGTTCAGTCAGTCTCCTTCCCTACAGCTATTCCCATAGTCGCTTACTTATTCATCATCCCCTTGCATTGCCAACTAATGGCCCTGCCTCTGCCCTCAGTAGAGCCATGGCAAGCAGCAAGTGGGTGGTTCTACCTCTCAAATTGATCTCACCACTTCAGCCAGAGCATTACTCATATCCTGGTATGACTAAAATGGAATGTTA
Organism: Gymnoscopelus microlampas; assembly: GCF_963454915.1. Lineage (NCBI taxonomy): Eukaryota > Metazoa > Chordata > Actinopteri > Myctophiformes > Myctophidae > Gymnoscopelus > Gymnoscopelus microlampas. The sequence continues at coordinate 29,894,467 of NC_139948.1, read as the reverse complement.
GAGAGTGTGTGTGTGTGTGTGTGTGTGTGTGTGTGTGTGTGTGTGTGTGTGTGTGTGTGTGTGTGTGTGTGTGTGTGTGTGTGTGTGTGTGAGAGTGAGAGAGAGAGAATCTACTGTAAATTACATAATCTAGTGACTTGTTTTCCTACACCTTTAAAAATAACAAATGAATAGTTACGGGGCGTGCAGGGGTAAAGTTCGTATCCACCAACACAGAGACAATATAGGTTTTGAATCATCCGTGGTGCATCTGTCTTGGCTGGACGCTCCAATGAACACAGCTGTCCATGTTCGTGGGTGGGAAGCCGGGCAGGGAGGGCGATCTCTGTTGCTGCACTTTGACTCCTACATAGGTTGGTCAGGGTGCCTATTCAGCGTGGTGCAGCACTGAGTGAAATAGCATGTTCTTCTGCTTGCTTTTCCTCCTCCCAGTAAAACTCCTCACTGTAGGGGAAAAGGAGGCGGCTGCCAACTAAATGTGTATCAGAGGAGACACTGGGAATTAACATAACTGGGCAGATGTTTGTTGGGAACGATGCCTGTTGGGAAAGCATGCCCCTCCGCTTATGCAATAGTACCCATTGTACCTGTTGTCAGAGCACAGTACTCATGATCATGGAGGCCAGTCTATGACGTGAATGATGCGTGATTATGAATGCCACCAACGTTATAGGATAGACCCGCCTTGCCTGTGTCTGATTGGCTCCCTGGCAGGCGTAGTTTTACTGAGGTTAGGGTTAGGGTTAAGGTTAGGTTTAGTCATAGTCTTACTGAGGTTAGGGTTATTGTTAGGGTTAGGCTTAGGCAGACAAGAACTGTGAAGATCAGGGATCTCCAACTGGGTTGCCTTTAGTCAGACACGTGCATGATTAATTCAATGTCCAGAGCTGTTGCATCATTTTGGATATGTCAATCCATTTATTTAACATAAAGCCATTCTAAAGCTGTTTTGTTCCCCCATTCACATCCGTTGAATTAGGACCACACACTGTGATTATAATGACGTCATCATCACTATTACCTCCTAGGCCAAAACCTATGCAGCATTCATTTAATTAAAACAAAAAACAAAACAAAATAAACAGTAGGTGTAATTTGGCTCCAAACCCGTTGTACCTGTTCTGTCTGTCTGTGACCCTTTTATGGCTTTTATGGTAATCATTCACAACTTGATTGTTTGGAAGGAAAACAAGCCAACCCTCTTACTCGAGAGGCTGCAGTGGTGAAAGACCATTTGTATCCAAATTAAGCCTAATGTATTATACTCCATATTATGACGCTTGCCCAAAACAAAAAAATGATGAAAATCAGTTCTTGTTGGCAAGTGACACTGTCTTGCCATACATAGAGTATAAATTAAGGTTCAGAGTAGAATATGGATTTCTTTTCTCACCCTGTTTGATCCAGTTCTCATTTTTGGATAGCCTGGAGAATGTCATTTTGATCGGGTAAATCCTCTTTATATTCACTGTGTGATGAGGCTATGTTTTCTACCCTGTGGTAGAAAATATTACATGCAACGCCATAAGGAATTGGGCTATGAGGTCATTCAAATCCTGAGGAAGAGCTCATGTGCAGATTATTTTACCTTTTGTCTATGTATTTTCAAACACCCACTCATGTCTTCACTATAAACCCATAGTGTTGTCTATACATGGAAAACCCTCCAAGGCACTATTTTTCACTGCTTTTCGCAATACGTTTTCTAAATCCTTGCCGTTTGCCTCACTACTACTGTTTCGTTTGATGCTCAGAGTGTCTGAATCAGATAGACACATGTTTGCCTGTCTTTGTTATCATCTGTGTTAGAGCACTTTGATTTCTTGTAGGCATTGGCCGGTGGTTGTAGTTTGAGCTTTTGGACTAGGCTTACTCTATAATGCACGCAGCATGACGTTACACTGGACTAAGCAGGCTCTTTCAAGTTAGGTCAGATATCCCATAATGATTGTTGGTGCTGCGTGGTCTAAGAACTGATGAACAGGCTGTGATACCAGGTAGCATAATACAAAAAAGTGTAAACATTGACCCACAACACTCAGATTTTACAGTGCATTGATCGGACAAAATGTATTTCAAGGAACTTAAAATGTCACAATATTTAGTACTGTAAGTGTACAACATAAAATTGAAATGTGAATAGTAGCAGTACACAGCTTTACATCAGCTTATATGTTTGCATGCCTGTTGTTCAGACTTAGAGTAAAAGTCATGTGTAATGCTGCAGGGTCTGTGTAAGTCTAAGTATAGGTACTGAACAGTGTAGTGTAGATTAAGTCTAGGTCAGATTGGTGCCGCAGCCGAGTGCAAATATAGTGTGGGTGATTCTGGGACACCACAATTTACAGTTTGAAACTTCTGGAGGTGCTGTGACCTTAATTCCGCAAAAACAGGTACCGGTACCTAGAAGGAGGCGCCCATTTGATAACCCCCAATGACACACCCACTCCCATCCCAAACCAGGTTTCGACGTCAGCAACTCACCCTAGTTTTTAATGGCACAGGGGAAAGTTACATAATATGATAGTAATAAAAAAGAAAAAGAAAGAAAAAACCCATTTGGGCTCTCCTGTGTCAGTACAAGTTGATTGACATTTTTTCGAAGGATGATTACGTGAGTGTTCAATTAGCCTACTCGCCATGGCGCCCAGGGATCAAAATTACACACATTATTCGCTACTGTCGATCTGTAAGCACAGGCTTCAATAGGGGTTAAAGGACAACTCTACCCATTTTCATAAAATTGCTCATGGTAAAATTGTACCATTTTTCTACTTGGTCTGTGTCTCATAGGAGGGCTGTGGACACTTCAGAAACCCGCCTACCAGTGACATCATCATTAGGCAGGTTTTTTTCCAAACATGACTTTAAAAAAAAGATTTTTATGAACGTGAGAACGCTTCTATTATATTATAGCATGCTAACTTTCCAGGAATAGAAAGCCTGCAGTTTCTATTAGCTTGGATTCCCAATCGATGATGTCACTGGTAGGCAGGTTTCTGAACTGTCCACAGCCCTCTTCTGAGACACAGACGGGGTAGACAAAAATGGTACCATATTATAATGAGCATAAGTGAGGACCAATTATGTGAAGATAGGTTGAAAATGGGTGAAGTCGTCCTTTAAGTTAGGTCTAATGGCCACGCACGTGCATTTGTTTGCCCCCTTGCGTGTGACATGGCGGCTTATTGCGTGTAGATGTCAGAAAACGACGGAAGGAAATTGGCCGTTCCAGTTTAGTGGCAGGAAAGTGGGGCGATCTGTTCTTTGGAAGTTTCCCAGTGATATTTCCTGGGGACCAAGACACTGAGAATATCTATCTATATACACGCTTTGTCCTACATAAAAGAGAGAGAGAGAGAGAGAGAGAGAGAGAGAGAGAGAGAGAGAGAGAGAGAGAGAGAGAGAGAGAGAGAGAGAGAGAGAGAGAGAGAGAGAGAGAGAGAGAGAGAGAGAGAGAGAGAGAGAGAGAGAGAGAGAGAGAGAGAGAGAGAGAGAGAGAGAGAGAGAGAGAGAGAGAGAGAGAGAGAAAATGAAAAATGAAAAATATGGACAGGAGAGGGTAAAGGTCACGGTATTGGTGGGCTATCAGTCTTCTCTTGAGACCATCATCGCAGAGACCACTGGTGAAATAAAGTCCGAGCGGAACATGGAGGGTTTTCCTGAACCAGGCCAACGCTTCTGTGAGCCACTGAGCAAAGTTACCTCATTTTACCTTGTGCTGCTCACGCAAAGTGAGTCCAGTCTTTGAGGTCCAATTTTGGTCTTTGAAACAAGTTGTCGCATCCTTAAAGCCTCCTTATTTTGGTCTTTGACATATTTTACTGTGTGTGTAAAGTTTAGACAGTCCTTTATATGCCAAAAACATTTTCCGTTTTCATGACACTGTTGGTAATAGGCAATCTGAAATGTCTATTGTGTATATATACATGTTCTAGTCATTGCATAGAAATGTAGAGCGTTAACCTTGTCTGGTTGCCTTTGGAGCTACAAAGCCAACTCAGAGTTAATAACATGACCTGAAACTGAGATGCAACTCTCCAAGGAGAATAGAAACAGATAAAGATTTGTGCAAGGGAGATAAGAACTGAAGAGAGATGATTATCAGTAGTCTGTATTTGCAATATCTAATCGTTCCATCATCCTCTTCATCTTTATATGTAAGCACCCACCCATACCCGCACCCACACATACATACATCCACACACACACACACACACACACACACACACACACACACACACACACACACACACACACACACACACACACACACACACACACACACACACACACACACACACACACACACACACTCTTACATTGAGGTCTCATATGTGTGATCTATCTTGAAAGTGGATTATTGCTTTCTGTGTGCATTTCTCCTCTGTGCTCCTCTGTGTTCAGCTGTTTCAGCTCTAATGATGATGACGATCAACACACTTAACCTTGGTATCTGGTACTTCAGCTAAAGCTGCCTTGTCCTTCCCCACCCATTGTGTCTCCGTGCCTCAGACCCTCTCTCATCACACCTTGAGCTTTAAAGGCACACTTTTTTATTTTTCCATTTTCTTCCAATTTACTTATTAGTGTAATGCCCGTTGGGAATGCACGCCCCTTCAGTTATGCAATACCCGCTGTACCCGTTGTCTGAGTACCTAGTGCAGTACCCATTATCATAGTACTTGAAGGCCAGTCTATGACGTCGGTAATATGACATCAAATTGATGTCATCAGGGATCTCCAGTCTGTATATGGGCATATCCCCCCCCCCCCGGTTATGCAATACCTGTTGTACTTGTTGTACCCATTGTCAGAGTATCCAGTGTGGTTACGAACCCTTTTAAGGTCTTGGGGAGAGTTCGTAACATAAAAAGTAAAGGTTGAATTACCGTGATGTGCAAATAAAGGGGACCACACAAGGTTTTATAGTGCAAAGAAGTGCCGTTTTAGCATTTACATAGGTATGCACAGGGCATACAATAAACAAAAACAAGCCACTACCAGGGGACACGGATGGGAAAATAAAGACAGACTAACTAACTAACATGTAACTACTGTAGTAGTGGAAACAAAAGCCTGCCTACCTACTGTAACTACTCTAACCAGTTCAAAAATACATAAAGTGGCAACCAGTGCTTAACAGAGATTCTGCCTACGTGATGCCTCTGCCTTGCCTGTCCCAAGGCAGAGCATATACAATTTTCTAGGTAGGAGAACAGATACACAAAATACACAAAGTTTGCTCTGGGATTCAAAATGCAGGCTACCAAGGGCGGGGCTATAAACTGACAGGTCAAATGGTTGAGAGGGTGACTGAAGCAAACTGAGCCCTTTTAGGGTAGCAGATGGGTCTGGTTGGTGGGGGTGGAGTTAAGGGAGCAGTAGACTGAGAGAACGAGAGCAATCCCTGGTCTCGAAGGGCGGATCCAAACCCAGGCGCCCGGAGCAGTGCGCGTCCTCCGATTGCTTCACCAATCTATGTCCCCCGCCTCCCCTCCCCTCCCCCCCCGTCCCCGGTCACGGAGCAGGCTGACGTCACCAAATTTAGAGCGACGCCCCTCTGCACTCTGGTTGGTTACGAGTTAACAAGGTCCTAAGACCATCGTTCCTGCACCGTTCGCCCAGACTTTTTTTCTTTTGAAACAAAATAAAAGGCTGGGTTTCCGAGGCTAAGGGAGCAGAGACTGATGAATGGGAAATGGAAACAAATGGAAATGGTGGAGAAGGGACCAGGTAATGGGTTGATCAGCAGCAGATGGGGTGACAATTGGTAACTTCAGACCTGTATAGAATGATAGAGGGAAGGACAGACTCACAGAAATCCCAGACAAAACTACCATCATAGTACTTAGAGGCTACTCTAGTACGATAATATTGATATATTGATGACATCATGGATCTCCGTATGCCCATACGGTAGGCATATTGGTCAGATCGGCGATTCTGGACAACAAACCAGAGCACTCCTTTGGGTCCCCTGTAATACACATGCCGGGTTTGAAGTCGATCGCCTGGATGCTTCGTGAGATACATGGGGGATAGATGTGCAGCCAAGCACACATGCAGATATTTGCGTAATTTATAGAAGGACGTCAATTTCTTGTCACCGGTGACCACTAACTACTGTTTGGACTCCTCCGATACATGTGACGTCGCCAGCCGCTTCTTTTCACCTGACAGTGAGGAGTTTCACTGGGATAAGACACACAGAGAAACACGCTATCCTCCATACTTCCGCTCCCTGCTGAGCAGGTGCTCCGAACAACCTGTAGGAGTTGTTAGTGCAGTGACAGAAAGATCGGTCTCCCCTGCCTGCATCCCACCCGCAAGCCGGATGCACAGCGGAGGAGTCAAACCGCAGTCTCCGTTGTGGTGGGCAGGAACTTTACCGATGCGCCACAAGCCAAGGTTGCCCCAAGAGCCACATTAACTTTTCGCCCGCCACTCTCCTCTCCCAATCTCAAAGTTTCCTTTTCTGTATAGTATTTCTGGTCTATTTTGTTAGGTTTACTATAGTTACTGAATTACCATGGACTTTTCTGTGCATCTTCACGCTCACACAACTGCCCAAGAATACCTCCTACTGATTTTGTTGACCCTTTTCCCTTTCCTTAGCACCACCTAATTTAGGCACACAATTTAAAGGTAGGGTAAGTGATATTTTTGGGTTAAAACAAAAAGATGTTTTAAGGTTAGAGCGCTATATTCTGATAGTAATCATGGCTATAGAGTGTTTATTCAGTAACAGGGGTCTCCCTGTCTCTCCAGCTCTTTAATAAACAGAAAATATATTTTCAGGTGGGTTGCCAATTTCTGCCAATCAGGAGAGAGTACCCATTATCAGATTACATTTTATAGTGTTCCAGTTCCAATTTGATCTGCTCATTTCTTTGTGGCATTACTTCCCATTTCATTTGTTTATCCTGCATCCTGTTTAAGTTTTCTGACCTGATTGGATAAAATTTATATCACAACCTGAAAATGTATTTTCTGTTTAGACCCGTCTTATCTCTTCTCCTTCCCACTAATCAAAACTGTCACCTTTCTATCCAGTACTTTATCTCTCCACATATATCCATTTCTCTTGCAATCTATTTAGCTGCCTCTTTCGTCTCCTTGGACCAAATCCTCCGCTGTGTACTTTAACTTTCCCTACAGCCACTCTTCTCTCTCTCCCTCTCTGTTTCTCCTGCTCTCCCAACTCCACTATTTTCTGCTCATCTTCTTCCTTTCACTTCTCTGTTGTCTGTTTGCTCAGCACTATGCAAAAAATATGGATTGCTCACTTCCATCTATTATCATATTCTGTTTGCCATATACTGTATATACTGTGTGTGTGTGTGTGTGTGTGTGTGTGTGTGTGTGTGTGTGTGTGTGTGTGTGTGTGTGTGTGTGTGTGTGTGTGTGTGTGTGTGTGTGTGTGTGCGCGCGCGTGCGTGCGTGCGTGCGTGCGTGCGTGCGTGCGTGCGTGCGTGCGTGCGTGCGTGCGTACAGCCAGTCAGCTATTTGATAACCTCGCTGTCTTCTCCAGACCTTCACACATTGTGCACCCTTTTCTGCTTATTTGTCCATTTCACGATTCAGCGCTGACCCCTTCCTTTTTCTCCATATCTGTTCTTAACCTCTCTTGTCTGTGTTACTGGGCAGTAGTGTTCATCAGGTCTGCCTGTCAAAGGGGTACAGTATGTTTTACAACAGTCGCCCTCTTCATTAAAACCAGGAGGCTTTGACCCACTAACAGACATGAATGAGTTGGAAGTACCGTGAGAGATTGTTTGTCAAAACTCATGTTACTTAGTAATTCATTTGTGTAGAAAAACCTTCGCACACCTACGTTAAAAGGTTTAAAAGCAGGTGCGTATGTAAACAAATGTAGACGACATTAACAATAAAAGATATGCTCACACACTTGCACGGTCAAGAGTTAAAGTTTAATGTGAAGCAACTTTTCGGTCATGTAGACCCTCCTCAGGCATGTGACCGTGCAAGTGGCAGTGTGCGGGTATATATTAAATTGTTGATGTTGTCTACATTTCTTTACATACGCACCTGCGAATAGGATTGTTATAGGGATTGTTATTTAGTGAAATAAGTGATTTTTTTGCAAGACACTGTATGCTAGTCACTTTCTCATTAGGGGCTGAGACGAGGTGTGTGTGCGCGCGCGCGCGTGCGTGCGTGCGTGCGTGCGTGCGTGCGTGCGTGCGTGCGTGCGTGCGTGTGTGTGTGCGTGTGTGCGTGCGTGTGTGCGTGTGTGTGCGAGTGAGTGAGAGATATGGGTGGGTCACAAACACGAGTACACGACACCACTTTAAATTACTTTATATTATTTAGAGGCTATGTAGCAGCCTAAGTATCTAGATTTGAAGGAAGCGTGGCCTGAATATCTACACAGTGGGTGACGTCCACCCCAATGTAAGATACCATATAGACCACTTTAAACTCGACTAGATTTTCTGAACATCTAGTATTATTATCTTCTCAACTTATTGACATGATGTCACATGATCTCTATCATTCTCTCAACCCCTTGCTCAACCTCTCTCCTTCCTCCCTTTCCTGTACCATTCTACACTCTGTGTGTGTGTGTGTGTGTGTGTGTGTGTGTGTGTGTGTGTGTGTGTGTGTGTGTGTGTGTGTGTGTGTGTGTGCGTGTGTGCGTGCGTGCGTGCGTGCGTGCGTGCGTGCGTGCGTGCGTGCGTGCGTGCGTGCGTGCGTGCGTGCGTGCGTGCGTGCGTGTGCGTGCGTGTTTCAACGCATTCAATATAATCATTAGATGTACCTAAGGTCTTCTTGTTTGGATTTTCATTCATCTGCCAAATAGACAGGCTCCCAAAAAAAATGATGGGTACCCAGTTACACAATTATAATCTTCACAAAAGGTACATGTGTATTTACTGTTTGTTAGGCTCTGTAGATGTCACAGGACACAGGTATATGTGTTTCTGTGTTATTTGTGTTCACTTTCAGTCAGCCCCTGCTTTATTTTGTTCATTCAGGCTTTCTACAGCTGTTCTGAATGGACCGCCCATTGATGCAGTGTTTGAGTGTTTCCCAGTCATTTGTAATTCAGCTTTTCTGTCAGCGTTCTGCGGCGCCATTCGTTCCGTAGTGGCGCTGGAACTGAAAGCCCAGAAACGAAGCACAGTGCTGCATAGTAACCACGAGGGACTGATCTGTACTCTGAACACATGCTGCATCACTGATGCTCTCTTTGCTCTGAAGTGGGTCCTCTCCTCTCTCCAGGGTCACAGCAACCATGAAGGAGTTTATACTCTGCCATGTCAAGTACTGTCATCTGTTATTATGAACCATTGCAGAATTTGTATTTTATTTACAATGTGAAATCTTGTCAGTGTAACCTTTATCTAATCAGATTAATCACACTGACATTAAAAATGCTTCTGCAAAAGAGACCTGGCCAAAGAAAAGTGTGTCTGAAAAGTTCAGACACACATAAATACAACACATACATTGAATTAGCACAGAGTAGGCCTCTAGCAATTAAAGATTACAAAGAAAAGGGTTAGTTACACTTTGACGTGAGGGCAAGATTATTTCTAACAATGTTACCACTTGGGTCAAAACATACCTGCATTTCATTTAACTCCATGACTTTAACCCTAGCTTTACATTTTGTTAGTGAGACAAGCTCAGTCCGAGCCTTTGGTACAGTCAGCAAAACACTGTTTTGTAGAAGGTAGCTGTGAGAGACAGATCAAAAACCTAGGTGTATATTGTTTAAAAATAACACAAAAACAAAACACTTCTAAGCGTTCTGATTTGACTGCAAGTTTATGCGATAACCAATCTCCCCGGCTGGGCAGACCATTTGCTGCATGTCACTCCCCTACTCTCTCCAGTTTCCTGTCTCTCTACACTGTGTCTATCAATAAAGACTATCAATAAAACTAACTATCAATAAGACTAAAGACTATCAATAAAAACCAAAACAAATTAATAAATAATACAGGTATAACCTAAACGCTTCTCTTGGCTTTTTCCCTCCCGGTTCTTCCTCCCTCTCTGAGACAGCATCTGTCTGTCTCGATGCCCCATCAGGCCTGGAACAGCCACCATTGTTGCTCTGGTTGGGCACACAGTTTGGACGCAGACAGACTTAAAGGGACATTTTGACCCACTGTTTTCTTACCTTTTCTATGATGTTATGATATCCTAGGATGAATGGTACAGTAGAAAAATGTCATAACTCCATCCCGGGTCCGCCTCAGCTAAAAACATGCCTATGGTCCTTGCGCTAAATCGGGTATTTTAATTGCTTTTTTTTGTGAGATCTGATGTTCATAGTGACTTGAATGCGCCCCACCGTAAGTCTCGCTAGACGAGATTTTGGGAAATCTCGTCTAGTGAGACCTTTAATACTTAACTGTGTCATGTACAGCATGACCACTCGGTCCACTCCTATGCTCCAAACTCCAAGCCCCACTGGTTCTGCCACATAGGATCTATTGCCTCGTTGCCACGTCCTAAACCGCTGGCGGTAAGCCTCGGTACCAACTTGTATGCTTGGAGCACTGTGGCTTTGACCTTTTGATATTTTGTGCTGTCCCCTGCTGACAGTGAGGCAAACGCTTCCTGCGCACGACCAGTGAGAATGCTCTGCAACAGTCACTCCAGCCCCTAGCGTCGGCCACCCGCTCGAACAAAGTGAAGAACACATCAACCTCCTTCTCACTGAATTTGGGGACCAACCGTAGGCTATTCAAGATGTTGTTGCTGTCACCTGATTCCTCCTCCTTCACCTCACTCAACTTGCATTGCCCCACTAGCTTGAGCCTCGCAACCTCAATATCTAGCTTAGCCATCTCAGCTCTTTGCCTCATCTTTTCAATTTCCAAATCCTTGTCTTTAGCTGTAGTTAACTGCTTTTGAACTTGCAATTGTAAGTTTAGCAATTATTTCCGCTGCTCAAATGCTAAGCCAGACCCAGAGGGCACACTCTCCTTAACGGCCACAAAAACCTGCACACCTACTGTCGGAGGTGGGGTCAACACTTATACGAACTATCTTTAATCATAGCTTTCATATTATCCTTTTTTTTAATCTTTTATCCCCAATCTCAATTTTGTAATGAGCTGCAATTAATATGAGCTGCTCTTTGATGTAGGCATCCAACCCCTCCACGGACAAATCCGACACAAAATCAGAAACCGTAATGAAAACAACCAACGAAAAAAAATCAATACAAATGAACCCAAAGTCTCCGGTAACTAAAGAACGTTAAGCATGTATTAGTCCTCTAACTGCCTATACCATCAACTTCTCTAAAGCTGCACACTGGTCTTCAAGGGTTACTTGGGTGGGTACCTACGCACTGTAAACGCTAGCGTGGAAAAGGCGACCAGCAAGCTGGCAACCCCCCAAGACTATAGATGTGCCCCCCGAGCATATAGCTCCAGCCACTTTCTCCCCAGACTACTTTTAGAACGCCCACGAGTCCCAAGGGGAAACGCGCTTTACCTACACAGTTGGCCCAATAAAATGACTTGCAAATTAAAAGGTACATACGTTCTTAAGTCTTGTGACCATTAACAAAATTCACCTCCCTCCGATCGTTCCCCAATGAATTTGAATAGGGAATCTCCAACTCTGATGTCACTCGCTGATTCCCCAATTCCCACGGCCCCACTCCCTGCTGCCACCAAGGGTAGGTGCGAAGCTGAACCTGCTTGTTAACAAACACAAGCAACCTAAACTCCAAAAACTAAGCTCTGTAGCTTACCAATGTTTTTTCTTTAAGACAAGCCCCCATTTGTTATGGCCTGGCTCCAAGGCCACAACAAAAAAAAGGGGAAAACACTCAGAGGGTATGCAAAAAAGAAGTGTTTCTTTTATTAACATTTTTTTTTTTTTTTTTAATAAAGCAAACAATTTAAGTTTCCAACTTAAACAGGCAGGGAAACATGCTGCCTACTTCAACTGAGGATAAATAAAGGCAACATGAACAAAGGCGCTCTTCTGTGGCTGCTCCTGCAACCTAATGAGATCATTCCAGAGAAGGTGTTTTATAGTGTGAGGAGACAACGGCCAGGTGTCTCCCCTTCCCCTGATTATCTCAGGCTCCATCCTCCAAAACAGCACTGCAATAGAAACTGGTTAGGCAGTAACGACACAGACACACGCACAGAATCCTGGCAAAGGCCCCAGGGGGCCGTCACAACTGTGACATAAATATAGTTACGTATCGATTAGAACTCATAATTGTTATTGTACTGCAGGGTAATGAATGTGAATAAACATGATGAGGAGTAGAGGAGTATAGCCTTATTTGAGTTTGGATGGCTGCTCTGTCGGCACGCTTCATCATGCCATCACTTATTGTACTACGTATAGCCTCTTTATGTTATGATAGCCTTCATTATGCTACAGTAGCTTCATTATCCTACCATCAACTAGATTGTAAGCTGTATCAAGTTTACTTGATGTGTTGAATGGAGGCATGTGAGGTAACTGAATAGTCCATCACTCTGTGGTGAACATCATAAGTATGGATGAAAAATATCTAGTCTGTTCCCATAGTGACCAGAGTTTGCAGGAGTTATGTGGGATGGATCCTTACCCTTGCGGGCACACTGTTTGTTTTTATCGTCATTCAATGTTACATAGTCAATATGCACTTTTCTGATATTTATAATATTTCAGTTCCCACCTAAGGACCTCTGAAGTATGTTTTCCCACCTGAGTAAAACTCACGAATGATAAAATAATAATAATGATAATAATATGTCCGACGCTCTTCTGATGTCTGCTCTCTCTTGACAGTGTCTCTCCAGAAATGATGCCATTGCCGCTCGTGCCACCCTCCCTGTCGCCATGACAATGCCATTCAGCCCCCTCTCCAGTGACGAGGAGCAGCAAAGGATGCTGGGAAACAATCGACATCTCTATCCAGGGGCAGAGGATGAGGAAGAGGAGGAGGAAGAGGAGGAGGAGGAGATGGAGGAAGATGACCGCGATGAGGAAGGCGAGGACGAGGAGAACGGAGAGCTGGAGGGAGAGGAGGAAGGAGAGGATGAAGAGATGGAGGAAGTGAGGCGGGGAGGTGGCGGCCTATCGCGGGGAGGCAGGGATGAGGGGCACAGGCAATCAGGCAAAGGCGGACGAACCACAGGAGACAGACAGATACGGTCCGGAAATCCCGGGCACACCGCGAATCCCTATTCGTCCAACCCGGGACCCACGCACCAACAGCCGGCCAATCAGATGCAGGCCCAGCAGCAGAGGAGAGTGAAGGAGCGTAGCTCGAACTCAGTGCCATCTGAGGATGCCCACATCTCCATGATGGTGTTCCGCATTGGCATCCCAGACATCAAACAAACGGTCAGTCGCTGGAGCCCCCCCCCCCCCCCCCCCCCCCCCCCCCCCCACACACACACACACACACACACACACACACACTAGCCTGGGACCAGAAGAATTTGCCAGTGCAAAAAAAAATTGGGGTCTGGTCCAACTCCGTTGTGAATCCATTTCCTGCTCCCGAAGTCTGGGGTGACCAATCAGGGCCCAGTATTCAAATATGGGAGACTGTAATTGGTAGTTGGTTGTAGGTCTGACCTATTGCGTCCAGAGTCATTATTTTGATCCCGCCCCTTAGAAAAAAAACGTCCTCATTGAAGCACCAGACTCACTCATATCAACACATTGATATCTATCCACGCGAGGCTACACACACACAGTTTCTGTGAGGCTGCTCTGACAAGTTGACTTCACAAACTTCATGTCAAACTACCACACCCACTTGTTGTCTTTAGTCACAGCCACGCACACGCACACGCGCACACACACACACACACACGCACGCACTCACGCACACACACACACACACACACACACACACACACACACACACACACACACACACACACACACACACACACACACACACACACACACACACACACACACACACACACACACACACAGCTTCTGTGTGGTTGCCCTGACAAGTTGACTTCACAAAGTTGTTGTTATGAAAGTTTTTAATTACCCTTTACTTACACCAAACAAATTGCTCCTGCCCTTTTACTGGTGTGCACACATTTCTGTATGGGTGATCCGTTCTAATCTTCAATGCATAGTGTTTTTTAAGGTTTGCACACACACACACGCGCGCACACACACACACACACACACACACACACACACACACACACACACACACACACACACACACACACACACACACACACACACACACACACACACACACACACACACACACACACGCACAAACATGCACGGATGCACACACGCACACATACAGTACACACACCCACACACACACACACACACAATTGCATTACCAGCGGAAAAGAAAAGAAAACCGCGAAATACTCGTCAGCAAAGTGTCTGATCCGAGAGAGAGACAGACCTTCAAGGTGACCCAGCTCTCTCTCACACAGAACAAGTGCAAGAGATAGATAAAGTGAGACTGAGGGAGGGGGAGAGAGAAAGAAGTGAGTGAGTGAGAGTAAGAGAAAGACACAACAAAGGACACCGCTCAGAATGAAAGTATCTGAGGAACAATTTCAAATCCTATACCAATCAGCATGGGACGACTAGGAGAAAGAAAAACTAAAGAGCTTTAAATGGTGTGATAAACCTCAGCATGACAAACTCCTGTTTTTAGTGTGCTTGATTTTCTGAGTTTCGTCCCAAATCGTGAAACACCAATCCCCTAGCTTCACCTGGCCAGACTATATCACTGAGTGTATATGAGTCTGGTGCTTCTATGAGGACATTTTTCTCCCAAGGGGCGGGATCAAAATAATGGCTCTGGACGCAATTGGTTAGACCTACAACCAACTACCAATTACGGTCTCCCACATTTGAATACTGGGCCCTGATTGGTCACCCCAGACTTCGGGAGCAGGAAATGGATTCACAACGGAGTGGGGCCAGACCCAAATCGCAGAGGGCAAATTATTTTTTTGCGCTGGTAGATTCGTCTGGTCCCAGTCTACCGATCCCTGTCTTTCCAAGTTCCGCTGATTTGTCTCTTACGTAAATTAACATATAATTTAAAGATAGAGTGCCATGATATTTTTCAACCCTAAAACCTGATCATAAGGTATTATTATTATGTAAGGATTAAAAAAAAAAAAAAAAGTGTACAGAAATTGTTTAAAAAAATGTTTTTATGTGGACACGCCTCCAGTTCATTAAGTATGCCTGGTTCTCACCTTAGCACCTCCTCCACCACCTTAGCACCACCCACCTGTCCTAGTCCCTCCTCCTCCTCATGCCCACACCTGTTGTGTTATGATAATGAGGGGGAGGGTATGTTTTTTGGGGGCTCTGTGATGTCACTATGCCCCTGTTTTTGGATTGGCACGTTTGACTCTCAAGGTTTCAGCCTCCAGGAAAAAACTCCAAATAGTCAGAGAAGACATGAAACACCATAAAACCACCAGCGGGGGCCTTAATGAAGTTCTATCAACCTCATAGACCAGGGGTGGGCAACTTTGTAGATGGTGAGGGCCACAAAATTTCCTCAATCACTCTGGGGGGCCGCATTGTTTATCGGCAGGGACCCCCCCCACCCCCCCCCCCCCCCCCCCCCCCGTTGACAAAAAAAAACCCGTTGGCAAAACGGTCCGTGGGCGGTGCACCGGTTCGGACCAAAATGCCAACAAAAAAAAAAGTTTTTTTTTTTGGGCC